>NC_134655.1:7937392-8239997 GCF_030463565.1 Pelecanus crispus | reverse complement strand
TTTCCAGATCCTCGCTTCAGAGAAGCGCCTCCGCTCCGCGCAGCGCTGCACGCCGGTGGGTGCAGAGCCGCCTCCGTCCCGTGCTCCCTTCCACGCTCGCTGTGGCTAACACGGCACAGCTGACGTGGGGGATGGAGCGAGAGCTGCTGGGGAACTTCCCGCAACCGCGGCATTCCAAAAGAAATCACCGTTTCACAAATTCCCTATTTCCTCCAGGAAAAAGCAAAACAAAACAAAAAAACCGTGGTAACAGCTTTCCTGTAACAGCAGGGGCAGAGCTGGGGCAGGAGCAGGGCCAGGCAGCGCCTCGGCTCACGCAGAGCCGTGCGGGGAGCTACTGGTTCCCAGTTGGGGCAAATGAAGATCCCAGTCCCCTATCTCAGCCATCGGCTCACAGGAGCTTCCACGCAGCGGATTAAGCAGATTGCAAATTCTCTTCCACTTTGCCTGAAACCAATTTGTGCCTAGAAATCTTTCTGTCTTGGGTTTTAAGGTTTTTTTTTTCCCCCCCACAATTAATTTCAAACTTTCCTTTTTAGCTTCTTGTCCAGCTTTGAAATGTGTTTCATTAATGCAAAACATCTCAGAGAACAGAGCTTCTGAGCTAAAAATGAACAAGATTTCAGGTCACTGCATTAACATTGATAGCTTTAAAACAATAACTGTGCATCAGGTACAGGACAGGATAGTTTGCTATGCAGCTAATACAGCATAATACCATGTCATTACCACAAAATCTAATTCAAGCGTATAGGAAAAAATTAATTCATTTCATCCAAAGAGGCAAGAGATTTCTGTGTCTAAAATACAGAGGAACGCTGGCTCGCATTGCCGAGCGCCAGGCAGCTGGCTGCAGCCAGGAGCTGGCATCCCCAGCCACCCAGGTAGCGGCAACTTCATCTGAAGTTGTGCTTGCCCTTCGGCAAGCAGGGCACGCTGGCTAGCTTTTAAAAAGCGGGGTGAACGGCCAGGCATGCTATGTAACCACAAGCAGTTTTCTGAGCGTAATTCAGCTTTGGCTTGCGTTACCCCAGGAGGGATGAAGGGTTTTGTTATTCCCAGCTGTGCCCCCTGCTCCGCCTTAGCCCCCGTGTGACACTTGCTGAACCTCTGCAAACTACAGTGTGAAAACAATTGACGCCGCCCTACATTAAGAAGTCAGGCTGTAAATTGACGTGTCAGGAGCTGTAAATGATAACCGCATTCCTACCTTGCATCTTATAAAGTGAAGGTGAACAGCGGGCACCGAAGCCTACTGTCGCTGGAGCTCTGCTGGTAAAGTCCTTTCTGCAGAGCATTAGCATCTGTGTAAATGGAGCGTGGCATTTCATCTCACGTCAACAAGCAGGACTGAGGGAGAAAACACTGCCTTTACGAGGAGAAAGCTTCCCGTGCTAATAAGATACAGCATTTGAAACACGGATACGTTTTAATCGTATTCTTTCAGTATTAATTTTGTCTAATACAGTGTGACAGTCTCTAATATGATCAGTCTTTCATACCCTACTGGTGACAACTAACACTAATTCAATACAATTCTTATGTGACGGGATGGGCGGAAAATTGTTGATGTGGTAAAAGAGCAAAGATAACTGCCTTCTAGTAGACTTTTCAAGGACCAGATTCAGGTCTACCAGTAATTTTCAAATAATCAGATAATATCTCCTCAAATAATTGAGCACATACCCTGGTCAAGGATCAGGACCCCCTCTAGTTTTGGGTTTGGGTTTGTTTTTTTTTTTTTTCCTTGTGCCAGAAGAATACATCAAGACCCTTTAATAACCCTTTATAAGGCAGCTTTATTAATTTTAAATTATTTTCATAATTCTTCCCAGTTCCTTTCAACCACCAGCACGGGACATAGTGCAGTTATTGCTAGTCCTGTATACAGCGAACAAGCCACCTTTCCCCGCTTGGTATTTCAGCGCTTACATATTCATGCTATTCCTCTTAACCACAGCTCCACATCTTGGGATCACATTTAATAGGTTCTCCAATGTGAGCCGCTGCTCTCCATCCAGTTACGCACAAGCTACATTCTTATTCCTAGATGCATCGCCTGATCTCCAAACTAGTTTAAAAGAAATGAATCCGGTTTACCGCGTTGACTGACCTCGCATCAATCATTATTTACCACACTGCCAACATCTAATCCTTCTAAAAACTTAAGCAGAAGTATTTTTTTTTCACTTTCACTGAAAACTGAAGAGTGGTAGGACTAGCACAGACCCCTGCAGAATATCCCAGCTGATTATTACTCCCCATTAAGTTTTGGTCCATTTGGAGAAAAGCAAAGCATTAGTACTTTTTCCATCTCTAAATCATTTCACATAGCTTGTGATCTGAAACATGGTCCTCCATTAATCTAAAGAATATATCTGAAAGAACTTTTAATTTGAATTTTGCAAATTAACCACAGCAAAGAATCCTTCACGCAGGACATCGCATCGGCAAAGATGTCACATTACGTTTAATTTAGTGAATACGCTGAAGCAAGACTTCAGCATTTCAGTGTGGTTTCATCAGAGCAAGATCACTTGTGAAGGTACGGTTGTAACATTATTAATCCTGGGAGCATACAGAGCACAAGATTAATAAGCACACATATGCAACGCTTCATATTTCTAACACTATCAGAATAATTATCTGGCATTGATACCTCATGCAGATAAAAGCCATGATCATAATAGCAATATCCTTCCCATTCCTTTTTCTGGTTTACGCCATGGCAAAGAAACAGAAAAAACCCCACCTAATACTGGTTATTCTCATAACTTGTTCGCAGCCTGGGAAGACAGCAAATACTAATTAGCAATGAGACTAATGTTACTACAGTAACAGGACCCTCCACTTCTGCAGATTACAGAATGTTATTTGATTTCTTTTCCCCCTGAATACAGCCCGTGCTGCATGAACAGAATCATTGTTTAGAAATCAACTGGACAAAACTTACATTGACTGTAATGAGCTTTGGCTCAAATCCTGTGTTGATCTGCTTTAGCCCACAATAAAATTGAGAAGCACAAAGAACTCTTATATCTGTACATGTAGCATTAAAGTCAGATTCAAAACGTCAAGTTCAGCTGCTAAAGCTGATGTATGCCTCAGTGCTGCGGAGAGATCTACTCATTGGTATAAACACTGACGAGCTCCTTTTGAAAAGATACTACTGATTTCTGCCATAGATTAAAATGAACAATGCCTCGATAATACATTTATTAGGAAAGCTGCGAATCACAGCCATGTTTGCGTTGCTCTTCAGGGAACAAAATCATACATCTATTGCATTTACTTATGAAATATATAAATCTCTGCCTGACAGCAGAGAAAGATCTTTGCTCTTGCTTACCAGACCCCCTAGTGCAGACAGCACAGCCAGGACTGTATTTTGTAATGTTTGCAGTAATTAGCCAAATATACTGTCCACGTGGGCCTCCGTCTTTACATATACATGTAGTTTCCATCCTAAAATCTGACAGGCCATCACTCACCATGGTCGGTCTTACACTGAAACTTACTTCTACGCATCAATGTCTTCATCTGAATCAATTTAATTCTACCTTGTACTTTTCCCCTCAACGGACAGAGACTTCACCTTTGTCTCCACGCCTTGGCCTTGCAGGGCTGTGGATGCCATTTAAAAATTATTCCATGAATTTAACTCATTGCGAGCCATGGTAGAAGAAGAACAGGAGCTTCAGATCACTGATCAGGCAGGGGACGGCAGCCAAGAAAACAGAACTACTATTTTTATTACAAAAGCACACCGAAGCACCACGCAGGCACAGCCCAGATGTGCTAGATGCTACACAGCTGGGAAACGGGATGCCTAACCATGTTCCTCTAGCAGGATGAGATTTAAACCTATCGTAGAGACCTTCAGAATAGGCATATGTGAGGATGGGGGAAAGAAAAAGAAGAGGTGCAGAGAATGAAATAAGATAGGAGAGCAGCACATACAGGTGATCTCATGAGTCTCCAAACTGGACATGTCTCCAGGTCCCCTGCGACTAGATAAGGGAAGTCTCATAGAAACTTCAGATGCTGAATTTTCCTAAATTAACCACAAAAAGCCAAGTAACATACTTCCTGAGGAGATCCTTTCAAGGACACATCTGGGAACCAAGCAGTCCCATGCTTCTGCCAGGTCTGCCGGGTCTTTTTGCTCCCTCCTGCAAAGTTAATAGCAAGAGTGAATATGTTTTTAGGGTAAAAAGCCTCTCGTCTGTATGGCTGCTTGCCCACGGCATAGGAGGCCAGGTAAGAAAACTGACCCAGCTTGACCACCCTGATGGCCCAAGAAGTAAAGGAAATAACATAAACCAGTAGGGGAAAAAAATGCCTTAAAACAGCCTTAAGGGTAGAAGTCTACATAAGAAAAGAGCTGAGACTGGATATGTTCTTTCACCATAAATTAATGTTAAAATATTGAATGTTCTAAAAAGCAACAAGAAGTTAATCACTCTTCAGTTGATTTAACTGAATGTAACAACACATTAGTCACTCCAACTCCCACTCTCAGAAATGCTTTTTTCACCCTCTGAAAAAAAGGTAATGAGAGAAAGATCCATTTTTTGGACTTGTGCAGTTTCACTTAATCGTAATTTTTATTTGTCAAGTCTAATTAGTGGGCTCACCGAGTGTCTCTCTCTTGATATTCTCAAACATTTGGTCTCTTTTCAAAGAATGTTCCGGTGGCATTCTGGGATAAAGATGGCCCTTCAATGGGCATCTACAGAGAAGCACGTCCAGCTTCAGAACATGGTTGTTTTTCCGCACTTCAGTGGGAAACTTCAGACACACTTAAAAGACGACGGAGCACCATGATGTGCTGGATATGGGTTACACCAGGTCAAGCAGCTCAAAACAGGCATAGGTGGAAATCTGAAGGATTTCAGAACAGACTTTTGCAGTCCCAAACAAGCACAAAACACCCAGAAGCTCTGGATGGTAGGAAGCTGCTCCTTGGCATAGCACAAAATAACCCTCCCAAGAATACATACATGTGCTGCGACAATAAAGATAAGGGCTCCAAGTCAAGATAGATCCAAAACCAGTGATAGCTTTCACATGTTGGGGTAATGTCTTTACATTGTCTATTTTAGCAGATGGATGCATTCCTCAGCCAAGCTGAAGGTAGTAAGCAAAGCCCACTTCTTCAGGCTTACCAAGAGTGAAGAACTAATATCTGGAATTAAGCATCTCATTTCCCAAATCCTACAAGCCTGGAAACATGAAATCATCCATAAGAATCTGCAGATTGGCCTTTCGCACCATTTCTAGAAGGCCTATAATTTGCTTGACAAGAAGGTCACGTCTTTAGTAAGACTTGTTGAAACAAGCTGGGAGATGAACAACTGAAAGCAAGTCATCGTGTGAATTACTGACACCTTGGAAATCATTACGCAGAGTTCAGCCGGTTGTACCCTTTTTATGCTCCACAGGCAGCGAAGGTCAAACTGCACGGGTCTTGGGCCATCTCTGGCTGGCAATGGCCCCTGGCAGAGGTTTCAACTACTCCCCAGGGGGCCAAGAGGGACTCAGCAGCCCCTAATTTTCACACCTTGAAACTATTTCTATGTGCAAGAGCATGCTCAACTGCATATTAAGGCGCTGGTGCTCAGCTCTCTCTTACAAAGATGCATTTCAAAGGTGTCCCAGCCAGTGAGCAGGTCCCAAGAGGGCTCTGGATAGGGCCCCGTGGGAGAGGGGGCATCTTTGCACGCAAACAGAGAAGAGCACTGCAAGCGCTAAAGCCAGGCGGCTTCACCGCGTGAAGACCTCTTCTGCATTTGCAAACTGACTTTAAAGGTAGGTGTCTCCCGGCAGTGCCGCGCAGCAGCTAACGCCAGCGGAGTGCGTGTCCGTAAGCGCTGCAGCCTCCAAAAAGTCCATTCGACATCGCCTTCCAAAGTCTGTCAGTCCTCAAGCATTTACAGCAGGGGCGTCTTCAGAGTTAACAGAATTAAATATAATGGCCTTCCCACAATGTATTTACAAATATTTGTTTCACCGTTCAAAAAATAGTGTTCTCAATCACCACCACCAAGATCATAATCTCAGCCTTTAAAGATCAATAAAATATTTATTTCCTTAAGTTAACACATTTTCTGTGCAGACTGCCAGTGCTTCATTTCCAAGAGCTCCATGTGAATATTGATATTTAAAGTATACAGACATAACTTTATTTACTGTAGAAATGTGAATTAATACTGATTTATTTAAACACTTTACCAAAGTGGCAGTTCAGTTTAATCAAATACTGAAGTAATTGGGTTATGTTTGATTTTAAACTTTGAAAACCCCATTCGAAGATTTATCAAGGGCTGAATTTAGCAAAGTTATCATCATTAAAAATTGATATTATGTAGTGGGGCTACACCGGCTTCGCTGTCACGTCGCGAAGCAGCAGACCTTTTAAAAGACTAATTGTCCACGCCTGCATAATTCCCAAAGCGCTCTGCACAGCGGGCCACTGGCTCACAAACACCACGTCGAACAGCGCCAAAAGCACCAGGAGGAGAATATTCTTCTATTGCTGAGTGGGGGAAACACATCATTCTTTCACGGTACAAAACATGCACGCGCCCCAGACATTACAGCGATGCCAACGAGCACGGTGCCCTCCCTGCTCCTTCCAGCCCTCGCCCCAAAGGGCAGTTGCTTCCCGATGGGGGGAAGGAAGGGGGCAGCCAAATTCCCGCAGTGAGGTGCCTGCAGAGAGCTGTGGGGAAAACCCGTGACTCCGAGCAGCCCGCCGAGTCCCGCCTGTATTTACCAGCTTTGATTGCTGTGGGATTTAGCAAGGCGAGGGGTGCTCCCGCTGCCTCCCTCCAGGAAAATGTGCACTGGTCAATTATTTAACTACTCTAAGCTTACGCATCTCAGCTCGACTGGAAGGGGTTAGGCAGAGCTCCTGCGAGCAGCCCCTGGGGCAGGCGTGCAGGGACCAGCTGGGAGCCAGGCAGGCCCTCGGGTGCATGGCCAGCCCCCACCCGTGGGCTCCAGCACCTCCACCCATCCACGTGGATGGCCCCAGGAAAGCCAAAGCATGGCAGAGGGTTGCAGTGCGGCTCAGGAGTCGGCATCGGCAGCGACGTCTCATGCTGGCACTGATCGCCTCTCCAGTGGGTGCACAAGGACGGGGACAGAGCAGCTGTGCCACTGCCCACCCACTCCCCAGGAGGCCTTGGAGCTCTGCGGGGGAACAGCAGCAAAGTCCCACCACGGGGGGGATGAAGGGTGGACAAAATGGTGCCTGAGAATTTAAAGACAATACTTCTTCTCAGCTAACAATACTGCTACTGAAATTTCTATGTTGTTTGCCCTTTGATTTCTGTTCTCCAAATCAGGAAACATTGAGGAGATCACCTCGGTGCTAAGCACCTGGCTTCGCCGCTGTAGATCCTCTCCCCTGTTGCCGTACAGCTCCATGCCCATGGATACCTCCATCAGAGATATTTTTGTTACAAGAGACCACACCTCAACAGCTAGTAGCTACCCCAAGGAGCAGATTCCCTATGTGTGAATGATCAGCCTAAAGCCGTTATCTTTATCAGGGCCATGGGTGACTTCCCTATGGTCTTGCTGTTGGACACGGTGTCAGGATTTATCCTTACATCTCCTGCAGCCAAGTTCGCACTACTCATCTGACAATCCCATACGTGGCACTGAAGACTTTGTGGTCTATCTCTATTTATCAGCCCCGCTCTTTGCCTCTCCGAGATGTGCTCCAAGGGTGAGGACTGACTGATAATCCTCCAGTCAGTGACCCGTGGGGCACGACGAGCGCAGAGTCTGCGGTACAAACACAAGGAGCTGCCAAATTTAAATAAAAGAAAGCTCTTGCTAGGAAAGGCTGATGCAGACCCGCTCACACTTAATTATTTTTAAAATGTTTTCTCAAGAGTGTAGGAACAAGAAAGCAGTGACAGCTGGAGGAAAACCACTACATCTAACTAAACACTCAAAATTATCTTCTGGAAGGAAATCTGTCCCATTGAACTGAATTTTTCTCATGTTAAAAAAAATAATCCTCTTGACAGAAGCAACCGAAATAGAAGACATCTAAAAAAGCTGAAATCCTTGTGACAGCTTGTCAAATTATTCTTCACCAATAAATGATCAGATTATTTGGGCTTGTACAGAGAGGTAAGTTCCTACATCTATATAAGCTGATTATTCCAGAATATACATTTTAAGTGATACACTGTCCAAAAATCATTTTTCCCAGAATGTCAGTATTTTCCATAAGTGCAAACCTTTGAAAAACATTGGTAAGGACATGTGGAAATTAAAAAATGCCTACTGTCTCAGCTGAAGCTGAACATACCATTTCACAACATCAATTCAAAATGAAACACTTCCTTCCAGTCATCCCCTCCTCAAAGCGCGGAGCTGTGTTCACACTGCTGGCCCTGCGGGCAAACCCCCCTGCAGGCGTCCAGCCGGCTGCTCACGGCCGGCTCCGGTAAGAGGTCTGGTGAAGACATGATCTGAAGTTATACGGTAACCTTTTGCACCCATGAATTGAGCTTTGCAGTACTCAGCCACCCCGCAGGAGGAACATGCTGCCGACTCGCAGATCCCCCTTGCTCAGGACCTTGCTCTGGCAGGGACCAGGAGTGGGTGGACAAAGATTGATGCGGTCCTCTCGATTTTAGAAATAAGTAGACTGGGACTCCCTGAAGTGGGAGCTGGAGTCAGAGTACCATGTTTACCAGATTTTCACAGACCTATCCTCCGTTAACTTAGCCAACGCATCTTTAACCCTCCTATACATTTGGTCTTCAGAACACACAGTGACAATGAGTTACACAATTTAATTTCACGTCTCATCTAAAACATACTGCTTTTATTTATTTTACATCTGTTATCTCAGTCCTCATCAAGTGCCTTCTAGTTTTTCTATCATGGGGAATGACAAATACTTGCTCTCTAGTCATCTTCTCAAGTCAGTTATTCCTAGTGTCAAAGCTACTAGATCTAGGACAATACTTTAAAGCAAATAATATTTACAGGTTTTTTAGTGTATGAACTACAGACTGCCTGCTCATGACAGTGAAGCTAATGAGAATTTTGCTTGAGGAACTACAGATAAGACTACCAGATTTCTTGGCAGAATCAGTTTTGCCATACTGAGACTTAATTTTAATGAAAAAGCCACATAAGCCCTGGGGAAGTTGTTAGATTGTGACCTGAAGTCCATGATTTGTGCCTACCTTTAATTAAACCCAATTAGCCTCCCTCTTGCAATGTGGGTTCCACACCCTACCTTCTTACAAGCTGTCTGTGATATCTAAGGGTACTGCAAATTTCATGAATCATTGATACCAGCAAACAGATTCCAACTATTCATTTGCAAATGATGATAGCAAGACAAACAGGCAAAATACAAGAAAGACATTGAGGTGCTGGAGCGTGTTCAGAGAAGGGCAACGAAGCTGGTGAAGGGTCTGGAGCACAAGTCTTATGAGGAGCGGCTGAGGGAACTGGGGGTGTTTAGTCTGGAGAAGAGGAGGCTGAGGGGAGACCTTATCGCTCTCTACAACTGCCTGAAAGGAGGGTGTAGTGAGGTGGGTGTTGGGCTCTTCTCCCAAGTAGCTAGCAATAGGACAAGAGGAAATGGGCTCAAGCTGCGCCAGGGGAGGTTTAGGTTGGATATTAGGAAAAATTTCTTCACAGAAGGAGTAGTCAAGCATTGGAACAGGCTGCCCAGAGAGGTGGTGGAGTCACCATCCCTGGAAGCGTTCAAAAAACGGGTAGATGTGGCACTTGGGGACATGGTTTAGTCTAGTCTACCATTGATTGGTTTAGTGTGGACTTGGTAATGTTAGGTTAATGGTTGGACTGGATGATCTTAAAGGTCTTTTCCAACCTAAACGATTCTATGATTCTAATACCTGCTTAAAAATGTGCTCAACTGAGTCTGTCAAATAGCTCAAGTCAAAAGTTTAAGATTATTGGAGGGGTTTTCAAATCTCATATGAAAGTTGCAACATATTTATAAAATAGTATATATTTTACTTTCAGTAATTTTCCTACAGTTTAGGGAACCGACTTCACACTGGCCTATTTGTAACAGCAAGCTAAATGAGCAATTTTCAGTTAACACTAGAAAAATACTTTAAACTTTATGTAGGAAAGGATGACTTCTTTTTCCACAAAGTTTTAGTAAATTAATGTAAACTTACACAAATTTCTTCCTTTATTCTCCTGGCAAACCCAGCCCAAAGCTGCAATAAAGCTCTAAAATAATCCCATTTGCGGAGATCTTCATCATTTCTCTTAGTAACACTATCTTGCAGTTTATCCAAAAAAGCATTGGTCCCCCACCTGACTCTCACCTAGCGGAGTGATCCTTCCCCAGCCCACTCCAGGTCCATTTGTGCCGTATTACCCTAAAGAAGATGAGGGTATTTGCATTGTATTACCCTAACAAAGGCATAAGTGGCAAGTGAGGGCTTGGCACGCTCCCCCTGCGTCAAGGTGAATTTCAGCACAGCCGATTACCCTGACAGTTCACATTTGAGACATATTATTGACCTCAGCAATGCTCATCTCCCCACAGGAGCCATGGTCATTAATGCAGAAACTAAAATGAAGAAGAAGAAAAAAGACTTTTGAAAACCATGTCTCATCTTGTAAACATGAATGGATTTCAGGAGCTCTTAAAGGGTGTAACTATTAAAGATCAGTTCCAACAGCTTCAAACGATCCACCATAATGCATTTCATGAAAACCTTTCAAGACCTCTTTAAAGTTCCTCTTCTTCCACTGTTAAAGCCTGTTGCTCTAAGAGCACTGGAAGCTCGGTAGGTGGATTTTTGACATAAGGTCAAACACTTTTTATGACCAATTATAGAGGTGGTTCAAAAGCAAGCGAAATATTATTCTTTGCAAGTAGTTCGCAACAGTGTCCTGCCCAGACAGGCTGGAGGTACTCAGTGGTGCTCTGCAGGAGTCTTGTTTTGGAGCCTGTTTTATCACCCAATTCATTCTCACACCCCCTATCCTCCCCTCCCCAAAAGAAACCCCCACCAAAACACAAAAAAACAAATAGAGAAATCAGGATGGTAAGTCCTCCCTAACACCTCTGCAAAGCAGGGGATGGTCCAGCCCCACAGCCATGGGTAGGTCTGCGCATGTGGCATCTCCACGCTCTCTCTCCCCGTCCATAGTTACCAGTCCCCAGCTCCCTCTTCTGCTGCCCTAGGAGAGTCAGCAGCCAGATTTTGGCTTCAAGCACCACGTCACTGGCAGCTGCGGAGGAAGAAGAGGAGGAGGGGATGGACCAAGCCCCAGGCTCACAGCTGAGTCTCTGCAGCTCTGTCAGATAAAACCCAACACGTGGGTTCATGGCCTGGATTATAGACCAGGAGCGCTCTCAAACCCATTGTGCATCTTTGGACAAATGACTTTGTCTCTCCACATTTGTTTCCCAACATTTCCCCTCTTCATGAGACACTGAGCACTGATGACCCATTGTGGAATAGTGCAATGCATTAACTTTGAGTATAATAGTGCGATGTATTAACTTTGAGTATGAAAAGGCAAGTGTAAAATCCCTGCAAATCACTCTTTTTCCCTTGGAAGCGTGAAATTACAGGAAAGGGAAATCCTTTCCTGAAATATCTCTGCGGTCTGTTTGCTTTAATGATTCAATCTTTTGACCACCTTATGGTCCCCCAAATAAAATAAAAATAAATGACCTCAAACTAAGTGCTCTGGGTTTTGTGTGCTAAGTTTCAAAACGATGTTGGTGGTTATAAAGAAGGAAATTCCTCCTTAGAAGGGGGGGACGATTTAAAAAAATGCTGACAGCACATTGATGGTAATGACACAAATAACTGTGCTCTAATTAACAATTCACGAGGATTATGGAAATGCATGGTATCCATAGCTCCTTTTCTAGTCCACTTCCTGCTCAAGCAGCTTCCAAAGTGCCGCGATACCTGCAAGCTGGGTTCTTACTGGCCTTGGTAAACAAAGACGGCACCAAAATATGGGCAGGTGTAGGCATGGCTTCCAGTTCTGGTGCTAAAACAGCAAGAAAATTTATTGCACTAATTCTTCAAAGTTTCTTGATTTGGGGGCGATCTTGAACTCTTAGCTCTGCTGGAACACACACTAACACTACACTACTCATGTTCAATGTGCACAAACCCCATTAAACTAGGGCAGGAATTTCAAAAACGTTTAACGCTTCCTAGAACCAGTCTGCACTGACACCATGGACCCCGAATACTGGCCAGTCACTTCAAAAGCCAAAGGAGTCGGGCGGGGGAGCACTGCTGAAACTCGCCTCCTTCCTTCCCTAGTTTGAAAAATTTTCTACCACCCTACAAGCCTCAGCCCCGCTTTCAGAAACTATTTTCAACAACCACACAAAGCAGCAAGTCCATAAAAATACACTCAGCCATAAACAGCTTGCTTACAATTAAACAAAATCTGCTGCAAATGCTTCGCACTTGTGTGCGAGAATCTCCCAGCGCTTTACAAACAGTACTGCAGGCTGGAACTTCTGTACCCTTTGTTTTACTTTGTTTTCCTTAGGCATCCATCACCAGGATATTTAAGCATCCAACAGTTACAGAAAACACTCAAGTTATAAAAGGGAAAACTGAGATAAGAAAAAACTAACAATTTGCCTGAGTTCCATAACAAGGACTAGGAATGAAATCTAGCAAGGTGAGACTATGTGAACGGCTGTGCAAAACATCTCGTGTCGTGGTGCTGCTAAGCAGGGCGACTGCTGGTACCTGCCTGAGGCCTCCGAGATGTCTCTGCTGCAAAACAAGGGGGCAATACTCCAAAGCAGATCTGTGCGGCTTTAAAGCAGGTCCTCTTGACTTGTTTCTATAAGTCACAATTTTTTCCCCATTTTAAGACATAGAACTGCCGGGTTAGCTCAGTTGGTTAGAGCATGGTGCTAATAACGCCAAGTTCACAGGTTCAATCCCTGCTTACTGCAGGGGCTCGATGATCTCTCAAGGTCCCTTCCAACCCAAAGCATTCTATGATTCTATGGTAACTGAGTTTGCAGCATACAGAACTGGTGCTGGGTCAGACAAGTCTGCCCAGTCCGTGCTGCCGGCTTGGCCCAAGAAGAGCTGCCCAGCCTCAGCCGCCTTCGGCGCCGAGCGGGACCAGACCAGCACCCGGTGCCGCAGCCCTGCCCCTCCTGCGTCCCGCTGGCTCTGTTTGGCCTTTCTAGCTTCATGCACCTGAACTCAGAGCTCAGCAGCTCACGCAAAGCGTTTTTAAGCAGCTGTGACACAGAGATGCAGTTGTGAGCTCCAGGGATACCTCTCCTGCGAGCGCTCATTCCAGTTTACAGATCCAGACAGCCCTTCCTTCGAGCTGTGCCTGACCGGCCCGTTCTCCGCTGGTAACAACTGCAGATCCTCCAGCAGCGAAAAGCAGCTGCACAGGTACATTAGAGCACCTCATTCTGCAGGTAGCAGGACACACAAACCTACCAGAGAGAGAGAGAAAGAGAAAAAAAAAAAAAAAAAAGCCAGGACCTAGAAAACTTTAGAGCTAATGCCTGGAAAACCCAAACAGCCCCGAAGTGCATCTTCATAAATCCCACAAAGCACACAGGAACAGCTCAGCAGAGTCTTTTAAAACTGTCACTGGGGAGAGATTTCTCTGACGAGGGGAGGAAACCCTCAGGATCCAAAAAAGCAGATCTACGGGGCCATGTTCTCAGCTGCTGCAGACAGTGTTTCTCAGGAAAGGCGCTATAAAAGAGGTGCTTTGTATTTAGTGCCAGTGACTTGGCATAGCATGTGCTCAACTGCCAGCTGACCAGCAAAAAGAGGGGTTTTCTAACCACCTCTCCTGCAAACCCAGCTCCAGCTCTTCCCCTTGCACGGACCAACACCAGGAATGAAGCTTCTGCAGCCTGCCTTGCTGAGGGATACTCTTAAATGGAAGTAGCAACAAGACACTCCAGGCTCAGTGTAAATACCATGAAGGCTTTTAAATACAGAACAGTGGTTTTTTATTTTAAATTTCTTTTTAGGTTCTGAGCTCCTAATATTCTCCAAGCATAGACTTCTACACACAATACATGGAAATGTATCATCTGCCACAGACGCTTTCCAAAGCTGCCTGTAAGACTACCCCATCGTGCTGGAAACAACTGATCAAGACAGTGTCAACCGTCCCTAGCAATTCTGTATTTACTGAGCGTGAGACCCCGCGCCTCGGGCCACGCGGCAGGACGGGGAGATGGCTGGCTGCTGGGATGGGGCAGACGGCAGCACCGGAGACGCGTGCCCCCCATGAAGGCTCCTCGGTGGCCATGAGCCCCACAGCCCCACTGCTGCAGCCTCGGGGAGCCAGATGTGCTCCCTCTGCAACATCTGGGCAGCACCTCCCGGACCCATCCTGGCACAGGATGGCTAAGTCAGACCATGAAGCGGCTCCGTGGTGACCCACAAACAAAAAGTCCTCAGGAGCTGGTGGAGCTGAATGGTACCAACAGTTCAGCTTCCCATGAAAGACTGCATGTCTTTGCTTCCCTCCTCCCTCTTCCCTTCGCTTGCGGCGAGACATTTGGCTGCTGCTCCTAAATCAATTGGTTCCATTTTAAATGGGAAAGAGGGGAGGGCGATGGTGGTCCTTAAGAGGAACGTGCAATTAAAACATTCAGAAAAAGTAGTTATTAAAAGTGTCTAGAAAATGATTCATATTTATTGACTACTTTGGTCATTTAGACTTTGGTTAGCCTTGTGAATATGCACTTGATTTTAACACTACTATCAGTACTTTTTAAAAAACTCTGGTTTCCTAAATTGCTAAGAATAAATGAAAAGACTGGAATGAAAAGCTTGTAAATTAAACATACAGCCATCTAACCCCCCCAGCAAATGTATATAATTTAATATAATAGCACTGAAATAGCATTTCCTTCGCTCAAGTTGGTACTTACAAATCTAGATGGGTATAAAGGTTTCATTATCTAAATGATATGCTAACACTTTTGAATTTCACAAATTATAAGTTAGCGGTAGCTTCTATTGTACTGCAACTCATTTCAGTATGAAATCACCTTATACATAAACCAGCAGTGGGATTTCAATTATTTCTGGGAAACATTATGTATTTTCTAGAGTATGATTAAGTTTAATTTGATGCATTAAAAATAATCAATATTTAATTTTTGCCTAGCACTTCACAAGTGTTCTTCCTGGGGGTTTCCCAAAGAATTTTCATTAGCTAACGAGGCAATTCTACCATGAGAACATTAGTCATTAGAGCGGTTTAAGTAGTAAAGAAGCATCTAAATTTGTACTGATCTTAATAGTTATTTCTGTCAAACAGATGGTCTATTGTTCATGTCTACACTTCCCTGACTTCTTAATTGCTAATGTACATGCTACTATTAATTGTACAGTACTAGTAACCTCTGTACAGTAATAAATAGGTCAAAGCTTCTATCAGACCTTAAGAGTTTTGGTTCTTATGGTTGCAGCTTAATGAATCACCTACCGGCCACAGCACAGCTTTATATTACACACCAGACCACAGAGAGTGGGGAGGCAATTTCTTTGTCCTAACACGCCAAAAGGCACAGCACTCAGCTCTGCAAGGAGGGAGGCTTGCGCGTGTCTGCGCTCTGACCCTGGGCGGGCAGCAGGAGGTGGTCAGTATGCCACTTCAGCTGAAGTTTGGGTTTTTCAGGTCCTACATTTTGTTCTTTTCCTCCTCCACGGTGACAGAGAGGGCTTGTGGACATTCATGTCTTCTGCTGTGTTACAGGGGCTGACTGGCCATCCCCTTATCTTCTCGTGACACGGAAAGAAAATTAGTTTGTTGGACACGAGAGGCTCATACTTGAAAATATTGTTGGGCTGGTATTTTACTTTAAACATGTAACATCTGTAAGCCAACCATCAGAAGAAAAAGCAGTTAAAAAGCTTCCCTGAGAAGACCAGGGAGAGAACAGAAGCAGCAAGAGAAATAGATGCTAAAAGCAACAAGTTTATAAGGCTACTCCAGCACACGGGCATTTAACCGGAGATGCCCTTCGCAGTGACTCTTCCTACCTGAGCCGCGGCTGGTCGCGCAGCGCAGCGCAGCACTCTGCAGCTCTGCAGTCATCCACCGGCGTCGGGGCCGCTGCCAGAGCAACTCAGCGGAGTCGCTGTTTGCACTGTGCCAGAGCAGCAGTGCTAGGTTTAAAAATGCCAGGTAACTTTCAGAGACACGTACATTTGCAATTCATGACTTCTTTTCACAGGCCTGGCTGCTTTTCAAAGAGGTTTCAAAACCAGATGTGGAAAATAAGATTGCTAAAATCATTTGGCAACTTAATAAAGGGGTGCTGCATGTTCCCAGGGTAGATTTTCAACAACAGAGCACAACAAACACATGAGAAAATGCTTTCAGGGCAAGGGGGAAAGGCTTGGAAAATTTAGCATCATAGGAGAACGAAACACAATGTTTCGTTTATGTGATTTGGTTTTTCCATAAAGTATTTTTGTCTATCTTCATGTAAACATTTTCGAGAAGTTTAAATTCTTATTTTCTGGGGGGGAAAGGATCAATCTCAACTGCATGTGATTTCAGCTGTGAGTCCTGTTTACGTTGTCTTGTCTCATTCCTAGAAGATTAGGCACTATAATATACATTCACAGTACTACAAATAAGAACAATATGAAAAATGCAATTACTATTAATATAAAACTAATTTGTAAATCGGGAGTAAAATGGGAACAATAATGCAAAAATCAAGAACACACACACACAAAAAAAATCTCAGCCAGCATTTGCTCTCAAATACAATGCAAAATCCTACTTGGCCAGACCAGCAGGTAAGAGTGGCTCGAGTACCGTGAGATCCACCCTCGATTCAGCCAACTCTGTCTGGACAAGCCATGCCACACTCCTCTGCCTCTATTTGCCATCCCAACACTTTGTTACATTTTCTTTCTCTAGATGTTTTTCCTAAAACATCAAACACAACATGGAAGCACATTCTACAACATAAAAAATAACGATAAGGCATCTGGTGAAGAGCCTGGAAGGTTCCTGAGGGCTGGGCAATCTCCTGACGCATGCAACTACACAGCACGCTCAGCCCGCGGCAGCAGCTAAGAACGGGCGTCGCTTAGGCTCGGGGTACGGGGAAGGCAGCGAGAGGTGAGAGCTGCACCCATACGGCTCGTCAAAACTCCAAGCTGTCGTCGGCAGTAAGAAGCTGCACTCCTGGAGCCCTCAACCAAGGGGAGAGGCGACAGCAGCGGAGCCAGCGCTTGGGCTCTCCTGCTCTTGGGAAGGGATCCAGCTGAGCGCCGTCAGCAGGGTGCAGGAGCTGCCTCTCCCCGCTCAGCGCCTGCCGGGGCGCTCAGCACCCTCGGCGGGCACGGCTGCTTTCCAGCGCCCTGCCCGAGATGGGAAGAGAAAGAGCAGCGGCTCCTTTGAGCAATTCCCAGCCCAGGGCTGAACACACTGACTCTAAAAAAGAAAAGGTATTCTTACAGGCGGCACTCGGGACAAAAGAAGAACATCAACTGGGAAAAACGAAAGCAAACCAACCAGAAAACCAAACCCAAACTGCTGCTCACAGCCAAGCTAAAAAGACCGCTCTCCACTCCCAGCAGTGGAGATCCTGTTATCTGCGTTATGCACAACGAGAATGGAAGTCACACTCAAAAACGCAGTATATGAAATAATCAGTCCCGCTCAGCAAAATAAAGGGCTCAGCCCCCAGCCGGTATACAGCGGCATCGCTGCCACCTCTGCGGCCCCATCTGTTCACGCAGAACTGAAGACAGAAACCCATGACAGCACACACAGACACACGCAAAACGCAAGAGAGAAACAAAATCTGGGCGCTGCCGGAGAAGGGCTGCGGTGACCCCATCAGAGCTGGCTTGCCTTGAACTTCATGGGCAAGGTATAAACGCTTGGTATTTAGAGAACAGCCTGAAATGGTAATGCTCTCTAGAGGTATTTTGCGTGCCAATTAAATATTCTAAGTTCATATCAAGATTATTGTCACCTATTTAATGGCTCATTGATTTTAGAAGCCATACCAATTTTATCTTTCCTTTCCATCGAGTTAGTTACAGTAATGACTAACCATAAAAATTAGATAACATGCTGAAATGTGATTTAAAAACATCTGTGCCTTCGAGAACTCTACTTTTAAGTGAGAAACGAGTTCATATCCCCCTGCGTTACCCCACATCACCACCTTTGGCTATGTGGCTCCAAAGATAGAGCAAGACAAATTGAATTACCCTGAGCATGATTTAAAAAAAAAAAACCAAAAAATCCTAGAAACACTCAGCCATTTCTTCTATGGTCCTTTGAAGCACCATGTAAATACACAATCAAAGAGCGCAGTGTTTTTTCTAGCTGAACAGCTGAGGAGTTAGTCCCCAGGGAAAGGCTCCAGCCTTCTCTGGAACGATTTCTGAAAGATGCCTCAGAAACATGCATGCTCCAAACCATCTCTGTGCCTGGCTCCACACCCCACCTTCAGAACAGGCCAGGAGGAAAAAAAAAAAAAAAAAAAAAAAATCATTCCA
Source organism: Pelecanus crispus (assembly GCF_030463565.1). NCBI lineage: Eukaryota > Metazoa > Chordata > Aves > Pelecaniformes > Pelecanidae > Pelecanus > Pelecanus crispus. Next base: position 8,221,449 of record NC_134655.1, on the reverse strand, counting down.
GTGTAACATTTTCCATCAGATGAACAAACACACAACATCTGATTTTTGCAGCATCGCATCCACTTTCACATTTTTAGTTAGAAATCTGGAAAATGCAAACAAAGCACCACTTCTCTGCATTTATCTAGCAGTATGTTTCAATTTTTCATTTCAAGTAGACATTATTCAATCCACTAGACTTCTAAACAAAATATTTTAAAGAAAAATGACAGAAGTAAAAATCTGAAGAACACACTGGAAGTTTACTCAAATCAAATATTCCAAGAGAGAAAAAAAAATTAGATTTTATTTAGCAAAAGAAAGTTCTTACTGTTTTTTAATCTTATGCAGGGTACAAAAAAGTTAAAAATCTTAAAAACTTTTTTCCCCATAATAGAAAAAATGTCTTTTCAAACCAGGTTAGCAAATTTCACCCCCTTGATTCCCATCTTCCCTTGATCTTGCTATTGCTTCTACCTGCCTTACGGAATCATCGTTTCCAAGTATTTCATTCAAGAATAATACGGGGTCTGTGAGCCACACAGAGGTATCCTGCCCCTATTTCTTCACGGCACTATGTACCCTCTCCCCAACCCGGTAGGATTGCACAGGCTCATGTTTGCAGTGAACGTTCATTTCAGGTTTTCAGTTACATTTCTACCCAGTGTAGAGAACCCCCAAAAATTCAGTTGCAGCTGACCAAAGGGAGATCACCAGCACTTCTGAAGTACTGAAACCACAATTTCACTTTTTGCCTGTTAGAAGGCATTCCTTTTCTTTTGAAATACGGCATAACTTTCTCTTAGCGGGAGTGCAGAGAGCACCGCATGTAACATCTCTCCCAGCAAATACATCCATTCCCCAGGGGACGCTGGAAGCACCGCACCAGTAGCACATCAGCACATTACTGTCCACCTTTTTGCGTACAGTTCTCTCACATCACTGTTTTCACTCCGCAATAATCTCAATGTTTATTCCTTAAAAATAAGCATCTTTTTGTCCTTGGTTACTTTCTGCATATTCTTGTTCAGATACACCACCCTTTAACTCCCAATATTTTTATTGCTAGGTAACATGGGTGACCTTTGGCATCTGTTCAAATATCTTTAAACACTTTTCCAGCTCCCACGTGTCCTTTGTGGCACTCTCGTATGTGATTTCATGTAGTTATTTTCACAACTTCATCTGTTTAATAAAAAATTATTTGTAAAATTTCATTTTAGCAGCAACAAGTAGATCCAAGTGATTATTCCAAAATGCTCAATGGGTCTCCTTTGTTTTGCTGCATCTCCTCTCAGTACCCCAGGGCTGCAAATCACCCGGACACGACTCCTCTGAAACAAAGCGTGAGTAGTTTTGCCGAACATCATCAGTTCAGAGCGCTGAACATCTCATACCCCAGCTCTGACTGTAACGTATCAGCCACTGACAGCACAAACCCTTCACAACCTACACACGCCCCGTCACAGACTTGCACAAAACCCATTTACAAATGAGCCACAGGCCAAAAGCTACTCATTAAAATAATCTGGCAAATGCTCTTGAATGAAACTTAGACGAATACAGCTCCACACTGTCAGGCGTTTCGCGTCCCCCCAGCTAAATCCATTTGATAAATGACTAATTATCCTAAGCGGCATTAAAATTCAATCTTGATTGTGATTATTACTGATTAAGTACTAGTCAAACTCTATCACTTCAATTCAGTACAGTATCTGTGATTCAGAAGATGAGCAGAGTGCCCATTGCCCATGGCAGCATTAACACACACTCCAGCCACGGCAACAAAAGTAGGTTCTAACTTGATAGGTGCAGTTTTTCAAGCAACTAGGCTCCATTACTTTCATAAAATTGTTCAGATAGTCACAATTTCAAAATTATTTTTGAGCCTCTCAGCCACTCTTTGGTTCTGCCCCTTCTACAGCAGTGAGCCAGTTCCTACCCTGTCTTTCTGTTCTCCATACACACACCCCAGTTCTCCTGTTCCCAGGCTCATGGCTGAAAACATTTTGATCCTTTCTTTACCCTTCCTTTATCCTTCTGCTGTGACTTGTATATCCTAACTCCTGGAACTAATCTGAGTTTTAAAGCCCTGGAGCTACCAGCAAGGAAACCTATGACTTGCAATCTCCAAAACATCTGGAAGGCCAAGGACTGACAACCCCATGTAACTGAGGAACTTCACTGCAGCCAAAAGAGCTGACACCACTGCAAAAGAGCACTTATAAAATGTCAAAACAAAACAATGGTAAAATTCACAGCAAATAAAAGCAGAGGACTTGGTCCCCAGCCCTGTGCACGTGCCCATGCTCCACATTGGCCAGTGCTGCGTTCAGGTCATGAGGGTGAAAGCTCACAAGGGACACAAAATCACAGAATGGTTGATGTTGGAAGGGACTCTCTGGAGGTCATCTGGTCTAACCCCCCTGTGCAAGCAGGGACACCTAGAGCAGATGGCCCAGGACCATGTCCAGATGGCTTCTGAATACCTCCAAGGATGGAGACTCCACAACCTCTCTGGGCAGCCTGTGCCAGTGCTCGGTCACCCTCACACTAAAAAAGTGGTTCCTGATGTTCAGAGGGAACCTCCTGCATTTCAGTTTGTACCCATTGCCTCTGGTCCTGTCACTGGGCACTGCTGGAAAAAGCCTGGCTCTGTCCTCTTTGCACCTTCCCTTCAGGTATTTATATATATTGGTAAGATCTCCCCGAGCCTCCTCTTCTCTAGGCTAAACCATCCCGGCTCCCTCAGCCTTTCCTCATGTGAGATGCTCCAGTCCCTTCAACATCTTTGTGGCCCTTTATTGGATTCTCTCCAGTACGTCCATGTCTCTCCTACACTGGGGAGCCCAGAACTGGGCACAGTACTCCAGGTGTGGCCCGACCAGTGCTGAGTAGAGGCAAAGGATCACCTCCCTCAACCTGCTGGCAATGCTTCTCCTAATGCAGCCCAGGACACCATTGGCCTTCACTGTGGCAAAGGCTTTGCCCTTTGCTGTCTTATGGTCAACTTGGTGCCCACCAGGGCCTCCAGCTCCTTTTCTACAAAGCTACTTTCCAGCTGGGCAGCATGAAGTGATGGATGATTAAGGCTGAGCTCAAGGCTTTCGCAGGTGAAAGGGTACCTACTCTGCACACTGCAAACGAGCATTCAGTTCAAAAGCAAATATTTCATTTTGCTCATAGCCCCTGACCCAGATGGTCTGGGTAAGAACAGTCCCAGGTTACTGAATCACCTGCAACTTTGCTAAGACTTGTAGTAAGCTCTTTATCAGCCACTGTTTGCCTGCCTTTAAAATGTGTATGTGGCCAAAATACTTGTTCATGTTGAAGAATGAATCCACCTACTGTATTTGTTGAATATTGGTCTTTCATTACCTGTTGTACATTATATAGATAAAATTAAATCCTCTGTGAACAAACTTCTTTGCAAATGTGAAATCAAAGCAAATAACATTAAGTTGAAACACAGCTGATAATGCAACATTAATTTCATTGCAAGGAAGAGGGTCAATTCTTGGTATTTGATTTTCTCTAAGTAACAGATAGTACCTATTTACTAGAACTAGGAGTAAATAATTTTTCCAATTCTCTACTGGTAAAACACAGTAGCACATAATAGCACAATTTTGCTGTATTATTAAAAAGAGGGTCAGTATTTCAGTAACATTCTTGTTATCAATAAGGTTACTCAGCAGTCACAAAGCATAAGCTGAACATCCTATGACTCTGAAATGTTAAAACATATCATTCCAATCATTTTTCCACTCCTTGCTAAGTACCACTGCAACTCAGATTGCAGTGTCAGCTGCCTAGATAAGGTTTATATAACCCAGGGAAAAAATAGCGTGAACATCTAACTGCAAGTCAGCATGAAAATAAATGACTCAAACAGGGAAGAATTCAGATTTTGAGACTGGCACCGTAGGTCACATCTGGGTCCATTTCTGTGCAAAATACACACGTTTATTACCAAATGAAAAAGTATCGGTATTAGCTTCTGCAAAGAACAGATATATTTCATTGAAATATTCAGCTCCCAGACTGTAGTGTCATCCAAGAAATAGTAGGAATATTATCAACAGAGAATAGAGTTTTGGTAGCTCATAACAAAATTACAGTGCTTACAGTCTGTCCAAAAAATAACTGTGTAGAAAGGGAAGCAGTCAAGGGACAGCCAAGACAAGAAATAAAAGCTGGAAATCTTGCAGTATGAAGTTTTAACAAAATGGAAACAAATTTGTTTTGAGAGGAAATTGTTCACAAATCACATGAGACATACTCAAGCCACAGGACAGAAAAGACAACAAACATGATTGTTTCCTCTGTCATTAAATACTAGATGTTTTCAAATGCATATAAAAAGCAAATTTTAGAATGACACAGGAAGCTGCTTAAAAAGCCCCAAACCATTAGGATTAACCTCCGAAGTTGGTTATCAATATTGTTGAAAGCTCCAGAACAAAACTTAGGGCAGAGTAGTTACACTGAAAATAAGAACCTGAGCTCCACAGAGCAATTACGTGCCACTGTCACAAGTGATGGCAACACTGAGTCTTTCACTCATCAAAAAACTTCATTTTTGCCTCCTCAGTAAATAGATCACTTTGGAGAAGGGAAGGTAGAGTTCCTTGAAAATGTTACCATTGGTCCCAATCTTGTTATCACTTTAGTCCTCAAAATTTCTTTCTCATGGAAACTATGCCATTAAGCAATATGCTTGTCAGTCAAAGTACCACTGGTATTTACGTGTTTTCAGAACTGGAGATTCTAGAGAACAACTGTATCTATAACTATGTTGTTCCAAGCCAGGTGGGCATCACTGCTGAACTTTCCCAACAACAGCAGTATACCCCAAAGCAACGAACCGGCTGGCGACAGAGATATATAGGAAGGTTGAAAGAGGGGGAGAAGAGAGCCCCAAAATTTCTTTGCCAGGAGCAAAGGGAAAAAAAAAGGGACAAGGAAGATGAGATTAAGGAATTTAAGCAGAGGTGTGGATGCATGAAGAGACTGAAAAGTGCCACCTCTGCGCCGCAATATTTGTTCAGGGAAACACAAAGTGTTTACAGAAAGTCTAATGGCTGTATTTAGCATTTGGATTAACCTTGTCCCCTAGAAGAGTTTGACAGTATCATTTACAGGCTCGTAATGTTCATATCCAAACCTGCTGAATTTAGACTAGTAGCTATGCTAAGCTGTAAGCCAGATGGGTAAGCAGGGGTTAACAGGCAGGAGGGGAGAACGAAGTGGAAAGTAGAGACTTGAGGCGGACCCTGAAGGGACCAGGGATGCAGTAAATGGATTTGAGCAAGATACTCAACTGTTCAACTTCGTTCTGAGCTAACGAAAAATCTAACGTCGGGCAGCTCACTGACAGCAATGTAAATCCTTCCAAGAATGAGGGAGAAACAGAGAAAGAATAATTTGCTCCGAGTTTTAAATCAGTGGGGAGTTTTCTTACTCATCTACTGGTATATCGGGAAATGTCCTGCTCTTCTGATCACTGCCGCTCCCTCGGAGGGCATTAGGGACCTGGGGACTTCCCAACTACAGCGGGACGGACTAGTCTTTTCAAGAGCTTCTGGAGCGTATGGAGAGACAAGAAAAGCAAAGGCATATTTAGGTAGCAACAATAAAGGAAACTACCTGAGTGAAGCCCAGACTACTAGCACTTTAGAGGCTTAAGTGACAGGTAATGCTAAATACATTAAGAGCCTCTCAGAGAACTGGTAGGCAGGATCTTATCAGACACTGCTCTGAAGGGCAAACAGGAGCACAAGAGCTGGCTAATCTTCCGGGATTACCTCCATGGAGCACAAGCACAGTCCATCCCAAAGTGCAGAAGCCAGCATGGCTGAACAGAGAACTCCAAGCTGAGCTGGAAAGCAAACAACAGCAAGGTCAGGGCAGGGACGGGCTGTCCAGGAGGAGCACAGAGGCATCGCCCAGGCAGGCAGGGAGGGAATTAGAAAAGCCAAAGTCTCATGTTCCTTCCTAAACTCTGGGACTGCTTTCCACAGGAGCGTGCTGGAAGTCTAAAAAAGTTCAAAAAGAGACTGGACAAATTCATGGAAGAGATGCCGGAAGGACTGTTACATACAAAGGCAACCCTTCTGATGTGGGAAGTCTCTAATGCACAAGTTGCTTGTGTCTAGGAGAATACTCTGGAAAAACTGTCACGCATGCCGGCTGCCTTCTCACCCTCATTCACGCCCATCCGTTACCGGCCACTGTCACGGGTGGGATACTGGGCAAGTGCAACCTGTGGTCTGGCATGGTATGGCATGGTATAGCCATGCTTACGTTCTCTGGCGTGTGCTCCACTGTGCTGTACCTCTACATGCTAGATTTGTATTTACACACACTTGGAGGTCAGCCCCACCTTCCAGCATGAAGATTTTTAAAAACAAAGATGATAGGAATTAGCGCAGAAGGGAAAACATCTCTGTTCTCATGTTGAAAAAAACATCAAGATCTCCTAAGATAGAGTAGCGTGCCATCTGAAACAGTTTTTCCTCTGAAGCTGTTGACCTACTTTGTTAGCTATACAATTTCTTACAAATTTACTATATTATAACAGCTGTGTTCATGCTGTTCTAGTGTCAGCACTTCTATTCTAAACCCCATTTTTTTACACACTTCCGTAACAACTCAATTATAAAACTTGGGTAAAATGTGGCTCTACACAAGCATTTTCTTCTCCAAAGTGTATTTGACCATCCGCAAAAGCGCACCGTTCCAAAATGGCAAATTGCCCACTTGGGGTCTGATTTGTCCCCCAGAGCGTGGTGGGACTCTGCCTGAGGGTGGCTGGCGAAGGCATCTGAGCCCGTTCTTGCCATGTGAAAACCAAGATCTGCTCTTGTCACAGACCAGCTAATGGCAGACGTGCGGTGCGTGGCCCTGCACTGCTTTTTTGTGCTCCCTGGGTGGGTTTGCGGCGTCCCAGCACCCGGCGGGGCAGCACGGAGCTGGCGAGGAGCGGTGCTCTGCAGTCACGTACCCCAGAGCGGCCTGACAAAATCACGGGGTATGGTAAAGAGGGAGATCCGTTTTTGTGTTCAAAAAACGGGTAGATGTGGCACTTGGGGACATGGTTTAGTCTAGTCTGCCCTTGATTGGCTTAGAGTAGACTTGGTAGTGTAGGTTAATGGTTGGACTGGATGATCTTAAAGGTCTTTTCCAACCTAAATGATTCTATGATTCTATGATCTTGGAAGTGCATAGCGCTGAATGAAGGGGAGGTTTGGGCAGGAAAGGAGCCACGGAGGAGAAACTGGGGTAGGGAGGGAAAGAACAAAGACGAGAAGAGAGGGCAGTTTGGTTTCCTACGAAGAGCCAGTACACTGTCAGTAGCGTCCTTGCAGCGCAGCAGCTGGGAAGGAGGGAGGGGGACCCGACGGATGTACAGACAAAATGGCAAGAAGAAATCTATCTCCCCAATTCAACTACAGCCAAGCTTTGGCTTTTCTAATTCCCTCCCTGCCTGCCTGGGCGATATCTCTGTGCTCCTCCTGGACAGCCCATCCCTGCTCCAACATCACCTGTGGCCGTTCCGTAAGTTTTCCCTATTCTATTCTATTTTTTCTGATAAAAAGGCACCAAAGCCACATGAGATATTCAAGGTTCTGGAACACCATAGATCTACATGGTGACGTAATGATGTTTCTCCAGTTTGTTCCTTATTTCTTTCCTAATAACCTGTAATGTTCTGTTCGCGTTTCTGCCTGCTACTGAATCTAGCACCCACATTTTCACAGAGCTGTCTGCTATAGACCCAAGTCTCACTCCTGTATAGTAACTGTTCGCTTAGACATGTCATGACGGGTAGCACGGGCTCTCAAATGCCACAGCCATACCAGCGAGGTCCTGAAAGCAGCACGATCGTAAGTGAATATCCACTCTCCCTTTCAGGAGGGCTCTCGGAGCTGCTCGCAACCCCACACGAAAGCCCGGCGGCTGCTGGCTCCCCATGGGTCGCAACCCTCCCTAGCGCAGGGCCTCTGCTGTGCAGCCCATGGCGCTGGCTGGACACGTCCTGCACAGGACACGACCACCGGGCAGGGGCTCCACGTGCACCTTTTCCCCGGAACGCTTTCTCTAGCAATGCCCCCACCTGCCAGCACCAAACCCCAAAGGTGCTAAGTTCCAAAACTTCACCAAGGCCGAAATAAAATCTTCCCTCAGTTCATCCATGCCCATCCATCTTCTTTCCCCCTTAAGTGTATAATACAAGGTCATCCCCACACCGGAGAGTCTCCTCGAACGGCTGCCACTGTTAAAGACTTACGACTTTTCAGCCCAGACTGTATTTTTCCCTTTCCGGACTCTCTCCTGGAAGTCTCCCAACAGTCACTGCGCTTCAAACGGCAGCAGCTTGTTTTTAGTAAAACCATCAGAAAATCTTAATTCAGGAAATAGGCAAATACTATGTAATGACCATCTTTCATATAAAATACATCTTGAAAACTTTTTCTGTAAAAAGATTGGGTTTTATGCACAAGTGATGTCCTACTGAAATAAGTGAAATTCCATGTCTGCAAAATTAGGCACGACCACGTCTGGTAGGATTGTGCATTACAGTGATTCTCTTTGACTTCTTACAGTAAGGAATCTTGCTGTATATTAATGTTGATAAATTACAGAAGCGAGATTAAATTCTACAGTTCATTTTAAAATGCCAAAGAAAACCTTTTATCTTCTCCTACCTTCTTCAGAGGCAATGACCAAGTGAAAAACATTCAGCTTTAGTCCATTAGTGGATTTTCCCAGTTGCTACCTAAGCATGTATGTGACAGCTGTCAATTCAGAAATAGTTTATCACAACAGAAAGATGACAGAAAAACACTGAGTTGATATGACAGCAATGGCAAAAATTTGCTAAAGCAGGCATCCCTGTAGGAAATCTTTCCGCACTACAACAGATGGCCAGTAGTTAGAGGAAACCATTAAAGCCTGAATTGTGGAAATTGGTTAAATTTTTCACAGCAAAGGGTAGCAGATAAAAATAAACAAACTTCACCCACCTTCCGGGGAGAGCCAGTCCTTTTATAGAGTGCAGGTACCTATCAAGAGCGCAGGAAAGGCACTAGATTTTACAGGCACACGGCTATATTGTACAGTGATTTTAGAATCATTGTATCATTTCCATACACCTCGCAGACAATACAATCACGCAAGTGTCATAATTGCATAATTGCCACATTAATACACGCAGGCAGCAATTACGCGAATACCGCAGCTCTGAGCTCCAGGAGGGGAAGCTGCTGGGGGCGCAGCCCACGGGGCTGGCAGCCGGTGCCCCGCAGCCCCCCCGCCGCCGGCATGTCGGCCGCGGATCTGCCACGGGGCCCGGGACGGTGACGGCTGGGTGAAGGGTGGGATTTTCCTCCCCTAATGTTTTAACAGGAACTGGAATACACCAATTCATCTGAGATAAGGTGTGACACATATGAAGATACAGACTTTCCTCTATATTTGGCAATTTTCAATGTCTGAAGGAGATATTGGCAACGTATAGAAATATTATATTTGTGTACACAAAATATTAGCAAAGATTGAGTCTTAAACTGACCACCTACAAAGTTCATATCCTTTCAGACCAGTCCTTTATCCAGATAGCACTCATCAGGTCTGCTTTTTCACCTTACTCAAATATATTCCAGCACTGGGCAAAGAAAATGAAGATTCCCTAAGAAAACCTAAAACTAGGAGAAATTCAAGGTGTACAAGCATTGGCATTGTAGCATGTCTAGGCTGTATTCCAAATGACAAGGGCTAAGATAGGGGATTGGGGGATTTTAAAAAGGCAAAACTTCACTGAGCTTTCTTTTGGGACCCATTCAAATGTGAAACTCGGAGACTGCGAACCTGTGGGAACCAGGGAACAGATGCCCAAGTCAATCCCACTTCTGAAGGCCTTTTAAAAAAAAAAAAATCAATCCCTTGGGAATCCACAGCAATACTTGTTTGAGTGAGAGCATCTCAACAGCCGCATGCCTGAGTGCTGTGCAAGGCCGACTTGAGCACAGCTTGCCACAGATAAAGCATGGTCCTGGGAATATGCTTGTTGTAATAAATGCTGTCAGTCTATGTATATTAAAACTTTCCTGTCTTTAAGCAGAAAACATAAGAAAGGATGAAGTAGCAATGGTCCTCATCAGCATAGTGTATACAGCAGCCAAGCAGTGGACATCATGAGCTGACGGCACTGAAAAGCTAACTTGGTACCAGCTCTGAATTTGGTTTGAGAAGTCCTTTTGATCACTGATAAGGAATACAGAAACTTCTCAGCCCTTGAAAAACAATTCCTATTCTATCCCCCAAAATACAATTCCTATTTTAAGATTGAATTGATCTTTAACAAGCACAAAAGCTGTTTCTTTAGCCTTACCATACCTTCCCATGAAGTGCATATTATAAGCAAGAGCAACTAAATTAACTTCATAACACTGTGGTGGGATTCCAAGGGAAAGAAAAACAAACAAGATTGTTATGTGAAGATACATACTTTTTCATAAGCTCTCTGTCATCTGGGTAAGGATAACCATGCTTCCAGCACACTTGTTCTCACTCATTTAATAACGGGATACAATTTTGGATTGTGTATATGTTGACAGAAAGCAGAAGTGACAGAAAGCTCAGGAAGCCTTGCTTTTAGAATTTGCCTGTTGGAATGGAAATACTTGAAGAGAACCTCTAGGCTGATAAAATCTGTCACTTGAACATCAAAAAAAAATACATAAAACCAACTTCATCAGCCACTAGGAAAAAACCCATCTATTTCCATTGTGAATTGCAATAAGATCTGGTTCTGGCCTTTTCTGTTTCAGACGTTTCACGAGTTCCCTTCTGCTCTGGGGATCTACATACTCTGAACCTGCCAAGTAATATAGCAGCATTACCTCAAAGTTGTGTCAAACCACCCGCACAGCTGGAGTTTGAAGCCCAGAACCTGAAAACAAGGCACAAGCAGGATTCGACGCTGAGAGGCATGACAACCCCAGCTGAAGACCAACCCATGGAGACACAGACCAGGCCAACGCGGGCTCTCCTGACCGTGGGCTTTGCTATGGCTATACTCGGCTGATCTGGAGACAGCTCTGCCGTTTCTCCTATAAAAACTGTTTCATCTGCAAGATCAGCACAAACCCTTAAAGCTGCACGAAGATCCATCCATCTGATGAAACACAATGGATTAATAAGGGTTAAAAACTAAATTCTTTATGCAGTGAAACATGCTCTGTTTTTTAAAGCCCTACAATCGTAATGGTTAATTCTGACAAACACAGGCTATTTAAGTGCTTAACTTTGATCATCTTGACTTTCTAAACTTAATTCCATAAATACACAAATGCATATGTACCTTTTAGACAGAAGCAGTAATTACAGCTGACAGCTGTGAGAGCATTTTACAGGTTTCGGTAATAAACCTATCTATCCCTATTAAATATTAATACACCATCTCTCCCTATTACCTATCATGTCACCAGCCACGTCAGTTTTAGGAGGAAGGTCAGCAAAAACATAACAACAAGATTTTCGTCATTTTTTTAAATATAGACTGAGCAGTTTATAGATGTTAATAAAACCCCTGACAAGAGAAGCACTATTTCTTAACAGGACTGATATGTAAGCAGGAAAAAATAAATAAAACACTTTGCTGCCTTAAATTTGTTTATCTATTGCATGAATGTCAGAGGTCATATTTCAGCCAGGGTAGGAAGGACATGGAAAGGGAGGTGAGGTGAAAATACACCCTGGTCCTTCTCCATGCTGCTAGCTCCCAGCTCTCCACGGGGACGCGGAGAAGCCTGCACTGAAGCTGGTGCCCCGCTGCGAGGCAGGACGCTGGGAGCCAGGTAGGGATGCGTGGGTAGGCGAGTGTCAGGGTAAGGACTTCGATACAAACTGCGATGCCACAGGTTCTCCCCATCTGTCGTTGAAAAGATACGCAAGAGGTAGCCTTCCAGATCTGCCATAAACTCGAGTATCTTCAGCTGTCACGTTTCTCTTAACCTCACCAATTATTTTCATGTTTTCCTAATCGAGAAGGATGACTCTGGCAAGTGTAAGCGCATGCGATACCCACACACACTGCGCATCATTTGCAACTATTATTTCCATTTTTTTGACTTAATAATACTCTGGCGCACAGTTCAGAAGCTGACTCACTTGACATTCAGGCTTTTCTACTGGGAAAAAAATGCTGACTTTACAAAAATCGAGACGTTTCAGAGGAATATACTTCCCACAAATTACTTTCAAACAGTTAAACTGAAATGTGTCTCTTTATGTTTAAAAGTTTTGAACTATCCGTACAAATTTCAAGAAAACTCATACTATTAAGAACACTACAGCGTCCTTTTCACCAATTGTTTTCACCCACATAATTTTCATATCATTCTTTTCAAAGGTTAAAACAAAATATGTTTTCAGGTTTCTTTTTGTGGGAATTTTAGTGATCGACTTTCCATTCCAATTTGGTTAAAAACAAGAAGTTGGGAAACTTGGACTTGTTACTGGCATCTGAATTTTTTGTTAAAAAACAACCATTGAGGAAACAACTGTTCATTTTTGGTTGCCAAATTCTATCGCTAGTCACAATTTTTTCTCCACTTCAGTCTCTCCCCTGCCTCCCTGCCCTACCCAACAGCCTTCCAAACCTGGGGAAAGGGCAGGCAGCCAAAAGTGGGGTTATTTTAGGTGCCAGACAGAGAATAGGGAAGGCTGAAATTCTCCAGTCATCTGTCAAACGCATTTTCCATCTGGGGAACGGCAAAAACAAATGCATCAACAGGTACTGCTTGAAAACGGAACTTCACCACTGCTACCCACAAACACACCAGCTAATCTTTTTCTTTAACTGATTAAGCTCAGCCTCACAACTAGTTGCTTTCTACTTTCACTGCTTCTGGTAGAAAACTCCTCCAGAACCTCCCACCTAAGTAATTACAAATTTTCTTTTAGTTTGTGCATAACCAAGTCACAGCCTGTTATTCTTACAGCAACCCTGCTCTTTTTCCCAAAAAAAGGTATTTCTTTCACTCCTACATGTTAACTCCCCTAATATTATGAATGGCAATTAAATCTTACAGGCTTCATTTTGCTGCAAAGATGACTGTTACATCTCACCTCAATAGTAGAGGCTTCCCTCTGCCCTGATGATCCCAGTAAGCCCTCTCTGCCTTCTGAGTTTTAAGGCATCTTTCTTGAAGTTGATAACTGGCAGCATGCATGAGGCTCCAGAGTATAAAGAGCTCCATATTTTTCAGACTTCTCCATTAACCCCTGCTTCTCTTCAGCTAGAATTACCTTTGCTGACATGCAGCCCACGGAGTCTTCTCTTATTCCCAGATCTGCAGAACTCAAGCAACATTACTCATTACCTATGCTGTACTATCCCTTATTTTATAGGGCTTTCTCAGATCACACCTAAATTTGTCTGCTCTTTCTGCTTAATGCTCTGAAGTTTCCTTACTTACTGCTCTGAAGTTTCCTCAGCCCTTCCAAAGCCTCTGAATGATCTTCAGATTTCCTCCATACCTCCTTCAAACTCCAGAGATGAACAAACAGAGGATTTCACCTTCAACCCCACCATTTCAGGCACATGGTATCTGCCCATACCTTCCACTGATTGATTAGTAGGTTAGGATTGCAGGACCTTCTTGTTGTGCTGCTTATCAATGGCTATTTTTTTTCCCCTCCTGTGATAACTCCTGCGAAGCACAAAAGAATCCTTTAAATCATAAAAGCCAAAATATAGGGGGAAGTTCCTCTTTTGGAAAGATGCCTATTTTTGAATACGCTCACACACACACACTCTTATATATATTGTCCACGCCACGTTTTTCTTTTTTTTTTTAGTAATTCAAAACCACTTTTGACAACAAATTTTGAATCGGCTTCAGTGCTTATTATTGGCTTCAATTTTCTTTTACTAGGGGATATAGTTCCATTAAATCAGTGTCTGCAAGATTGGAGTCCAGGAGAATTCCATCCTATTTCATGCTTCATTACGAAAGATTCATACAGCCCTACTCATCATGTTTCTACAGTCATCTACATCAACTTTAGCGTACTAAAATGTTGTAGGGTAAGAAGTGACGCGTTGAAATGATCAGTCAAGTTCACTGGGCTTAACCACTCTGACAATGATATGTAATCTTACTTTGGTTAGGGATAAAAAGACATCCTAATCAGCATACAAGAGCAATCTTTATTGTGGTAATTAACATTTACCAAATTGCAACATTAAGCTCAAAACGTTGAAAAGTGCCCTAAAGGCAGAAGTACAGGAGAGATCACCTACCAAGAATGGAAGCTGCCTTTGTGCTAGAAGAAGCCCTGCAGTGATGTGAGCACCACATGCCTGAGCTTGTTTTCTACAGGGAATGGTGGTAATAGGATTAGTTTCTACAACATGACACGTTAATAAACTGTCTCTCACAAACACACACACCCCCTCCTCAAGAAGGAAAGAAAGAAAAAAAAAAAAAAGTCATTCCTGTGCAAGACAGACTGAATTATTTAATCAATGCAAGAGGTACCTGGAAAGCAACACCCAAGAGCAGAGTTAAATATTTGAAGTTCTTGGTCAAGTACAAGCTGGTATTTTATTTCACCTTGGTTTTCTGTTGCATATAAGATACCAACTGAGAAACACAAAACAGGACTGGAACTAAAAGATAACGAGGGTATGCACCAAAGTCTGTCAAACCAGGGTTGTGTAATCAAATTCTTGATCTTTGTTTAATATTGTACAGCTGAACAATCTGTGCGTGGACGTGTGTATATGTACAAGGGAGGTTCAGATTGGATATTAGGAAAAAATTCTTCACTGAAATTGTTATCAAGCACTGAAACAGGCTGCTCAGGGAAGTGGTTGAGTCACCATCCCTAGAGGTATTTAAAAGACACATAGATGTGGTGCTTAGGGACATGGTTTAGTGATGGACCTGGCAGTGTTAGGTTTACCATTGGACTCAATGATCTTAAGGGTCTTTTCCAACCTAAATGATTCTGTGATTCTATATGTGCATGTGTTAGTGTTTTAACCAAGTCTGAGTCAGAAATCATTAGACTGAAGGAAGTGCAGGTGCTACAAAGCCCACCTCCCAAAGCCAATGTAAATTCCTTCAGCCACTTTCCACGACACAGACCAGTTAAGGCTTCTGAGAAAACCACTCGCAAGCTACAAATTGCCAGAACAAATGGGGTTGTACGGCTTTGGTTTGGTTGGTTTTTTAAAATCTTCATTCTGTCATCTTGTCTACTAGAGACTACCTGGGGTGGTTCCTGCAGCAGATAACTCTATATAATAATGACATAGTAATGACATAGTAATGACATTGGATACCTAAATATTCAAGCGTTCTAGGAACATTCAGTTTCCAACTAGGTTGATACCATTAGAGAAAGCAAATCATTTACCTACCACGACTACTACTTTTATCACTCGTGCTATTTGCTGTTCCTGGTTTTGCTACCTTCCAGTGACCTACATTTTCATTTATACATTTATGCCATTATTTTACCAGGGGAGAGAGAGACCCTCCTGGCGCTTCATTTGCATTTGCCGATTCCATTTAGTAGCCCTGTGGGCTAAAAGCCAACTGATGAAAATTTCTAATTCATGATGGCAGGGGAGGATGTTAAACCCATTAGCATCAAAAAGAAATGACCAAGTGTCAAGAGTGTTTTCACAGTTCCATTCCTGTCCTTTCAGACCAGTTA
Source organism: Pelecanus crispus (assembly GCF_030463565.1). Taxonomy (NCBI): domain Eukaryota; kingdom Metazoa; phylum Chordata; class Aves; order Pelecaniformes; family Pelecanidae; genus Pelecanus; species Pelecanus crispus. The sequence continues at coordinate 8,205,732 of NC_134655.1, read as the reverse complement.
GAGCTCCCAGAATGAGGTTAGTCAATGGTGCAGACTAGTTCCTCGGTTAACATGTCCGATGGTGCTGTCGGACACTATGCACTCACTGCATCAGTCATGCTGCCGGATCCAGTTACTGGAAATTTAAAAAACAAGCAAACCAAAAGATACACAACGAATTCTTTACACTTAAAAGCTCTTAATGAAAAAAAAGAGAAATTCTGCTTTATTGTTTTTCCATTTAAAAACAAGTGCACCTGATTAAAATGGATGAGGTGGGGAGAATAGGTATTTTCTATACTGTATCATTTGTCCTTCTCACTATCATGACACAGGAAAAATTAAAGCAGCTTTGTAGCATTCTCAAACTTGACTAGATAAATCACAGGGTAGGCACAGGGTTTTATGATACTCCTCAGAGATCAGTCCCGTAAGTTTGGCTGGATCCTCATCTTCTCCTCGGTCTCATTTTGACAAAGTCCCCCTGCTGAACAAGTTGTCATTCCAGGCTGGCAGACTCCCTGTCGCTGCTGTCAGTAAGACTTTACTTCAACCTTTTTAGTTCTTTCTAAATATATAGTCTTCTTCACTTTTCTCTTTTAAGTTCAATAATATGATAAACCTCCACAAATAGTACAGCCAAGCAGCGTTCAAAAAAGGTCAGCTGAGGACCTCTGCAGAACATGTTTCAACATGCAGTGCAAGCAAGTAACTAGAAACACAGCAAAATCAGGTACATTTTGCAAGATTCATCTTGCAAGACATTGACTGCCCAGTTCTACAAGGTTTGCATTCTGCAGGGGACTCAATCTTTTAACTCAAGTGGTGGAGGTTCTTGCTTTGGAAAAAGAAAAAGCCATGTCAATCGCCAACCATGGCTAGTTCCAAACACAAAACACAGGAAATAAGAGAATTCTAACTCTGACTTATTCTTTTATTCATTAAAAAGCTAGAACAGTATTTTTCCCAGTCATCTTGTACGCACTTGCTGTGGCCAGTAAGGACATTTAAGCTCTAAAGAGAACTATGAAAGAGAAGGGAAATTATGAACAGTCCTCCACTTCCCAAAACAACTGAAATCCATTTCAAAACAAGAACAGACTCCTCAAAAATGTGGGTCAAAGAAAATGAATTTAAAAAATTTCACTTAACAGCATTTTCCCTTCCAACCAAATTCCTGACTTTCGTCTTAGGCAATCTTAGACTCTTCACTCTATTAATAGCTTAATGCACGATAAATAATACATTATTCAAAAGGAACTTGTACTTCCACATTTGGTACAATACTTGCAAGCTACTGGCACTGTCTTCCACTTGATTTCAAGTGACATGCCCAAAGTCTTTGCAAGGAAAAATAAATCTGCCCATTCAAAACAGATACTGTCTCTGCCCAGCTAAATGCATCTTTTTCTTGCAACCAAAGAAAGAAGAAATACTAAGTTCAAAATGTACTTCAAAGGGGAGGAGAGCACATAAAAAAGGATGAGGTGTCCTATTCAATTTGGGTCACACCACTTCCAAAAGGACGTAGCAGAACTGTAAAAGTTTCAAAGATGGATAATAAAAAATGATTAAAGTCATGCGGATTCTTCCGTATCAGTACAGACTGAAGATGTTGGGACTTATTAGATCAGAGAAGCAACAGCAAAGGTAGAGATGACATGAAAACAAAGAAGACAATATGATAAAAGGTACAGCAAAGATAAATCGAGGTCTACCACTCAGTCTTTCACAAAGAAAGATCAAGGATACGTTCAACGCTATCAGAAAGTTGCAAAATTGACACAACGCATTATCCATCTGTGGAACTTACGACTACAGGACAGCATCAATGTCAAGAGTTCAGGCTGAATAAAAAAGCCAGATGGGTTATGAATGCACAGGTTCCAACAGTATTTTTAAATTTTTTTAATTAATGTTCTGATCTCTCCAAATGAAACCCTTTTCTTAGCCTTTTAGAAGAGAAATTCCCTGGACTCTAATTTTGATAGCGTCAAGAATACTTCATTTTCAGTTTATCAGGTGGCCAAACACTTCACTTTTTATACAGTCATAAATCACAACACAACAGAAATTGAAACAAAACATTCTAATTTTACTGGTGTCAGTAATTCCATGACAAAATATCTGTGTCTCATATCAAACTTTTAAATGTCTTTGTGATCTATACTGGAGGAAAATAAATTTATAAATACTGGAATTTCAGAAGTGAAGCCTCCCATTTCAGCTAGCACCTTTCCATAAATATTGTAAATATCAATACTTTCGATGTGTCTTTAGTATGAAAATAACCCACATTGCCAAGAACATAGACTGAAATAGTATCAAACATGAATTAACTGCAAACACAAACAAGAAGACGAAAAGGTGCAGACTAACAGCACCTGTTTTGGCAATGCATCTCTATTACAAAGCTAGCAAGGCCTCCGTAAGATCACAGAATCGTCGAGTATCTCAAGTTGGAAGGGACCCATAAGGATCAAGATACTGGGCGTTCATTCATTCCTTAAGTGAATACAATACACCTCAAGGCACAAGCCAATTTTAAACAACATATGGGAGTAAACTTTTCCTATCTTCCACTCTTCTCAGTTTACTGAGCACAGAAAGCGCCTCATGCCCACAGTGGCAGGGGAAGACTCATCCTCAGCCTGCAGCTACTTACACACCACATTGACCAAGCTCCTCTCAGGTTTGGAAACGACGGCTTTTTCGGTTAGTGAGGCTGCAGGCACCGCGTCATGGTGAAGCAGCTTCGGAACCCAGAGACGTGTGACTATCCTGCAGCAGCTCTGAGCTAGAGAGCCTTTGAACAGGAGAGAAGAGACTCGATGGCAGCAAAGAGAAAGTCTATCCACAGGAGAAGATAGCAGGAATGTCACTGATATATCACTTTACATCTGTGTTGCTATTTTCTTGTTGCTATGAGAATACAAGAGAAAGTGGTTACCATTTTGTATTCAAAGGCCCATGTAAAATCTAGGTGTGAAGAGTATCATTTGCTTGCAGCCTATAATTTTCTCTTCCAGTGTTAACACTCTTAAGCAGTGTTACATAGTTTTGTTTGGGGGGAAGGTATTAATAATATTCTCTTCTCTATTCGCATGTTAAAATTAGCTAACCTTCTACCTGCTCTGGAGAACATCCAAGAAAATCTAAAGCAATGACAAGCACTAACTTATCAGGGTAAAACAGATCTATTTTTCTATATAATTAAAATTAACGTACTAACTGGAATACTCTTCATAGAGCTGATGTTATCTTGCTTTTTATGATGAGGCCACCTACAAAATTAATTCCATCATATTTAACTTGAGTGTCAAGGAACCAGGCTTCAAAGCACTTTAGAGGAAATAGCTTTGAAAATTTTAGTAATGACTACAGGGGCAGTCCAGAAGTCCTTCCTTACCCTAATTAAACAAAGTTGCGTGCATGCTCTGAGACAGGATCAGCGACAGAAGTCAACAGAGGTAAATACTGGGGTTTGTTTTTTTTTTTTGAGTTGTATCAACACAGAAGAGGAGAAAACACACAGGATACACTAGGCTGTGTTTGTATACTCATGTGATGACTCCTTATTTCAACCTGAAAGAAAATATGATTCCTCACGTTTACTCAGTTAGTCATTGGCAGGAACAAGCAGGTCTTGAAGAATGGACTCAGCACCATGAAAGCGCTACCAACACTTTGGTTTTGTATTTCAATAAATTGTTTGATGTTCTGCCTGAAGACTTAAATCGTGCAGGAATAAGTGTACATACCTAGATAATGATTGCATTGCTGCTCACTTATCTTCAAAATTCAAACTCCTGCTCGATATTCTCAGTGCTAAACCCTGTGAGGTTCAATAATGCAGTCACTCCCTGTTCAGAGAGTGTTTTCTACACAGTGTATGTACAACAACAACGTAACAAAGTAACACACAAAATGAAGAAAATGCCAATTTTCAGTCTCTAGCCTATTTTCACTGAGCTGTGAACAAAAGTTTGAAACTGAAGCTAAGTATCAACTGGATACAGTTTCATGGCATCAGGGAAGAGCCATACGGAAAGGTTCGAACTAGCAGGTTTCCCAGAATAACTATTTAGTTACAAATTCTGAATTATTTCTCCCAAGCTGCAAGGGCCATTACAGTAATTTCTCCTAGAAATCTTGACAGAGTTCAAGCATATTCAAAGAGAATTAGCATTCAGACTGATAGGAGTGTGGACAGGGAGTTGCTTAGTGTGCTCCCACCTCTATCAATCTTACTCAAGGGTCACAGAGATCAAATGAAAGAGTCCACCTGACCTCGAAAATTTCTGAATCAGTCCCCTTAGTGCCTGTTAACACCACTCCAAAGATGCAGTTTATGTTGAGAATTGATTACTCAAAAGTAAATACATAAAGCTGTAAGTAGGCATATAAATATACTGAAGGGATGCTAAAGGGAAAGGCTATTGCCCCAGGAAGCCAGAGAAAGAACACTTAACAAAAGGCCGTTTCAAAACCAAAAATATTTTAGCTCAGCACCTTATTCTCTTAGCAAAAATCATTAAGTATTATTTGAGATGAGCGAAACGGAGAGGTGAAAACATGTCCCAGATTTAGGTGAAGATTGATGCTGCTTGTAGAAGAAGGAGCTGGAGGCATTTGATGCAGCACCAAAACCTGTAGTAGCAGTTAGACAGGGCTGATTAAAATTCAGATGCTGTAACCAGAGTGTGTGAAATGTAGAGCTACATAATTCATAAATAGAAAGCTACATTAAATAGCATTAAAGATCCTGGTTATGCAAAAGCACAGCCATACAGAATGGGTGCTGGCACGCTCAGCGTACATACCAAGTCCTGGCTTCCCCTCGCAGGCGCAGGTACGCATTTCCCGCGCACACCGTACGTCACTGCAAACGTTATCCGACGGCTTCCGCAGCACGAGCAGAGGAGCTCTCTCGTAGCAACAAGAACAAGGAAACGTCAGCTGGAGGGTACCATGCGATTAACAATTAAGTATTGTGGGGAGCCTGGAGTTGCTACGGGTGGCAAGGAATTAATTCTTCGGGTTTAGCAGCAGATTCCTCTCTGCAGAGACGGCACCGCTTCTGAAGGCTGCGTACGTCCAAGAGCACAGGGGTCAGGTCGGCACTAAGACAGCTGGTGGTGTACGCACTTTTGAACTCGGCAAGTCATCCATTGTCATATAATCATTATTGCCAGGCATTTAATTTGGGATTAATGGGGAAAAAAAAACGGGTGCTAAATTGGAGCCAATACTATATTATAAAGAAATAACAGGCCAAGTTCTCTGCTGCAGTGACTCACCTTCCCTGAGGTCGATGAAACTACATCAGCAGGAAATTTTGTCCCATTACAAGGATCTAAGCAAATAATTCATTCCGAATCATTTATCCAATTAATCGCAATTTTTCAGCACGAATGCTAACAGGCTCCAAATTCCTCTCTTATTTTTACTTGCAGTTATTCACTGAATAATCCTTGCCCATGACACTGCTGTAAGACGTGCACAGAAGGATGGCAGAATTTCTGACCTGTCCTCAAGGTTACAAAGCATGTTTCTGTCCACCAGGAATACACAATTTGGAAAGCACAAGTTGTTTCCCATCATTATTCTGTGCCATTTGCTGGAAGGTCAATGCTATTGTTTAAAAAATTTTGCCAGTGAACTGACTTGATAAAGCACTCGGAAAAAAAATGAACACTAAAATTCCGTGAAAGAACACAAAACAAAGATCATTTACCACTGTTCCTCTATTGCTTATATTAAAAAACAACTAGGAGAAATAATCCCTTTTGGTTTTCCCTCTCTTAATGTAAATGCAGGGGTTTTGTATGGATATAAATAATTGAATAACCCAGTGATTTATAGCTATTATATATTTATATGTTCTCTCTCTGTTTTTTTTTTAATCAAAAGAGTCTGCAGAGATGAACTATTTAGTGGATCTCCCTGCCACGCCCAAGGCTCATTTCTTGCCCAACACGCCGTGTGTGAGCAGCTTGGTCATTACAGTCATTGTTTTAAGGGTGCCCTTTCAGCGCTCCCTTTGCTTCCTGGGGGTCCCTTGTCAAAAATCTTGAGAGCAGGTTCTCTTCATTTCCCCAGACATCTCTTTTTGTTCAAACCCTTATGCTATTACGCATTAGTATTTAACATTTGTACTGAGTTAATGTTTAAAGGCCCAGCTATGGCTGACACCATTCTGCCAGAAATGACACAGATTAGAAAGCTCATCCCCGTCCCAGCTGCGATCACCGTGTAGAAGAGACACAGCAAACAACGCACGACACAGTCAAGGATGGAGCTTGCCGCAAGTGGACCAGGACGGGGCAAGCCTTCGCCTCGCAGGAGCGTTTTGCCACACGGGGCATTCATCAAAGGCACTGCCCAAAAGCTGCTGGGTGGCTTGTTCCGGAGCAACCAGGCTAACCGCGCTCCCCTCCTGCACAGTCATTAACTCGAGAAGGTGCTTCAATCCTTTCTGAATTAAAAGGCGTGACAAAAATACAATGTCATTAGGGAGGGCTGAATCACGAAGTGAAAATCACCTCGCCAGTTCTTCTGGCTGCTGGTTGTCTGCAAAAGCATTTCAAGAGATGCTGCTAAATGCTTCTCAAAACATTAATGTCACTACCAAAAACTGCTTAGAGTCGAGCACACAGTCACAAGTGTGCATTATCTGTCATTTGCTCATTTTCAAACCATCATATTTACACTCTGCAATACTCAAAGCACTTCTGGTTTGTCACAACTGTCCTCTCCCGGTGAATTATCCTGCATTCACTAGGGCCGAGGCGGTAGGAGCTGAAGGATTTCTTTGCAAACGTTTTGCGTTCTGAAAAAGCACGGCGCTTCTCCCTCTTTGATTTTAACCACAATTTGTTGACTGGAGGAAAACAAAAGGATTAACGGCTCTCATGCTTCCAATTAAATGCTTTGGCCTTCTCTACCTTGCTTTTTAATCAGTGGCTCAGGGGCCCATTCCTTGAATCCACTAGTGAATTTAATATTAGCTCTTAATGAACCAGTTACTGACAGCCAGGAATGAAAGCTGCAGAGAACAGTGGAAATTACTATAGAAACATAATTTGCCTTTAAAATTGCATGTAAAAATAATGACAATGGCACGCCAGTTTGTTTATTTATGTATGTTTTACTTATTTTCACTGATTATTACATAAGCCACTGCTATGCGTTACAAGGCCTGCTGTTTCTAAAGTACAAAGATCACTCTGCTAGGGTCAAACATCTTACTGTAAGCTGCTGAAGTTACTGTATTTAGCTCCAGAAGCCCTGCTTCCCACCTCCTACTTACTGACCCAAGAGGTCCTCAACCGCAAGCGTCACATCCAACATTGAAAAAATCCCACCAGCCGTGCCAAGTACACTCAAAGACAACTAACGTTTGTATTTTTCTTTCAGCATCAGAAGCCAACCCCTGCGACGGATTCTTGCTTCATCACTTTCTGGGGCTTTGAAGGCTGTCATCAGGTCTGACTTAGAAACTCCAGTGTTCCCCATCACCTACAACTTTGCTTAACAGAGCACTCAGACTCATAAGCCCCACACTCTTTTGAGCAGGAAGAATTATTGAGGGTTAAGGAACAGCTGTCCCAGAGTAACCTTCATCATCAACCACAGCACTGAATCACTCTGGACACTTATTAAATGAAGAAGTGTGTAAGGAAGACAAAACCATCGCGAAGAAACTCACTTTTCTCCCCCCGGCCCTTCATTCAGACAGAGAGGAATTCCAACAGTACTACATCAGATGTATCTCACAATGCTTTCTTAATTGGCATTAACCTGTATTTCAGGAGGTAACATTTCACTAATTAAAAGAAAATCAGACGCAACTTATTATAGTCAGCTTACAGTAATAGTACCCTTCAGATTTTCGCAGTAATGAAGATAAAGCAATAATGCACTGAAATAATTGTTCCCCACGATTTTAAATCACTTGGATAGCTATTAGCCTAAAGCACGATCGTGGCTCATTAGGACTCTCCAAATAACAACTTAGAACAAACGAGAGAAAGAGTCCTCATACACAAATTCACATAGTTCATCCAAATCACTGAAGTACTTGAATGAGATCAGAGTTGTGGCAAACACAGGTTTAAATTATTTAAGCCAAAAGGAAACTTTCAGATTCTTTTCATGCTGTGCCCTGCTACACCTCCTCTCTCCCTTCTACAACCTTTCCTTTTCCCCCAGCCTCTGCTCCCAGTTTTGCCTTTTATTTCTCCAACACTCCCATTATTCTTTCAGTGCCCTCTCAGAGGGAAAGCAACAGAGGAAGATGGACACGAAACAAGTCTCAAGCAGCTCCAGACAAAAGGGTGAAGGAAGCAGGCGAGGGAGGCACAAACAAGGAGCACAGTAGGGCTGTAGGAGGGTGAGAAAGCCTCGCATCATTACTCCTCTTCCTTTCCAAAAAGCAGCGTATCTGAGGAAGTAGACAGATACCTTCTCGCAGGCAGAGCAGCAACATTAATGTTGTTAATGGGACAAAACCTTTCAGTGTGCTGCAGAAGCCCAAAGCAAACAGCAGGATCATTAGCCTGATTATTCCCAGCGCTAAAGATTGAGTACTGCAGGATACAACAATTGTTGGAAGCAAATTTAAAAGGTAAAGTGAATGTCCAGCTTCATCAAGTCAGGCTACAATCATTAACTCCCAGGACCTAACAGAGATTATACTGATGGGTATCTCTAGAAACCTACAAGAAACAGAGAATACTCTTCCCAGTGGATCAGCAGTAAACCCAGCAGAATATTGTCCAAGGGTGATCATCCCATATCCCGCACGATTTGCTTGCATCCCACCTTGGGAAGCTGCTTTGTCTCTATTTGGTGGATGGACAGAGCCTCAGACTGATTAATTCCGTCTGCTGATGATGTGAAAAACTAGAGACATTGGTTGTCCCAGAGGGACTGAATATAAAAGAAGCTCTGAATGGACTAAGAGTAAGTCAAGAAAAGTACCCTTAATAACAAATCTGGCTGGTCTGTGCCATCTAAAAACTCATCCACACTTATTTTTCAGCCAGCTCTAACAGACACAAAGGCAGGAAAGTTTTGGCTCACCAAGGCAGAAAAGCGTATAGCAGAGAACACCAGAACAGTTTAAAAAATTTAATAGACCCTTCGCACCCAAAATCAGAATGATGCCGGCGGGGTGTGTGTCTGTGAAATCAGGAGGGTTGAGCAAAGAACAAAAGCAATGCTGAGGGCTGAAAGTCAGAGACCTGCGTTTCACTCCCAGCTCTGATACAGTCTTCCTATGTGATCGTGAGCAAAAAACTGGACCTGTCTGGGTGTCCGGGTCTTGGCTGCTCTTTCTGTGTTTGCCCTGCAAGGACCACAGCAGAGGTTCTCTCTGTTTACCCAGCACATGGCCCAGCTCGTGATCTCAGTCAGGGTATTTGCACTGGAATGTAATAAAAACAATTAACAAGTGACTGAGTAATGCCAGCATTTTAATAAATTGGTCAACCAGTGTATAAGGAAATGAAACCTTCCTTTTCCGAAAACAAGGGACCTTCAGCCACCAAGAAAGAGAATTCGTGTGAAGGGGCTCACACACAGACAACTCCAGAACAAATACTGTGATTAAGATTCTCCCAGTCTGGTCTTGGCAAAAATTGATAAAAATGACAGATACACATGTCAAAACAGATGAAGAATTGTTGCACAAAAATCCACACCAGTTAATGTGCCAGAGCAAACAAAACTACCTGGAGTCATATCAGATAAAGACATAGATAAAACACTGTCAACAATAAAAACAGCAATACAGAATGTTTGGCTGGTGAACAAAAAACATACTTGGATTGGAAAAACACCAGTAGTCAAAATTGACTGGTATACAGACATATGCCACACCGGCTCTGCTCAGGACACCCAACTTGTCCCTTGCCACCTCTCAAAGAAGTAAAAGTGCAGTAACCGGATTGATGTGACTGAAGCTATCCCAGAGACATCTCCTCTCCTGGAGATGGTGGTAATGAAAAGGCAGATTGACTGATGAATCTCTGGGGAACCTTCTTCCACTACGCTGGAACCGACTGCCGTCAACTGCAGCCCACAACAGAGGACAGATGCAAAACAGTGCTAGGCCCACCTCTTCTGTCAACAGAAGATGAAGCCACTAACACCAATTTTAAGGCTGCTCTTTTGTTCTCCTATATGTCAGACCAATGGATGTAAGTAATTTTTATTTCTAGTTTACAGGGCGAGACCCAGATGACCCCTATGTCTGCTATTACACTAAGGTAAAGGAGGACACATGGGTGTAAATAACTGCATGGTCAAAATTCTGGAGAGATACCAAAGGGCTAGGGAGGGGTATGTTATAGTACTGCTGAACAACAGAAATGAGTATGGATGGGAGACTGTCATCTACCACAGAACGCTGAATTTGTATACAAGTTATGTTTCTGCAAAAATAAAATACTTGTGACTACGTACAGGAATATTTTAAAGCAGCCACCACTTTTAGCAGGATTTTAAATTCCCATTTCCCCCAACTATCAGGGACAAGGAACCCCCGCAGCTGTTATTCAAACAAAAACAAATACAGAGGCTGACACATTTGTCTTTCCAGTCAACAAGTGAAACCTTATCGACTGCTTTGGAAGCCAGGATGACAACCCAAACATTTTACTCTTTTTAAGGGAAACAGGAAATTAAAGGTAGGCTTTTACCAGGTACAGCTTCTGCAAAACACCCTCTCCTTGCAGGGAAAGATGCAATGGAAAGGAAAACTAAAAAGGTCATGTAAGCAAAATAAACGCACGGCCCTATGGAGGAGTAGAGAAGAGATCATCCTGTACTCGCTGAGGGGCTGATCGGATTGTGGGAAAGGAAGAGCTGAGTTTTGCTGTATTCTTCCTCGCTAAAGGCTATGTGGCATCTTTATCTTTGATGATCTCCTTCACGTGACTTTACGGGGCAGAAAAAAGGCCACCTAATACATCTGCCTCATTTATTTTAAATTTATTTACACACAGTACTTGTGTTTTAATGAATCTGTTTTGACATTCCAGTCATCAGAGATAGCACTAGTGGCGATAAAAGGAGTATGGAAGTGTTACAGACCGTTAAAGGAGTTAATATTCAGGATGATAATAAGACATTTGACCCATTCCAAGAAGCAGCTAACTCCCATCATATATCAAGGAGTAACATACTTGCTCTTTACTTGGTTGCAATAGTAATTGAGTCAAATGGTCTCTCTCCTACTAATAAAAAGAAAACGATACAGATTCATAATTCATACAGATTATTTTGTGCCTGTGACCCTACACTTCTAGTATAAGTGTTTGATACACTAAAATTGAATGAGGTACTGAGCGCTGAAGCACAGGCTTGAGATGAAATGGTTTTGTCTGCATAGTATAATTAGTTTGATATAGTCACTACCAGCAGAACCCATTTCCATCAGAAAAGAATAAATTCCTTACAGCAATCTGGTCTTTAATTAAAATCAGCTACCAAGATGTGTCTTAATTTGGGTCCTGTTCCCACGTTAAGCATAAAATAAACTAGGCACCCTCGACTGTATGGGAGGTCAAGCACAGCGACTCTTCCAGCATGCCCCATTGCATGGGTTTACTTCCAAAAAGAAGTTTTTTGTTTGAAAACAAAACAAAACCAAATTTTGTTTGAAAACAAAAAAGTAACACTAAAATAACTGTTGGAAACAACTGAGCTCCAAAGGCAGCTGCGGGGTTCGTACCTGCGCCCCAGCTGAACCTGGCTAGGAAAAAAGCTGAAACCGAGGAGGGACCCGACCCGCAGCACCAGCCCCTCACTCCCCTGCATAAAGAGTAAATTTAAAGCCAGATTTGTAAAGCTCTTCAGGTGCTTAAGTCCCATTGATTCACCGAACTGATGATTCAGTGGGCGTTAGACACCTAAATAGCTCTCAGAAGAGATCTGAGAGATTTCTCAACATATTATGCTGCTAGAAAATCAAGTAAGGAAATGAAGTAAGCAATGGATTTGGTTTTCTTAACCTGACACAGACAGTACCTCGAAGGAAAATACTTCCTATTTAGACAAATCTATAGGCTGGTTCTTGGTCCCAAGGAAGGGATCTATGTTTGATCTAGACGAGAAGCTGCTGCACACCTTGTACCTTTTCTCATTGGTATCATTTCCCAGCACTCAATAAAAAAAAAATTACTCTCAAGAGTTTGTTTCTTTGTAAGAGTTAATAATCTCTCAGGATTTTTTTTTTCCCTACTCAGTTTCCTTATCCTATATCTTATTTGTACAAACTCTTTCAAAAGAAAAACAGAATTTTAGCTAAATATTAAAATACTAAGCAAGTGCAGTTTCGTGTATGACAACAAAAACTTTACAGACTTCTTTAATGGGTATTTCATGAAAGAGTCTCTCTGTCAACTCATATAGTGGAGCAGGTGTGTTCGTACAAGGAAAACAAACTTTAAAGAAAAACATAAGAAAAAAGGCAGGGTGGGAGAGAAAAGAACTGTTTTACAGCTACTTCTGTCACACAGAAGGAAGTTGATTATCACTCTTTGATAAGGAAGAAGAAAGCTGTCTAATGCTTCTAAAGCAAAGCCGGTATATCATTTCCCTTTAAGTTCTTTGACTCCCCACCCCCCCAAGACTTTCTTGTGCAAGGTTATGTGCGTAGACAACGAGCAATTGGGTTTCTGGCTCTTTTCAAAGCACGTATTAGGATCTTTAACTCCTGTGAGTGTCCTAAAGCAGATATCATACGAGAAAGCTTCCTAATCATCAGCGTTTCCTTGTAAAGCAGAAAATAGTCACAGCAAAGAACGAGGGGAGGCCTTCAACGCAGCAGGCTAATCTGGGAAGGCACACTGTTCTAAGGGAGCAGGGTTCACCTCCTACCTATTTTCAAAATCCTTCACATAGGCTGACATGACTATTCTCAATTCCAGCAGGACATTTACAAACACACCACTCCCAGCGAGATTCTCACGTTGCTGCCCAGCGGAATGAGGATGCGCCTGTGGAAAGACTGAGAATACCATGCTTCAGTCAGCACTATAGAATCATAGAATCATTTAAGTTGGAAAAGACCCTTAAGATCATCAAGTCCAACCGTTAACCTAGCACTGCCAAGTCCCACTAAACCATGTCTCTATGGCAGGATCTGACTGTTTTTCTCTCATATCCCCATTCTCTCCTTATTTTGCAGATAATTAGTAAACGCTGTACAAAACGAATTCCCCTTTCCTCTGAAACTCAAGCTCTACATAGTCCAGCTGGGTTTGTGAGTGATCTTTCCCTTAACAATATGCCAGAGCACCAACACACCCACAGGTTTTGCTCCACAACTCGTGGCTTTCTACTTTCCCAGGAACTCTGTGCCAGGTTCAGCGCTGTAGCACAATTGCTAATCTTCAATGACCTTCTATCCCACTAGCCCCTCTACTCCTGTGATTAAAATTGATTTTTCTCCTTCTTACCATGTAACAATCTCATGTGCTGTCCTTGCATTACTATTAGACAATGTAAAGTTGTACCCAGAGCAGAACATGTGAAATCAGGCTTTTGTATAGCCCTGCCAACAGTCTCAGCAGCCAGCAAGGAAGCAATATGCAGGCAGCATGCGACCACCTGCCGCTATCCAAAATGCCCCAAAACAGCCTGTTTTCAACTTACAGCAGCATACAAAGCATGAGGACCTGCCCAGGGGCTGTGCGAAACACAGAAGCAGAAACTTGTATTAACCGGAGTCAGGAGCATGAAGCGAGTTTTAATAATTAATCCTACAAGAAGCAAAGATGGAAGAACTACGAAGAACAGAACAAGCTATTAGTAGCCTCTTGAAGGTACATTTTTCACATTCAAACACCCAGATTATCACAAGTGACATAGGTCCTTTTCCTTAGATGATGAAGAAATCACAAGCAACACCTTCCCAAGACCTATGTGACTTCGTATGGCACGTTCTACAACCAGCCACCAAGAGACAGCAAGAGCAAACACAGGCATTTCACCTACGCAGAGGAGATGGTGTTCAAGCAGACTTCGGTAGACACAGAAAGGAAGGAGCTGCCATCCTCAGAGTCCGGCCTGCGAACAGCAAGCTTCTTTGGTCACCTCCAAGGACGTCCCACAACACTGGGGTGAAGAACCCCTCAGCTCTGACATCTGACCTCCTCTCCAGACCTCTGCAACCAGCCACGGCCCAGATCCCAAGCTTTTTCCACTTCCCAGATATTTCATTAACTGTCTGAGGCTCATCCAGCTCTGCTCTTAATCAGCTCTCCATGCCTGAACAGGCAGTCTCCTACTTCTGAGTAGAGACAAAGCATTAACCTCTCTTCTCTGCATCACAGGATTTTATGTTCTTGTTACAAGAATGTTTTTTGCTTTGTTTTAAGATAATTAGATCTACAAATCAATACAGTCCTCTCCAAGCAGCAATTACAACCTAAGAAAGATGGCTATCGGTAATACAGAAAGCCATTCAAGTAGTGGCTGTTACCTTGAAGGCGGTTTGTCACATTTTCAAGCACAGATATTAAATAACGCTGGTTTCGCCTGCCTTGTTAGAAGGCCCCATTTCCACAGAGAGAAAACACAACTCAATACTCTGCTACACAATGAGGTAACAGGCTCAGGAGCAGAGCCCTGAAAGCAAGTAGTGCTTGTGAGAGAAATGTGGCGTAGGGAAGGAGGAATAGAGATGAAGCTGAATTAAGAGGGTTGGTCAGTCCACAGAAGTCATTCTGCTTCCTCCTGTAGACCAGCAAGAGTGTTACAACAGAAGGTGCATTACACCCGTGTTAGGGAAATAGGTTAATGCTTTCATCATAATCTATGTTTCTCACACCCTCATGGCCCTGGCTGTTAATATGAGGAGGTGGGTATAAAAGAATTGAAATACAAACAGCACTCATAATTTACGATTTTTTTAAAAGCATGAAAAAAATCATCACCTATGTTTTGGAAGTGCTAAGCCATGTGTCTGGAGGGCTTATAGTTCAGCTGGAAGCAAAAATTAAACATGGTAGGAGTTGAGAAATCTTTTCAATCTTCTTAATAGAAAAGAAATTGAAAGCAAAATACACAAAATAAATTTTACTACAGTCAAGCAGGAAGATTAGGGGGGACTCTACCTGTCCCCAAGTGACCAAGATGTTCCTAAGCACATGCAATCTAGTTTCTCCCAGGGATGGTATCCCTTCTGTGTGCTGTTTGCATTTGCAGAGCATCCAACATGAGCAGTGTTCTGCAGTTCCTACATCACATCTATTAATTCATGCTTGATCTAAAACGTCTTTAAAAGAAGACATCTCAGTTTGGAGATTCTGGCTGTCAGAGTATTGATCTACTTGTTGCACTGTTTTAACGGTGAATTACGCCACTGCCCTTCCCCCGAGAACCTGCAGCACACTTGCAGCAGGCAACATCAGACAAGATGGTAGGATCTATACTGGGCTTTGCTGGTCATGAACAAATTGCCCAGGAGCCCTATGGGACAGAATGAAATTCAAGTACAAAATGCCGATTTTTAAATGTTCTGAAAATCTTGCCTTGAACAAACTCTAATATGTGGTCAGTCCCTCCAGTACTTTACAGATTTCTGATGGGTCCTTTACGAACAACTGAATTACCTCTGCAAAGAAGATAATTAGACGAGAACAGAATATCCTCAGGAACAAGAGATAATTTTGTTCACATACTGGAGTACCTACAGTTAGAGCTTATTTTAACGATGGCTACCAAACAGGAACTATTTTGGAAAAAAAAAGAACTCAATTGCAACACTGTATTTTTCGTTTTGATGAAAAGGACGAGAGCATTCAAACCTCTTTCTTCACTGCTTGTTTTGTTCCTGATCTAATATAAAACCTTTCCTTGGATTTGGGAATTCACTTCCACAGTGTCTTGTTCTGCTTTTACAACTCCATTAAGGTCATGACTATCTCTGCTTCACTCACCAAATGATCTCTTCTCCGCTCCCCTTGGCTAAAATGTCACTCCAGTGGGGCTGACCTTCAAAGCTTTCAGCTTTAAAATAACTTGCTCGAAGTGACAGTTTCATTTGCCATTTCATTTCCCATTGACTGAGTAAAAGAAGTATCTGGGAGCAGGTTCTTAGATCCATTACCTTCCTTCATAAACACTGAACTCAGAAGATCAAAGCCTGGTGGTCCGTCACAGTCGCACATACATGGTCTCATGGTCTACACATGTTCACACCACTACACCCTTTTTTTTTTTTTTTTCTTCACCCACTCCCACCAAGACCTCAGGGGTTCATTTACCTTCAGGCAGGCCCATGCAGCTAAATGACTGAAGAGCCCAGAAGCACTATATATTGAGAGACTTTTTTAACCTCTTTTCACCATATCAGCAACCTGCTCTTTTCCAAGCTTTACATTTCAGCTGAAAATTAAGATGGCTCACCCTACAACATGCAGAGGAAGATGACGATTTTGGATGCACTCACCATGCCGGGGTCCTCCTGCAGGCACCAGACCCTGCCTGTTTGCAAGACAAGAGCCATGGGAGAGTTTGGCTCTGGCACTGGAGCCACACAGACCCGACTTCAGCCACGGCTCAAGCAGACCTCGGCTTTATGCTCAAGCCCCTCAGCCTGCCAATCTCCCAGGCAGATGCCGCTACCCGTATGTAATTATCAAAGTTACAAGAAAAACCACACACAAGAACAAAGACTTCATTACTAGCTCTAATTAGCTTTAAGCTAAAGGGGATTTAACATAATTTTCTCCTCCAATATGGATGTCAAAGGGGAAAAAAAAGCTTTTTGTAGCCATTTACTTAGTTTCAAGACAAGAAAATCTTGTAAATAGCCATGGTTGAAGGAAAAAGGAGGCTTAAGATCTGAAGATACCTAAAGCTATTTTTAAGTTCATTGGGAAACACTTCGTCAAATAGTTACGTTAGTTGAGATTTCTTTTTGAACAAAGAGCTTATGACAGGCTTCAGCATCTACCAGAGCACCTCTCAGACGTTCACAACTATTTTTCCCCTAACAAAAGAGGAAGATGCTTGAAGCAGATGCTTCAAAAAAAAAAAAAAAAACCCTCATGCTATTTCCTTCCTGGTATTTCGGGGTTTCACAGTTTACGGTTGGTTTTGTGCCAGTTTGTTTTACTGTTCTATGGTGTGAAAATGTGAATGTGCCCAGGCTTGAACTTACAGACACCAAATGAATCAACGAGGGGGGCAGCAAAGACACGATGCAGCTGAGTGTAAGCTTGTGACTTGGGCAGATGGGAGTACAGAGGCTTCTCCACTGCAGGACCTCCAAGACTGCTCATGCCATGGCTCAGCTGAAACCTCCAGACCGCCAGGCAAGGCAAGCAGACAAAGTATTGCCACTTTTTAGAAAGTGTCAACACATTCTGCCTTCTCAAGCACTTCAATGACTTTGAGGAAAAAACGATGATATGCAATGTAAGAAAAGAAATCCAAGGGAAGATTATAGCATTGTTCACATTATAATTCTTTGGGTGGGTATTACAAGTTACGTTCTCTTTAGTAAGCTGAACAGACTGAGCTACTTGAATTTCTGACTGTTTATTTCCACGATTGATTTTTAGGCCACATACATTTTATGTATGCACATAGTGAGATTATGTCACCCTTGTTTTCCTGGAAAAAAGGAAAATAGCAGTTTTTCTAGTAGATCTATACATTTAGAATACTCGGTACTAAGCATTATTTTTATATCCAATTTCCTTTTATAAAATTATTCTGATATTCCTTCAGGGAAAATAGAATGGACTCAGACACCCTTTCAATGTGTGAAGAATACAGATTTTTGGTGTTACTTCATATAAATGTTTGTGTTTGCTGTCAACATATGGACATGTGTAAAATTCGTAGTTTGCTAAATATCAAATATTTCACCCATGAAAATGGTAAAAAGCTAAATTTCTAGACCACATCTTTGAAAAGTGACTTGACTCATTTAAGAATAAATTGATTTTCAGATCCTGGTTGGGCCACAGGCTCTGCAAACTGGCTCCTTTGAACCAGTCTATGCTTAGCACCTGCAAAATGAAGCCTCTCCCCCCAAAATTAAAAACAGATTGCTCCAAAATATATCGTTCCCAGGACTACAAACTGGCCTGAGATTAAACTTCCATTTGTCACTAATACTTTCTTTATTTTACATTGTCTGTGAGTTGTGGAAAACTGCTGGCTCAGAATATTCCCCAGTCTCCAGCATGGCAGATTACAATATAGCCACATATAATCAAGGAGGACATGATGAGGTTTGCTGAGTTTCATAACATCAATAATCTCTTTTCATAATGTAGACTTCACATTATAATGTCACCGAAAAACTCCCTAGCCAGGAGCTGCTCAAAATTTCGGAGAGCGTTTAAACGCCCGTTCCCTCGCTGAGCACCCCAGCGTACACACAGCACGCTGATGAGCGCCGTCGCGGCTGCTTGCGGAGATGCTCCTTTCTTTATCTCCTTTCTTTTCTGGCAGCAGCTTAAGCAAAGCCACACGCCAAGTACGGCCTGCTTTGCAGACCGGCCCCGGATTTTAACAGCCCAATTTGAAATCGCTTAATTTTTGGAAGCGCTGTGCACACTTTCAACCTAGTGAAGTCAAAAGGACCTTTCAAGGTCAGAATGAGAGCATTTCTCTGAGCTTCCCTTGCCCCTTCCTTTCCCCCGCACTTTGTAACGGGACTTTGCTTTTCTTGGAGGGCACACAGAGGTCTTTGCAAAGTCGCCGGCAAAATCACCTTTATCCGTACAAAGCCTATTTTGTGCAACTCGCTCTCTGTTCATCTTTTTTCCCCCTCTTTCTCTCACTGCTTTTTTTGATAAAGAGTCAAATTAAAGTTCACTCGAGCAAAGATGAGGCAGAGACGGCTGCTAGCCTCAGGCCAGTTTCCACTCCTGAGATTTTCCAAGGCAGCCACTTGGAGCTGATTATACACTTTCAACAACACGTTTCTGACTTGACGTTGGGTCGCATCAGAGTTCTAAATTTAAACCCTGCTGCCTTATAGCGCAAGCGACGTCTGCCTTGCAGGGACCCGCTGCCCCTTCCCTGCCTACAGCCACCTCTGGCCTTCCCACACCTTCCCGGGCACCTCGGCAGCCGCAGCACTCTGCCCCTTCGTCCCCAGAGCCACTCAGGTGCCTCTTAGATCCATGCCGTGCGTGTAATATACTATAATTAAAACTCCCCTGCCTAAAAGAAGAGCATGCTGTGGGTATAAATACAACATATTAATTCATACTATTACCCTACGTTTCCTCCCAGCAGGCCATACTATTTTTAAACCCTCTATAGCTCTGATTATAGCTCGCCTAACAATAGTACACAAATACTCCACATTCAGCATTTCCATAGCAGACACGTACAGGTTCCTCTTTACTAACCCCCAGTCCATTCGAAAGCCAACCTCTGCTGAGATGCTGAACAGTCACGGAACTTTAGGCACTCTAGTCCTGCCATAAGGTATTTCTTCCAATTTATACAGACAGCTTAAACGTTAATCCATTTCTACCACCCAGGGCAGAACCCAGCCTTTAACACCCACCTGGGGGGACCCCCGGGACAGTGCAGCCCCACGATTCGCACCAAGCCCTGCTTTCCTGGTTTGAGCCCTGGGCAGAGCAGCACCGTGAGCCACTGGCGATTCTTGGCCAACCTAGCAGGAGGGCAGGACCACCTGCTAGGTACCCCATTGCAGCTCTAGCTCCTCTGGCCTCTGCTGCAGGCTGCAGCAACACCTGTGACAGTATCAATCAATATTCATTATCCCCTATTAAAATGGAGCATAATCGTCTGGCCAAGTTCATTCCCGGTATGAACAGCCAGAGCTTCAGTGAATTCAATAGCGGTTACATCCGTTGATTGAAATTGCCACAGCATGTCTGATCCTGCTTTACCTCACATTGGACTTCTCTTTCTTTTTAAAAAGATCTGCCAAAACAAGAGATGCATGCGTACTTTTATTTTCTGGGGGGGTTTGGTGTTTGGGTGTTGGTTGTCTTTTTTTTTTTAAACCATGCATATAGAGGAGAAAGGTCTGAAGAAATTGTGGGCTCTAAACCCAAACCAATTACTGAGGATTGTTCACTATTTTGTTTCCATCATGGCAGCTGACTGCTCATTTAGTAACATCGCTTCTGTTACACAAACAAGCTGGTTCTTGACTGAAGTTAAGCATTAAATTCAATGGTAGCTTTGAAAGGTGTTTATCTTCTCAATTTTAACAGTCTGAAATTCAGTAGAAAAATAAGGTCTTTACTGTTGTGTCAGTTGTGTTAAACCTGAAAAATAAACCGTTCCTACTACACTCAGGTACCTGTAGAATCAAAGCATGAATGCATTCAGGCCACAGAAGAGATACTGAAAACAAACTGCATACACACTTACGCCCCAGTCACCTAAGAGTTAAGTGCTTTTTGAAACTGAGGTCTCAATGGCAAACCTGAGTTAAACTGAACTCAAACGGGAGCATGGCTGTGATCACCCAGAGGACTTGGGTTTCTTCATAATCAAGTTACTGCCTGTTTATGCTGCAAATATTAACTGTATATAATCTCCAGTTCACTTGCATATTGAGCTCTAAGAAATATAGCTCATTTTAAATTACCTAGGTTACCCAGGCCAATTGAGATTTACCGTATCCTTCACTTAATAGAATATTTGTCTCATCAGAAGCAATTACGTTTTTATCATTACTTTTGGTGACTCCATTAAACATGGTGGCATTTTAATTTTTAAAAGTCTTTGGTATTGCAGGCTGCCAGTCTGTTGTCTTCATGTTAAATTTTGAAACATCTTAGTCTACAGCTTTACTGCTTTGCTTTACCGCAGTCTAAGATTTTTGCAAATTTAAGCCCACAGCACCCATGTCTACCTTCCTCCCCACCGCTACAAACCTGCTACCTTGAAATTCCTATTCAGCAACGTTTGTGTTGAACAACAGGCACCAACTACAAGCAGGGTCTCCAGCAGGCACTGGTTTGTTGGGTTCCTGCAGAACAATGTAAGACCACACAGTAAATTGCAGAGCAGCACATTTTCAGATCACTGGGGTGGTTTCCTTGGCTGTTCCATTGCCAAGAGCCTGCTTTCAGGTTGTGCAGGGGGCACTGGCACGGGGCTTGCAGGGACTCCCTCCGTGGCCCAGGCGCGGGCAGTTCAGGCTCGCTGCACACGAAGGCGGAAGCAGGCTGCGCAAGCCCGCTGCCTGCACTGACAGCACGTGCCCACGCTGCTGGATGGCAAGGCTGGGGCTGGGAGGGGTGGGGTTTGAGCTGCGGGTTTTGTGCGACCCCGCTGTTAGCACAGATCCACTCCTGGTCTGGGTACGACCCGCCTGCAAACACTGCTCTCCCACGTCCACGAGCCCAGCGGGCTCAGACAACAGAAGGGACAGGGCGCAGCAGCCCTGACCATTTCCGTATGAAGCTTCCAGCTGGAACACAGAGAAGCTGTCCGGGAGCGCGAAGGCACTCCGGCAGCCAAAGACGACTGTATGCTGTGTTTGACCCCTCTGCTGTGAGAGCTGACCAGTGCAGTTTAAAATCCAAAGTCAAAAAAGAACAGCTCTTGCTTGATGGCGCACGGAGGTTACTTGCAGCAACACACGGAGGTACAAAAACTGAATCCTGCTCCAGCCTCCTCAGGATTTCTGACCTTGCCACCACAGCCTGAGCAGCCAGACAGTTCATCCTCACCAGGAACCGCTTTTCCTTTCCAAGCCCTCGTGCCTGAGCCCAGGGCTGCACAGAAAGTCAAAGCTCAGGTTCAGCTCGCTGCTGCTGCTGCTGCCCGTGGGCTCACCACACGGGTCCGAGGGAGCCGGGGCTGAGCAGGGCTCAGGTCAGAAAGGCAGATCGTGGTGGAAGCAGGGGCCTGGGGAAGCGGGTTAAGAACAAGCAGCGCAGATGACGGAGCAGGGCACTGCTGCGCTGCCTGGGCACACTGCTCCCGCCCGCTGAACTGCAATACTCTGTGCTCTGTATTTAAATGGAGAAGTGGATGATTAATGCCTGTGCAAGAAATAGCAGGGTGAAAAACTGAAGAACATTTTGGAAACGTGGGTTTGTTTTTAAGCTGTGATTACAGGAAATATATTAAAGATGAGTTTTCTGAAGGGATTGCAGCCCACTCCTGAACTAGGCAATTTCCATTTTGGTAAACAGACACAAATATCCTCTGGAGTTAATACCCCAGAGATCGACCCCTCAAACACTAAAACAAACGGACAGCACGGCTGAATGGGCTGAATCCAGACACACTGTGCCAAACATAAATCCGATCAAGCCAGAGGTAAGTGCTTTACACCCGCTCTCAGCTGGGCACTCTGACCTCCAAAGCCTTGCGCATACGCCAAGGCATGAGCTCTGCCCCACCGCCCCGAGGTCCCCTGCAATACCCCCTTCGTGGAGGTGTTCTTCCAGCTACACAAAATCTCTACTAAAGCGCCGACGGGAGGGACAGGAGCAGCAGCTCTCTCCCATGCCAATGAAAATGACAATGTACCCTAAAGCCAGAGAGAAACTAACTCTTGTGAGCCAAGACCAGCAAACATAGCCAAACATAAAGTAACCTTGTTCACATGTGCCAACAAAGAAAAGCGAGAGTTGTAACTTTACATATATTACCAGAAATCCAGGCAGAAAGCTGTTTGTTTCTCACCTGGGATTCCCGTCTGCATCTTGTCTACTCAGGGACAAGCTGAACCCTCTGTAGCAAAACCTCACAAATTCCAGCTTGCTGCATTAATGCTTCATTTGCTTCATTTAAATCATGAACTTAATTTTTAATTTTTTTTTTTTTAAACTGAATTTAACCTGAATCTCAACAAGGCAATCAACATGGGTCCTCTTCACTTTTATTTATTATTTTATTTATTTATTATTGTGTTCAAAAAACGGGTAGATGTGGCACCTGGGGACATGGTTTAGTCTAGTCTGCCCTTGATTGGCTTAGAGTAGACTTGGTAGTGTAGGTTAATGGTTGGACTGGATGATCTTAAAGGTCTTTTCCAACCTAAACGATTCTATGATTCTATGATTCTATTTGCAATAATTGCAAGGAAGAGCTGAACAGGAAGACCTGTGATGGACTGTAAGAGTCCAGCAGCATCTCCGGTAAAGTCCAGCTTCTGCAGATGAGGGAAGCTGGGGCCAGGTCCTCCTTGGGAGCTGGGTCTCCAAACAGCCACCTCACTGTCCCATGCACTTGCCTCAGCCCCCACACCCGGCACAGCTCAGCCTCCTGGTGCTAGAAAAAGCTGTGGGTTGGGCCGGTTTCGCAGCCGAAGGGCCTGAAGCAGTGAAGTGCTGGGTGAGTAGCCTCGCAGTCAAACATAACATCCCTTTTGGCCTTTGCTTGCACAGTCCCAGTGCGGGAAATTCCCTCATCCCCTTAAAAAGCATTTAGCTGCCAGAACTGCATGTTTTCTACTAGCATGGAGCACCTTGGGGCCGCCCCACACAGCTTTATAGGGGGATACCTGTAAGGTACTGACACCGCCAAGCCAAGAGCAGGTTAATCCAAGTCTCCCGTGCTGCTGGGACAGGACAGCCCAGGCCTGTAGGAGCAACTCAAGGACGAGCTCCCAAGCTCAAGCCTCTGAAGCCAAGAACCAAAGGTCTGTTGCAAATTAGCAGTTTGGTTCTGGGGTGGCCCCAAAGGGCCCGGTTCAAGGGCTGGGGGGAATCTAAGCCAGTATTTCGGGCCCCAGGCTGGCTGGTTACCCTCGCATGTCAAGGGGGAGCTGCAGGGGGCCGCTCAGGCAATCACCATTTCCCTTCACTCCACATAAGTGCACCGCCGCCTTGCGCCTGAGTCAGGCTTGTGCAGGATGCTTTAGAATTGGTCGAACGAACCAGCCATTGTGCAGGGGATACCAAAGCCAAGAGCAACCTTCTGAATATGCAGCCTTTGACAGAGAGCCATAAGAAAAATATTCAGTAGCAATAAACTGCATGTTAAATAAATACCAGTAAAGCTTATAACAGAATTACAGACAAGCAATTCAACTTCTCTCAAGAGCCTTGCATACTTCAAGGAAAATATCTCCCAATTATCATAAAAAGCTATCTCCAATTTTCACAGTTCATCTATAATATGCTGATTGAGCATGTAAAATGTATGGCTCAGGTATTTTTGTATAATCAGCTGTAACCATATCCTCAAGTGTAATGACAAGCAATTGGAAGAGCAAGACTAATACTTTAGCTATTTAAATTCAGATTGCCTGGTGTTTATACTAGTATTCCCAACAGAGAAAGGAAACAAAATATTTGAAACAAACAAGTATCTTCTCTGTAATATTAATCTTCTCTCATAACAGAGCCCTAGTGGAAAAACAGATTAATCAACAACATAACAGAAACAGACAGCAATGCAATTCTCTACATCGTGTTTTCAAGAATAAGCAAAAGGCCAGTGTGTGCAGGGAACAAATATTTCACATCTCTGGAGAAAAAAAAAATCCCTAACCTCATTAAAGGGTCACTACAGATGCAAGGAAACAAGAAGGATTTGGTCAACGAGCAAACGCAATGGTTCGGGAGGAAGCTGCAGGCAAAAGAGAAGTGCCCGTTGGAAGGGCCCAAAGCAGTGCCTGTAGTTGGCCAGCCGTGCCGCAGGGAGCCAGCCGGGGCCACCTCCTTGCTTGCACAAATCTGACAGGTCCAGAGAAGGCCACGGGATGCATATTGCCTTACACATGTTAATGTGTCTTTGTAACGGAGCTGCCCCAGGAGCAAAGAAGGAACGAGACTTTCCAGACATGGTACTTTCAGGTCTGCACCAAGAAATAGCTAGGGATAGCCAGAGAACCGGCACACGCAGGATCAGCTGCGTTTCAACGCACGATTGTAAAAACCCAAATGGCCTCAACATGCCAAAGCCAACTCCTATAAAAGCAGGCACTTTTATTCATGGAGATGATATGGCTGCTTAATAGAGTAGAAAATCTCGCAGAAGATTGCTGCGTTCCCTAATAACCACGTCTGCGAAAAGATTGGGTTGAAACCAGCCTCTTGGCAAACTAGCAACCACTCTCATGACAAGGAGGTTGTACGAGTGCAAATGACCATTACAAAACAATAGCATTTAAAAAGAGAGTCTCAGCAAATAACAAGCCACTGTTTAAACACCGACACTCCTCAGCAGCCATAGGAACAGTTTTGGGAGCAGTCCCACATTCACACACCACAGCTCTGCAGAAAACCAAGGGTGAAAGAGTAAAGAGCCAAAAGTCACACGAGACTGCAAACAGGTATCATGTAAAAGTGAAAATAAGTCAAAGTAAATTAAACATTGATGTCAGGAGGTTTTACAGTTCAGCAGTCCCCCAGATGTTACTGTGTGCACCCAGCTGTCTTCAATAAAGTCAAAAAGCGAACGATGTTGAAAAGCACACGAATACAGACATTAAGGAGGCCTGTTCCCAAATACAGTGACGTTCCATGGCAGAATGAACCCAGTAACAGCAAAGTGAATAAGAAAGGGCAAAGAAAAGAAAAACCAAAGATGTGACGTGAGGAGACATGGAGCGTATTTTTGTAACCAGGAGGGTGGATGCAGTGACCCAGGCTGCGGATGGCTCCCCAGTTTCAATGGGGAGGAGCCAAGCCACTCAAGAGCAGAGCTGGGCAGTTCACAGGGTCAAGACTCAAATTCTCTAAAAATTCAACTGCTTCGGGAGAAGAAAAACCTGGTTTAAAGGGAGAGGATATCATCTGTCTGTTTAATTATTCATTTCATTGCTTGGATTCTTTAATTTCTTGCTAGGAAGTCATTTCTTATTTGATTTTCTGCATGTTTCCAGGTGCTTGTACACTGGGTAAAATATATTTCTGTTTTTCCACCCATCGTTTCTGTCCCTTTGGGTTGCACTACCTCTCCTCTCAGACTCGCACAGTACCAGCCTGTACACGAACTCTGGAAAAGGCAACAATTTTGCTTCTGGAGTAATCACAAACAATTTCCCTAAGAAGTAACCACATTTCATCCTGTTCAAAAGACCAATGTCTCAGCAGGTTAATACTACTTCTAAATGGCAAAAAAAAGCAGCATTCAAACACTGTTCAAAAATTGGTATTTTATGCCAACATATTCAGAAAGAAACTCACCGTTTTTCAAAGAGAAATTTTAGAGAAAAGAAGTTGAAGGTTGTTTGCACTTGTGCAATGACTTTGTTCCATCCTGTGCCTCTCTAAATATGCAAGTCAAGGAAAAGAAAAGAAAAACTACATCTTTTTTCATGAAGAGAAGAGTTTTCCCCCTAGAGCTGAGGCTTCTTCCTACTTCTTTGTGTTTTGTCAGCTGGCGTGGGAGGCATATTATCCAGGAGTTAGGCACACATTTCCAAAAGGGAGAGAAAACAGACAGGGTAGACAGTCCATCAAGAAAGGAGATACTTAAAGTTTCAACTGTATGAGACACAGCAGATAGAAGAATCGCTTTCCTTTAGTCCTGCTGAGTGTTTCTCTCCCTGCCCCTCCTCAGCAGCCCCATTTCATATTTGTTTATCTTTGAGAGAACAATTGCCTCAGAAATCAGTGGGAGTAATTCTAATCCTAAAGTTAAACCTGTGCTTAATCACTTCCCTGAAGTCAGCCCCTTGCCGATGAGGGCGGTGAGAGGGCTCCTTACACTCCGCATGGAAGAACTGCTGGGGCACAAGGAAAAGGAGAGGAGATTTCTGACGGTGTCGCTCGTCCTTCACATTCACACCACCCTCCGCAGCCGAGCACAGAGCCACCAGCCCCTTCTGTGCCCAGCACGGATACTCCCATCGCAGACTTGCGGAATCCGGGGATGTGCGCATGGCAAAACTACCTAAACACTGACACTCACCCCACACATTTAAACTGCCCTCGGATGCGCAGCTTCTGTGCAACCTGAAGTCTAACAATATTAAATACCTATAATAAATTGTCAGCCTGATCCTTACATACCACTATATTAATGAACGAAACATGCAGCACCGTACCAAACTGCAGAAAGGCAAAGAAAGAACTATGGAAAATATTTCTCTTTGTTCCCTACACAAGAGCATTAATTCGATAATTCTTTGAAAATGGAACATAGCTGGCATAATCAAATAAATTATTAGAAGGCATATAAATCATTACCACCTAATATGACTGCAACAAGATTCAATGCAATTTACAGATAAGTATGAGGAATGACTACTGCGTTTTACTGAATTAAAACTGGCAAAAGTTCTAAGAAGACAAATGATGTAAGATGACCCTACATTCATTTGCAAACTAAAAAGGCAGAAGGAAAGCAGCAGACAGATAAGTCTTACTTTTTCAACTATTTTTCAGCTTGCCCTGAAAACAAGGATTAATCATAAAGTGGAAATTCTTTCATTTAAATTAGAGATTGAGTGGGTGGGGATCTGGAGACAGACTAAAGCTGTATGGAAATTCTTAACACTTTTGGAAATGAGGTGTCCTGAACTGAGACAGGGATGCAGCCTTTCAGAAAGGCCAAATCCAGACTGCTGCCTGGATTGCTTGTGCTGGCCCTCATACTGCACTGTTTACTCCCAGAAGGACATTTCCTTACAGAACACACCTCCTCTGCTCCCACACTGGGTCTAGATACCAAAGAGTTGTTTGCATGAGCCCCGCTTCACTTCCTGCAAGGGCTGGAAGAAAACACAAACACAACCCGGTGCCGAAGCAGGGAACTGGAGCAAGCGAGTGGCTCATCCTTTCGCCAACGCAGGCAGCTGAGCACGGCCGGGGAGAACTGGCTTCTATCCCTTTCTTTGTCCCTGGGTTTCTTCATGCCACTATTTAAGATCCCTAAACCAAGACTTTCACAGACACCCACTCACCTTCTGGGCGTTCCTAATGCACAAGCTCCGTTTGCGACCTCAGGGCCCCGTCTGCCATCTCCACGATCCCATCCGCACCGGCTGCAGGAACGTAACAACAGATACTCTGCGGCTCAACCTCCCTGGCCTCTGCTTTCCCCATTAAGGAGAGGAAGGGGAGAATTGCAGTAGAGTTTTCTCAGGCTGCCAAAGAGCTAAGGAGAAGTTAATCGCCACTTACGCAGCATTACCCCAGTTACTGGGATTAACGCCTTGGAAAATATTTGAGAAAATTATTAATTCTGCCTAAGAGCACATGCTGAACAGTGCACACAGTCCCACACCAAGCAATAAGAATCCATAACACCCAAAAGCTGCTTGTTACATCCAGATTAGTGCACTTTGCATCTAGGGGATCTGTTTCTCTACTCCTCCCCACCTCTGCCATGCCCTTTGTTACACTTCAGCTCTTGGAAGACCTTCTGCAGTGCTAAGCAGGGATTCAAAATCAATGCAAATCCCAATGCGCTTCTACAAGTCTCTGGCCGTTATTTCCTGCTCACCTCACCAAAACATCAGTCCTTTGCACTGAAAATCTGAATGGCCTTGTGCGCTTTCCTCATTTTGCTTCAGCTCCATAGTCAAAAAGGAGACAAGAGCAGAGGACGTGTGAGATGAGAGAGTCTTCAGGTTTTTTCAGTCCAGATCTCTTCTTTGGGGTTTATTATTGCTCTTCAGTTCCTTTTGACACTGTCAAAAAGCAATCTCAGCTTCTAATCCAGATTCAATATGGACTACTCACATGCTTAACAGCGAAGCACACGTTTACCTGCTAGGGCAGGTGACAGCATTTCTCATCAGCTGATCTCAGGAATTAATTCCCCCAGGAACTGTGACCTTACCATAAACACTAATCCCTTCCACTTCAAATCTCCTTGGATTCAGCCTTCTCTAATAACGGATACACCTACACTGATGCTGCCACACCGAAACAGAGCAGCAAAGCTGACCAAAACACTCTGCTCCAACCCTCCTCCTCCAGAGGGAATTGAGGGAAAACAGACTAATATAAAATGGCTAGTGGCCATAGCGCTTGCTACAGAAATAAAAGGCACTCCTACATGATGGCAATGAGCTGTCTATAAAACCTAGACAGAACAGAGGAGATCAATACTTGTCTTAGGGACGATGAATGGCACACACACTGCATATTTATTTTAAGGACATGCATACATACGCATATAACCACATGCAACATCTTGTACAAAGAGTAAGACGACATGTACTTTTCTCTTAAATGCAAAAAAGATGTATTAACCCATCAGCGTGGCTTCTTGCCTACACAGTGTGTAGTAAACTGTCATGATGCACATCTCTCTTACTGGAGCCCTGCCATTCTCTTCTCAGAGTCCTCCAACCCTGCTCATATTCAAAGGCCTTAAAAGTTTTATATAATTTTGCATGATCTGATCACGAGTTTGCAAACACTCCAAAAAAATGTGGTAGTACCGTCACCACCTTTAACTGAAGGGCTGTCTTTTTGGCTCCATTGTTTCAGTTTTACAGGTTATTTCCAGTTCTTTGACTTTGTGCCTTACCTGCCACCCCCGATTAAAATACAGGGAAAGACTACCAAGAGACAAGCATATAATTTCAAACAAAGTGTAAAGCCAAGAGCTGACAGGGGCTGGAGGTAGGGGGCTGGAAGAGGCAAAGGGAGGACATAATTGTTTCTCTTCCCCTGGCTGCAGCCCCTCAGTTTCAAAAGCCCCTCAGTTTCAAAGCAGGGATGCAATCTTCTAAGTGCCTGCACCGCTGCGCTGCCTTCCTCTGTTTGTGACGTGCGGTGACAGTATTTTAATGGAGCCCAAAGCCCGTTTTTTAACGCAGAGACTTGCGCTGGGGTCTGGATTTCTGCCGCTGACGTGACTCTAGGAAACAGCTTTCATTTCAAATAAAAGCCAGAAAAATGTTTCTTCCCTACAAAGGATTTTAAGCAAGTATGATCGATCCATTGTAGCACAGGACATGCAAATAACTAAGACACAGCTATGAACTAGAAATCGTAACAGGTTGATTACAGATTAAAGTGATGTAGAGGCACCTGCTGTAGGCTCGCTCTCCTGCTATTGCTTCACAGATTACAAGAAACATTTATTGGTAGTGGAATTAACTTTACCTTGACAGCTCTTTGGGGAGGAAGGGGTTTATGTACATCTATAACCTGAGCTCCTAAATAACCAACCAAGCTCCAGAGTGTGCCGCTTGCTGCTACTCCACATCACTGAAGCCCTGGACTAAGCGCTTCAGAAAGCAGAATCCAAATCACCGTCAATCCTCTGCCATCCCACAAGAACAAAATTGACAGAGAGGACAGCAGCAATTTGAGATCCTTTTAATGAAAACTTAAGGCACTGGTACAAACATCTGGGGGCAGAGCACATCCCAAGTGCTAGGAAAAGGATGGTATCTGAGGAGCAAAGCCCTCCCCAGATCATGATCTTCATGTAGAGCCAGAGTATTCACACTCACTCCAAACAAGCCCCAAAATCAGCAGATAAGATGGACTCATGTCTATCTGCCTTTGTTGAGGCCAGAGGAAGATCAACCAACTACATACTATTCATCTGTATTTTTACAGCACTTGCTATGTGCTTCTTAAACAGTGAGTAAAACTGAAAAGTCTTTTAGTTCATATGTACCTTCGTCCTTACCACTGGCTCACTCAATCATTGATTTTGCTCAGTCTCCATATGTGTGGAGCCAACATGCCCACCATGCCTTATGCCCACCTTGCCGCTCACTCACATGCTCCAACAGCAAATTCCCTGGGGAGGCTACTGCAGCCAGCGCTGCTGCATCAGCCAAATCAGCAGTAGAAGGATGGACTCCCATCTCAGTGGATAAAAAAAGGATTTAAAAAAAAAAAAAAAAGTCTGGCCAACTCATGCTAGTTAGCCATGGAGGACTTCCAGATAAACATTTTCACATGATCAGCCACAGCAGCATGGTAAATCAATGTTAGCAAAGGCAGCAACTTCTTGCAGACTGTGTGCTTTACTAACTTTTGGTTTTATTTGAATGCCCTACCTTCTTCAAATCCCACGTAACCAGCAGCCAGTAGGCTGTCTTAATTTCTATGCAGCAAAACAACACTGGTTCAGTGATATTGTGCCTCATCCTCCCCTTCCATACTGCCAAGGGAGACAGAGGCTCCCAACTAGGTGAGGGGCAGCAGATGACAGTGAAGAACCGTGAGCTAGAAACAGCTCAGACCTGCTAGGTTAACACAACCCAGTACAAGTCATCCAGACAGACAGCTTGAAAACACTCAGCCCAAACGCATCCTTCCCAAAGCCTGCAGTGCTCCACTGGGGACCAAAAAGAGTAATTCAGACCTGACTCCATGCTACAAACATTCCCAGCACAACTTGCCTGGTTTCACTTGGGGAATTCAACATAACATCTCAACAACTAATTCCCAAACAGAATGTTTTTAAAATGTGGGTGATCTCAAGTGTGTGGAATCTTCTGAGAACTTCACAACATCCATATGTCAGATTTCTATATATAGGTGCTCCATACGGCATATAGATTGCATCACTCTTCACAGCTGCTGATAATAGTATAAGAAAAAAAAAAAACCAACATAAAGCAAGCCTGGCTTTTCTACAGCTGAAGTATCAGGGACATTTCTAAAATGTCCATCAAGAGCCTACAGACCAGTAACACAAACAAATTACTCTCTAAGGAGCCCAGCTCACACTATGACTGAGGCGCTTCAGCCAGTTGGGAGCATTTATTAATTTTCTCCAACGTCCCCAAGACAAAACCCTGGACTACAGCAAAGGCCAGTGATTCTCATCGCCTCATCGAGCAGGGCAGGGAAGCAATCCAGAAGTTACCACCAGTCACAGTCTCTCATCTTCATCCTTTTCCACCCCAGCTGCACTTCCGTGGGCCAAAGTCAGGCACACCCCTGTTCTCTAGCTCTGCCTTTCCTGAAGAGCCGCAAGAAAAGAGCAAGCGAGTCCTTACTCCTCCTTGCACCTTCTCACCCTGGCAAACAGGGTCTTCTCTCAGAACTACAATAAAGACCCTGGCCTCTCCGCCACGGCTGGGCACATTTTTCTAGCACTGTCAACTTCCACGTTTCTCCTGACAGATCACTAACCTGGCACCAGCATCCCTGGCTCACTTCCTTGCTGTTTGGAGCTGAGAACTATTTAATCAACAGGAATTGAACATACATACGGTTCTATGCCTGGAGAGAATTTTATTTTTATTATACACCAAAAAGGCATGTTTCTGGTTTGTCAGGCAGGTTTCATTTACACAGGCTTGCAGCACTTGCACACAGCTCATTTTATTCTCAGCTTGCCTCCAGAGTGGCTGTAGGAGTACATCCATATGGTCTAGGGCTTTACAGCTAAACTGGAAGTACCAAAACAGAGAGGCAACCTTCATGCAACTATACGCACTGCTTCACTTTCTACATTGGGAAGCACACACCATCTCACTCCCACTGCATCCGCAGAGAAACACGTGGTAGCGAAGCGGGCCGTGGCAAAGCGGCTCCTCTGCCCCAGTGAGCCGGGAGCTGCTGCGGCTCTGCCGCTCGCACCACCGGCCTCGTGGGGCTCCTCGGGTGACACAACCTTAACGGAGCTCCCTCAGCCATCACACCCAGAACTGCTGGAGAAATACTATCACCTTCTGTCAGCAACCTAAGATACACAGGGCAGAGTTAAAGATACGGAGACCCTATGACTTTCTGTCTCTTGAACCTCAGTAAGTGGGCATTGAAACTCTGCTGACCGTCCCTCTGCAGGGACGGGTCCTGGGGGAGAAGGAAAAGACCCTGGTTCAGTCATCAGGGTCACCTCTGCAGATGCCCACAGCACCCAGCTCTGAGACTCTCCCAGACCAGGATCGGCAGGACTTTCCTGTGAGCAGACAACAGGACCAGGCACAAATGACACTGGAAGTTTCCTGCGCTGAAATGGCAGGAATGCATTGGTGAGGCTCCAATCTCTGCGCTGGATCCCACCTGCAGAGCTCAATTTCTCAAAGCAATAAAAGCTTTCCTATTTTTTAATAAGCTTGCATTTTACATCACTTCCTACATACATATTAAATGTTCAAAAAACGGGTAGATGTGGCACTTGGGGACATGGTTTAGTCTAGTCTACCCTTGATTGGCTTAGAGTAGACTTGGTAGTGTAGGTTAATGGTTGGACTGGATGATCTTAAAGGTCTTTTCCAACCTAAACGATTCTATGATTCTATATGTATATGTGTGTGTATATATATATATCTGAAAACACAAAACCAATTGAATTTCTCAGTGAAGATTAAAAAATGGAAATACCTAAGACTATATACCCACTTCACAAGCCAGTTCATCTCCTCAGAACTTGAAGTTCAAAAACTCACAGGAAGGAGTTTGATAAGCAAATTCAATGACATCGCCCAGACGTATCCACCTCCTTTTATACTGCTTGTGATCAGATGACAGGCACTCACTCCTTGCTAGACTTTTTATGTACTTGCTCATTTGCATGCACTCCAGAATTACCCATTAAAGGCTGCCTTTTCTCGACAAATTTTTGCCTCTGATAAATGGCCAATTCCGCTGGCCTGACTTCATGACAGTCCTTGGTCCTGACAGCTCAACTTAATTAATCTATTTAATTTACTGATCAAGCCTATGGCAAAGGAGTATTCCCCATTAAATAGGATTTTTATCATCCTGAGTCATATGACCAAAGGCCTTCCTAAAATCTGAAATTTACTTAGCAGCTGACATGCTGTCCATCCAAAAAGCCACTCATGAAGAGGAAGAGTTGGAGATTAAAAATGACTTGATGATTTTAAATAATGACCAGCAGGCTAGGCTGTAAGTTGAACCATACCCCAGTTGCCTACTTCACAAGAAAATGCGTTGCAAAGCAATAGTAAATCCTTGAAAAAGTATTCTGAAGACTGTCTCTACCATTGGACTATACTCCATTACATTTGTGTCACTTGTAGCAAACCAGACAGTTCTATTTGTGCAAACTGTGACAATTATTTCACTGGGAAAATGCAGGTTATTTAGCACTACAATACTTCTTGGATGACTTATTGATATGGATGTAAAACCTTGCAGTTAAAAATAAAACATACAAGGAAGCAAACCATAGGCTTAAGCAGATAAATAAAAGACCAGTGTAGTCTTTAAATCTAAAATGAACAAATCGCGTCCAGATGAAGGACATTCAGGTAAGTCAATTCCCCTGCTGCCTACGCCCCGAAGTGCTTGCCTTCCCCTTTGCAATCAAATAACCAGAAGCCGTTATAAACTCTCAGGAAATTATAAGCCTAACCAGCCAGACCAGAAAGCTGACATATCACACACCCTACACATTAGCCTTACTATCTGTGATACGACAACTCTCTGTACATCCACATCTGTTTGCAAAAATATGCAAATGAGGCTTAACTCTTGCAGTAGTCTAGCCACTGGAGGATAATTAGAATAAATACTGTTTCTATGCTAATTACTGTTTGTGGTTTTGCTATAAAACTAATTTGTTCAGTGAAGCTTGACTGAACAGGTAGGGACAGCTAGACCGGACAAAGGATAAATGGCCTCATCATCACTGCATACAGTTTAATTTCTAGATATGAAATAGAAATCCTCTTTTTATGGGATGCTGGTCGTATCATTTTAGCATTAATATGCTGGATAATGCTGGGTACTTTACAACTGTTGCTTTATTTCCTTGCTAATATATTTTTAAACTGGTGACAAGCAGGATGAAAACATTTTGCATAGATCTGTCCAGCATCTGAAATCACTTTAGTTCTGTGAGCAGCAAGTTGGGGGAGAGACACCAATTGGTGAATGCGGGTATTTTCAGGATGTTTTCCATCAGCATGTTTGGATCTACATCTCTGTTCACTCCAAAAGGGCATCTGTATTCCCACAGGAGCCCTTATCAGTGGTCATACCTCCTCCTTCGAGGCAGGGAGTGCGGCAGCAGTCGCTCGTCTTCAGCCCCCAGAGATGGAGTCTGCAGGCGAACTGAGCAGTCTCATCCAGATGGAAAAATCAGATGACAATCTTTTTTTATCCCAGTCTTGAGTCTCTCTAACTCTGGCAGGTAGCAGTCTAGGCTAACACATTATTATGCTTAATTCCTCTCGCAGAGTGGAAACCAACTGTTACTATTTACCCTCACTGTGCAAGTTTTACGAGGGATGGGTCCAGAGCCACGTGGCATTTCCTTCCATCTCCCACTGCTCAGACACCCTCCAACCCTTCGGCTGCTGCACACATGCCCACACCGTGCAGGGAGAGCTTTGCACCCCCCCACCAGAAGGTCTCACTGGTGCCACAGCCCCCAGCTCCGCAATTTTCATTACAGACCGCAGCGGCGGAGCTGCCCGCCCCAGACACGTCTCTGCACACAAAAGACAGCCGGTCCCTGCCCCCAGCACGGGCAGAGATGCAGGGGGTTCCTTCGGTGGAAGGATCCTGCACCGTCAGCCACCCCCACCCAAGCCCTAGTGCTGAGGCTCCCCAGCTCCGCCAAGCCCCGGCCCCATGGAGATCGCTGGAGCTGGAGCTGCTGCTCGCCCTGAGCGCCTGTGCTCACGAGCACATTTAAGAAAAAGGAATGCACGTGCATATTGCAAGCAGCTCTCTCCAATTTTTCGCCTCTGAACAGCTTTAACTTTATCTCCTAATTAAAGCCCACACTGTTTTTAGTCTACAGATTCAGATAAAGAGAGAGAGGGGTCTGGAAGGTGTCTGTTGCTTTGCAATGAGATTTTAACACGTTGCAAATCACATCACAAACATCCAAAAGTGCACTTGATTGTCCGTGGGGAGCTTCAGCCCTCTGAGGCCACCAGATTACTTCTGACAACAAAGAATATTCTGAAATTAACTTTAAAAGGTGTCTCTATTTTATTATGGTGGAGGAAGCAAAAGGCACAGGTCATGCTTTGCAACATTTCTGTACCTGAGCAATGGAGGACGTATTCCTGCAGGACGTTCGCACAGCTCCGGCATGGTGCAGGAGCCTGGAATCAGACACTGCTTCCTTTAAAGTAATTACATTTAAAGGTAGAGGTAGCAGGGCTTGATCTGTGACAAATGCACTAGGCGTGATCATATCAGAATCCACGGGACGCTGCTTTTCTGAAGAGACCAAATTAATTGTGCCTCTCACCCCTCCCCATTTCCCCCAACCTTTGCTGAAGCAGCTCTGCGCGGACACAAATTATACGGCAGTAAGTGCATCTATATTAGCACACAGCTGACAACAGCCATCAAACTACTGCATCGCACTGTTATTCCAGTGGAACCACAATGAATATGCAGTGACAGACCCTGGCCCACATCTATACCGAGGAAACCTGCCCTGCTTCTCCTCTCAGCACACACTTGTACATTCCCACGCCTGCTTTCTTTAGCTACTCCTGCACAGCAGCGAGAGGTTGGTATTAGATGCAGAGCAGACTTTGTCCTTCACTACAGGCTCCCTCCTCAGAGCCAGGAGGAAGTCTGCTTGCCTTGTGGCAATTTAGCAGAGTCGGAAAACAGCATCTCTGTTATTGCAGCACATACAAAGCGCAAGCACTAATTGCCTCTACTCACACTGCTGTAAACATTGACAATAACCCAGAATTCAAAGGCCTCACTGTTAGATGGAGCTTGAAGTGATTTGCAAGACCTGAAGCTGTCCCACGGCCAAGGCTTCAGCTGGACCACAGCCTGCGAGTGCTCCCGCAGCAGAACCGATTTCTGGTACCAGCTGAAACACGGGCACTTGTTTACATCTGTGAGGAAGGAGGGTTGGATCAATTTTCCACTGCAAGTTTCTCCTGCAGTATACAAAGCTCAGTTACGCACAAGAGAACATAAAATAACCCAGACCTAGGAATCGGGGAGACATGTCACTTCTTTGATGCTAATAAATGAGAGATAAAAATAAAAAGCTGTAAACAGCTGTAGTCCTGACTCTGTCTCATTGTGTCAAGGGCAAGTCTGGGGTAAAGACTACATACCATCACCACCTGCACCATATACGAACATGGGAGACTCTTCTTGTCTGACAACTTCTAACCCAAGGAAAAGGACAGAGGTGCCACCTTTATGTTATTATTTCAAAATCTTCTCATTCACAGCCCAAGCTGCCCAAATATAGGTGTTTTTGTAAAGCAGTTCAAAGCTTGGTCCACCTCCAGTTCTCACAGTGGAGTCTGCTGTCCGCTCACAGGCAGCATAAGCAATACTTTGGCACCCCAGTGGTATTTAAAAGCTACCTAGATCCCTACATAATTAAGTACATCCTAAGTCAGGAAACTCCCCCTGTATTTCAGCTACTCAAGATACTTTTGCAAGAGTATTATGAGTTGTTCAAATTCTTGTTATCCTGAAGTCACAGCACTGCAGTGTACATAAAATTATTATTTTTTAATTAAGATGATAAAACATTCTGAAGCAAGAGAAACATCCAATTTTTGTAATTAAAGTGATGCAGAAAAAATTGCCTAAATGATTCCAGAACTGAATTTCACAACGGTTATGCCATTTAAAAGTTACAGAGCTTGGAAACTAGGTTGCACTTTTAGGAGACTTTTTAATAATTCAAGACCTTTCAAGGTCAGAGAGAAAGCAGTGATAAATTTCAAGAAGAGAAATCACTGTAAGAGCTCTGCTCAGTGCTCTCATATACATGCATATATATTCCAAGGGTTACCATGGGATCTGCAACAGTCAGGGTCAACGTGTCAAGTCGATGTATACAGCCCACTACTGTGTACCCGGAGCCTGACTTCAAAGCATCGCTTTTTTTAATACTCAATTTGGTGCACCCTTGACAACAGGGCCAGGTAAGCTCTTTCCCCTCAAATTCAAGGCAATGCATTATCCAGAAGTAGTTGGAACGACCAATAATTTTCTCCCTGGCTCCTCCAAAATGGGCGTTCAGTACTAGTTTTCTCAAGATTTCTTTCTCACTGTAAAAGTGTAACTTTGCTATAAAGGCTATGGAGCAGGAGGCCTCTTTTTTCAATACATCTAGATGTCGTTTAGTGTAGGAGGGACCTGATCTCTAATTGAAGCCTTTAAGTGCTACTCCAGGAAAAACAGTAATAGTACCTATTGACTGTAGAAAACCAGAAATAACTCCCAATTAACCGCCAGTGAGGCATAGCTCCAGTTTGAGATTTGGTGGATTGAGTACTTGCATGGGAGTGTTCAACTCCCAAGCAATCAGTCAGACCACTGCAAAAGTCATTCAGCACTAGTAAGAAAACTTCCGAGAATTACAGAGCAAACAACTGCACTACTAAGTATGAGCAGGAAAAAAAAGCTTCTAATACTTCATGGAGAGATACAGAGTATTGCTCCTTATGATAGTGGGCTAAAATAAAATGCACAGGTGGGCTACAGAAATTAAAATTAACATTTTGACACTTTCACAGAAGTGCTGGTCAAAGAAATGGGTGAAAGCCTTCCTGATCTTGCCACACATTGCAACGTCTGCTTTGACAATTGGGTTTTGATGAAACCTTTCTTCCTTCTGCGCTAACATACCTTGGCTGATCCCTGTTAGAAAAGGATCACTTTGAAAACAGTTTCTTAAGAATCCAAACATCCAAGCTGACATTCACGCAATCAAAAACCAATCCTCCAACTGTGTGTGGACACAGACTAGAAAAAGTGCTAGCATGCCCAAAAGCAACTTCGTATTGAAATTTAGACACGTAGTGATGGCGAATTATTGGCACGACACCTTGTTCAATAAGGGAGATCACTCTCTGCTTTGAAGCCGTTCCCTGCATAGCTGGATTCTCCGTTCTGCCTCCAAAGAGCTAAAAAACAGGTTCCCCCCGCCTCTTAGAGACCTGAGGTTAGGAAAAGCCCACTCCCTTTAAAGAGAGAACAACTAGAAAGCAACAGCACCAGGCACATAAAATCAGTGCAAATACAAGAGGCACAGTTCCAGCAGCTCTCTCTTTCCTGTCTTTCATCACAGAATTAAGAACACTGTCTGCGAGCTCTCTGTTAGTTAATTTAGTGTCTTTATACATTTTTAAAATGTAATTTCTGGTAGGTTTGTTTTGCACTGATCTGTCAGTGTGTTGTACATAAAATGACAATTCAAGTCTCAAGCTATCAGCCTCTTTCTGCCAAGTAACGAACAGCAGATGCTTAAAAAAGTCTTGTGGCATTCCAGAGAGCTAAAGGATGATGAATCACAACCTTGGAAAAAACTTAAAATTCTTTTTTCTTTCCCCACTTCCCTTTTTTCCCCTCTCACCCTCCCCCCAGTCACTCACAGGAGGAGGTTGGGTCACTGGGCTCAAGAAAAGAGAATTTTCATTTTTGAGTGTTAGCACAGGGTTTTCAAGCACCAGCAAAACCTCATTTTCACTTTGCACATCACATGGGGCTTTGTCATTAATTTGGACAAGATGTCAAAAGAGTAGAAAACAAGCTGTAACACCCTCCCCCAAGCTACTCTTTGCTGTTAGATTGGAAAGGCCAGGTTAACAAAGGTGCTAATAAAATGTTAGCTGTGTTTCCCTTCTCTGTGTAAAACAAACTTGCTAGTGCTTAAGGAAAATAATTAAGTTTTTAGAAGAATTATATCAAACCTACATGTTAAGCTTTATTCCTTGTTTTTAATTATTTCTTTTGCCGCATTCATTTTTAAA
This sequence comes from Pelecanus crispus, assembly GCF_030463565.1. Lineage (NCBI taxonomy): Eukaryota > Metazoa > Chordata > Aves > Pelecaniformes > Pelecanidae > Pelecanus > Pelecanus crispus. The sequence continues at coordinate 8,166,215 of NC_134655.1, read as the reverse complement.
AGGTCTTTTTCAATTTAGGAGTTCTCTCCAACACTTGGGACAATACGTGGGGAGAAACCATAACAAATCCTACTGTAACCACATCTTGAGAAAACAAGTAGCACGTTGCACATTCAGGTAGTCTCTAGACGAGCAGGAAAAGAATGTAACATCTGGCAGCTGTTTATCACATCTCTATGGCACTGAAGTCTCAAGTACTAAGACAATGCAGATCAGTACTGGAACCGGAACAAAAAAGCAAAACAAAAACAGCACAGCAATCTCCCATATGTTAATTAAAAAAAAAAAATCCTCCTTGTCATTCTCTCCTGGCAGCTATTTTTACTGTCGTCGTGCTCATCACCAACGCACCCAAATTAAACAAGAAGTTGGGCAGCATCCTTAGTGGGATTTCACCATAGAGCATTTCCAAACCAGAGCCTTTCCCATGCCTCACCAAAGCTCTCATGCTTCACGACAGCAGCATCTTCCACTGGGACAAAACCCCTCAGTGCTCCAGCTCCGGCTCTTCCCCAGGGCCCAGCCAGCCCGGGGTCTCGGCTGCCTCCCCAGTCAGCCGACGTGGGGGACAGGCAGGGGGGCCCGCAAGGAAGCCTGAAGTCCAGCATTCTCAATAGACTGAGTCCTCTGAAGCAATGGACATCTTCCCACTTACAACAACGAGTTTTAAATCCAGCCCTGTATTTTCATCTTTTTGACCTTGCCAGAATAAATAAATAATTCGTCCGGTTACTGAGATGGGACATCTTTGTCTTTTGAAGTCTGTGCACAGTTACATCCAGCTCTTAGAGCCCAGGTTCAGGGGGAAAAAAAAAAAACCTTATTTGGGACTGAATATAAACATCAACTTATCAGTCAAATGTTGTCCTAAAAAAGGGTACATGCAATCAGATGCTTAAGTGATTCTTTCATCAGTCTCACAAGACCAAAGAACACGTGATGAAGAATGATGACAGCCAAGCCACAGAAGCATCCCAAATACCTGGGATGTTGCCTCACTACATAAAATGAAGGCAGTTGGTTGTTATCTGGCATCCCTAATGGCTTCTGCCCCTGCTGAAGAAGCGGTCTTGAGAGGAGCAGTTTGCAAGCCTCATTTTAGCAATGAAATTCCTGACAGACATGAGAAGGTAAATGTCGCACAGCCAGCCAGGCTGCTGAAGGCCCCTTCCCTCGATGCTGTGAATAAATACATACTCGCTGCTATTTCTGTTTCATGGGAAGCATATAAAATTCTGAAGCAGGGAAAGCCTCCACCACTAGGCCACGTTAGCCGGCGGTGCGCCAGGCAGGCAGCTCGCCGCAGACACAGGCAGGAGATGGGGGCCCCGCGGCAGCGGCGGCTGAGAGCGCGGCAAAGCAGACATGATCGACTGGGACACGGGGTTGCTTGTCCCATCGCTTCAGTGCAGAGCCACTTACTGAGCCAGCTCAGGCACTGGTTTCCAAAGAACCCGCCGACCTGCTAAGGAAACAACAGAAGAAAGGCTGAAACCACCACGGGAAGGCCAGGAACGATTTCTATTCTTGTTTGAATCGCCAACTTCCTCAGTGGCACAAGTGCCCTGGGCTGGATGGAGCATATTTAAGTGCCAGCTCACGCAGGTGTCAAGCAGAATGAGAGAGAAGGTAACAGAAAAGGAAATGCCTGGGGCGTGTGTGCTGGGCAGGCTGGGCAGCCACAGGGAAGCAGGTTCCTGGCCCCTCGCCCGCATAACACGTATCAGCACGTGCACAGGGATGTGCACCAGTCAGCCAGGGAGCCAGACGAAAGCAATGTCCAACCAGCAAGCACTTCTTCTATAAGGAAAACAAAACCTGGCACACAGACAACGGGTTTATATCATACAACTGCTGCTTGCAAGCATGCTAGTAATTAATTGTAATGGCCCAGCCCCAGATGGACCAAGACTGAAATGGGAAAGCTCACCTTTCCTTCAGCACTTGCGTACCACGTCATCATTGCCCCACTCCATAGTGCTTCTCTCAAAGCCTGAGCTTTCCTTGATGTTGCTCAGTCTCCTGATGTTAATGAAAGAATCTGCATATTAATTAAAGCTACCTTATGAGAACCAGGGTCCTGATGTGCGTGTTTGAGTCAGGGGAGTTACAGGTGAGGATAAAAACCACTTTACAACAGTATGAAATGGAGCACTACAAACCACAAAGAAAGGGAAGAATATGCAGATCACACAGTGGCTGGGTTTAGAAAAAAAACAGGTGTTGTACAATAAAACCTCCGAGACAGCAAATAATTGAGATGTGATCAAAAAAGTACTCCAAGTGTCTATGCCAGCATGGGTGAAAGCTAAGGAACAGCAGCAAAGGAACATCAGCACCTACTCACAGCAGCATCTGTACTGCTCGGAGGGAGCCCCGCTGCACCAGCTCCCTGCCTCCCCGCGGAAGGGGCCGCTACTGCACAAGCAAGTTTTGCCACGTGCTCTGTAAAACTGTGTGTGCTCCGTGTAAGATCTTCAAACTCTATGCTGAAGGGCAGGTATTTTACAGAAATCACCTTTCCTAAGAGAACGACAGAAATTCTCTTTCATCTCCTACTGAGGACTCTGAAGGGTGACTTGCACCCAAATCTGCGACCTCTCCAGCAAACCTGCTCCGCAGATTTTGTCAGTCACCTTCCAGCAGAGTGCGAAAACCTGGTCTGAAGTGGCTGTTGCCAATGTGAAACAGAGATCTCTCTCCCTCATGTAAGGTGAGTTGTGTTTTCTGTTTCAAAACTATTAATTCATACAATCACAGAGCATTGATTCAAGACTACACCTTAGCCACCTGCGGAACTGGACGCTGCGTCTGTCCTGGTCGGCTGCGATGGGGCAGGCGGGGCTGCTCCTGGGTTTTTGGCAACCTGCGGCCCTCGTTCGTGGTGGCTAAGGTGTAGTCTTGAATCAATGCTCTGTGATTGTATGAATGGTGGGATGGGATGATGCCAGGTGGGAATTCACAGCCTGCTCGGAGCCCACGGGGGTTCCCACTGTTACCTCCAAGTCAGGATTTGGGTCCCTCCTACATCCAACTCAGAAAAGAAAAAAGTAATTAAGACGTGAGATGACAGAGCACCTGGATACATGAAAGAAAAGTGCTGAGGAAATTCAAGAGGGAAAAGAAATTAGATCAAGCAAAGGGGAGGAAAAGAGGAAAAAAAAGGTTATCGCTGGCAAATTCATTGTGAACGTAGAGGTCAAAAATGTTTTCTTCACCATTTCAAAAAAACATCAAATTCTGTTGTAGTTGAACTTTATGATGAATAAAATATTAGCAGTTAACAACGGATGAATCTGTTTGAGAGGGAAGCATAACCTAAGCATTCTTGCAATAACAAATTACTGTGATGGGTTCAAATTTTCTGGAACTGGTTCCTTAAATGAATACACCATATGCACACCTACTCAGCAGAGAAAGTGAATCCCTAACCTTTTGAAAATTGAAGTTTCTAAATGGAAACTGTTTTTACTAGTTAGATACAAACAAAAAAAGGAGATGATGAAAAATTCAAAGGGAGTCAAATTAACCTTTTTTGATCAATGGCTCATTTGTAGGGATAGGCACATTTTTAAGTTGTGAAATTTCTGATGTATGCAAGCCACCAAGGCTGGAATCAATAAAAGTGAAAATAAAGTGGTTTTGTGTAGACTGATTTTTTTAAGGCAAAACTATGCATTATTCATACAGAAATCTATCTATAATGACTGGAAGGCAGATTGAAAAGTCTAAAGGTTTAGACCCCGTTGAAAATTTAAGACAAATCACATTATTAAAATGAGCTTTGATTAGTTCTGCAGAATACAGAAATCCAGTCTCGCTCACCTATAGATGACTTTCTAATGTGCGCATTTCTAGGTTGCAGTGTACATGCAAGTAACAAGACCCTCTTAGAGCAAGACAGACCGAAGTTTCAGAGAAGGAAAAAGCTGGACTTCACAGGAAAAACAACAAACTAACTCCACAAATAATTGAGATGTTAAACATTTACAGCACACCTTTTTTTTTTTTTTTTTTTTTTTTTTTTACAAGGTACCTTCTTAGACATTCCTAACAGCTGCTTTTCATAGCCAGACTCCTACTTATCAAAACATGTGGGATGCTGCAAGTGGTTAGAAGACTCTTCTCAAAAGAGCACACTCTACATCTGGGACAGCATTTCCAGAAGACACCGAAACATTGGTTCTCTATTTATCCCAATGGTAAAGCAAAATCCATGACTTCGATGGTACAAATTACCCAACTGCAGCTTGGTCTTCATTACCAGTACAGTGCGAGAGGGCAGGTCTGCAGAGTGCAACAGCGGGTGCTGAGGACCAAAACCCCACATTTTATGCACTCTGGCCATTATCATTCAGATCAGCACTAATCTGGTCACGCAGCCCGAACACAGGCTAGCAGTTCGTGCGAATCAGGCAAGCAATGGGAGCCCATCTTCACATTTATCTTCACTGCAAAGGAATTCAGCGTGTGCACCGCAAGACCACCCTGCAGTGCAGACCAAGCCTGGCAAGCGGGGACATGCAAGATTCACTTAAAAATACACTCCTGATCCAAACTAAAAATGCGACAAAGAATGTGTTTTTATGAAACACTAGTTTCTAAAGATTACTTCACTATAACAACCAGGCCACATTCCATATTTCCCCATAAGATTAAATATAAAGCATTTATTACTCTTTCCTCTTGAACCGTACTTTGCCAGAAGACCAGCTGATCCAGCTCCATGCAACAAAATCAACTCGCTTCAATCCACCATAATTTGATTGTCTATTACTACTCTCACATTTTCTCGATCTCAATTTAAGGAGCAAAATAAAAAAAAAGCAACCCAGATTAGAAAAAAAGTCTTCAAAACCTGCAGATAATACAAGATTTCACAGGGAAAAGAGCAAGAGGAAGCTGGAATATAAAAAAAAGTCAAGAAGAGAGCTTGTACAATTTCAACAACACCCAGCTGCAATTCAACCCCTGCTTCAGCTTAATCTCTAAATCGATCCAGATCTGTCTAGAAATGTTTGATTAGCTATATGGGCCTATAGTTACATATGACAAGTACAGAAAATAGCAATTTCTATCTCTTTACTATTAATGTGGTTCAACTTTAAAACTTATTTACCTTTAAAGTACTGAAGGGATTGCAGTATTAATTATTTTTAAAGGACACTCAATGCAATTGGTGGCCCAGAATTGATGAGTACATAAAAAATAATAAAGAGGGAGAATTAATTGGGGATCTTGAGACCTTATTAAAATCTGTTCTTGATTGAAAATTCCTTGACTTTCTACTGCTAAACTTCTCCTGATGAGGCAACCGCATTTTTACTTTAAGAATACCATTTGGTGGAGAAAAATAACTGAAGTTTAAAGAAGTATGCAAACACATTTGCAATACAAATTGGCAGTTTTCCAAGGGAAAAGATTAGAAAGACTGAAAGCGTTTACACCTAACGCTGAAACAGGATCTGGCTCTCGTATGGCAAACCTCCTCTCAAAGCGTCACACTTCGCAGTGAATCGCAGGAGGCGAAGGCTACGTTCACAAGGCTGCATTCCCAACAGAAGCGTCAACTCTGCCACGATAACGGAAGCCCGCACCTTTGCAGATAATGTTGCGGTACTACCCATCTCTCAGGTCATGCACAAGATGTGCAGGAAAGGAGGAAAACCTCCCTAGTCCAAACAGCCTTGTCCCCCCGGTAAAAGGACTGCTCCCGGGATGGATGCACGCTATGAGGCGGCTCAACGCGATGCCAAAGCTCAGCCTCTTCCCCTACAGCGAGCAGAGACAGACCTGAGTCGGGACACGCTGGACAGGACTTCGCTTCCAGAGACAGACACGGGCTACACAGGCCCAGGGCTGTCCATGCAGCTGATGTCTTGGCACTACCTACCTCAAGGCTCAGCAAGCTTCTTAAAAACCTGTGCCAATCCTACATCTCCAAATAGCAAAATTCAATGGGCAAAAGAAAGGGGTAAATCTTCCATAGCATTGTGGAAAAACACCTTTGACTGAAAATGCTAGCAAGTGCTCTCTTTTTATCTCATCACCAGCCGATTTCAACAGCTGTTTGGCCACAAAGCCCCAGGAGCCTTCTCAGTTTCTCAACATTAAAGCCCCTGTCCATATTTCATTCAATGTTTAGGTTCATTTGTTTTTTTCTTTTCCCACTGCTGCCACACAATGAACTTCAGAAGTTTCACAGCACAGTAAAACATTTATCAAAACCACCCCTTACTACCACTTCTTCAATACTCTGTGTTATTTCCAAGGCCTCTGCCTTTGACTACACCAAATCACTTTGCCCCTTTGTGGAAATCTGAATTACGCCACACAGACCAAGTGAATTAAGCAGAAGACCTAAGAATTGGGTAGCATGAACGGCCGTGCCTGCCCACGAGGGGAAGAGGCCAAGCTTCACTTTCAGTACCAAAGGCTTTTTGATACTATTCCTGTTTTTTACAACTTCTTTGAACAAACCTCTGGTCTTTTACGGGAGGGAGAAAGCACCCCCTCTTTCTCAGCTAAACTCTAATCTCCCCAGTTTTTGCAGTTTTATTAAGAACCTTTGGCCGTTTTGCTTGCTTCGACTACTGGAAATCTGCTTTATAGCAGTTAAGATAATGGCTCTTTTAACAGTAAGAATCTCAAATTAAATTAAAAGTCTAGAGCCCTGCTGCTTGCTGAGAAACTCCTCAGACCCACGTCACAGGTCAGGGCTCCCGTCTCTCACAACACTTGCATAGCTTTGTTTATCACAGGGGTTTTTTGAAGTCTCACCATCCTCTGCTCCAGGACCTCTCTACTCCCCTGAGGAAACACTTCACACGTTCCCCAGGATTTCTTCCTCACAGTCTTTTTCCTGGTATTCATTCCTCTCCCTTCAATGTCAGCTAAGTCCAACCCCCATGTCAGCAGTCACCTGTTTGTCCATCCTCTCCTCCATCCTCAGTGCAACTGCAGGACACATAGCACCAGCCTCTTATGGCCTTCCACGTCCTGGTGCCTGGGCTGACAGAAATGCAGGAAATCTCCATTTCCTCAAGGCACTCATCTGTTCCTGCCATTCCCTGGTAACAGCTGAGTAGACTTTTCACAGCCTTAATTTAAAACCCTCATACACTCCCCACCAATTTGCCCCTTTCGCTTACCATGCAGATTATTCCCAGAACACTTCTCTTAAGTGAGCCTGGCTTCCCCACATCTTTGCCTTCTCTTCTTTTAACCTTTTCTTCCAAATATAGGCAATATGATTGCTGTCATTTTACATGACAATGGGAAAATCTCCTTTAATATCTCCAGAGATAACATCCTTTCGGAAGTCTCCCTACATTTCCCACCTACCACAAGAAAGAGAGGCAAGAAGAGTGGCTTCCTGACAGTGGACCTATAAATGGTGCAAGGATCTTTCTTCCTTTCACTGTATTCCTAACAGGAACAAAACACTTGTAAAGTGCCTGAAAGCAGAATGTACATTTCATAAGCAAAATATTTCTGCTCTGGATTAACGCCAGAGGGTAACGGGGGGAGCTGAATAATTTACCCTCAGCTGCTCAAAAAAGGATTTTCTCTAACAAAAGATTTAACTGAATTCTTTCTCCTGCTCAGTCTTCAAATCTGTTTCAATTTTTCACCCATCCCAACAGCTTCCACCCTCCCCCTCGCCCCTTTTACTAAGACGACTCTTACAGACAGGAAAGGCAGATAATTCATGATGAAACACACTGGACAACCTTTTTTTTTTTTTTTTTTTTTTTAAAAATAAAGACACATAAGACAGGGCTGGGTTGATGGAGACCCCACACCTCTAGGCCGGATTTTAAGCACACATTTCTAAAGCAGACAACAGCTGGAAGCCATCGCCCACTGGAGACTCAGCTGATGCCTCGCATAAAGTTGCCTTTCTTGAGCACGCTGAATAAAGCCTTCCCTTAGAGCTGCTGCTGAGGAGCCTTTCCTTTCTCCTGCTGCTTGTCTTCTGCCAGGGAGGAAAGGCTACATGGCAAGGCAAGAGCTGCCCTTCCCCAAAATTTTCCTGAATGTTTTAACCAGAAAACAAACTCCTCGAAATACCTGGGGGTAAAATAGGTTGGTTGGAGGAAAAAAAAAAAAAAAAAACCAAACCAAAACCCCACACACCACACCCCTTCCATTTTGATCAAAAAACAAAGTTTAAGTTTTGCCTAGATTCTACATGGGAGACAGACCAAAAAACCAACCATTTTCTTACAGCTCTAAGAAAGAGTGTGCCAGAGCTGAATAGCTTTAATAAACACACACTGTGTATGGTTAGAACAAGATCATCTTCCACCAGGCTCCTTCCCCTGAGACCAGCCTCGTATTTTAACTTGAGCTAGAGTTATATTTCAAACCATGAAGGAAGCAAGCAGAGACCATCCTCCAAAACCTCTGCTAAAGGGAAAGCAGGGAAAATGGAGATAAATCAGAATGAAGGTAAAGAGGGAAATAAGAAACTGAGTTACCCTCTGGGAAATACATAATTATGTCTCTGAGTTCCTCTTCTAAGCATAGACCTGAGGCAGACAGTTCAGGCAAAGCATGTGTAACTTCCACACAAGTTAGGCAGCTAACCCTAAGGTTTTCAGGTTTAGCATTGGCAAAAGAAAGTCCGGCAGGGAGAGAGAGGAAGAAAAAAGCCAACCCCACTGCAGCAGCGGCCCCCTCAGGATCTCCATGCAGCCAAAGGTTTTGGCAGCATTTATAGCAGAACTCAAGGAACGATAACTGCACTGCTCCTTCAGACCATGCAATAGCAACAGAGGAAGGATGGGATGGCAGCAGAACTGACGTTAGGCCAGACTTCAGCCTGGATGATTATCAAGAGCAGTAGGAGGAGAACCTGCTCAGAGAGAAGACAAATCTCCCTGGGCTTGCAGGGGCAGGAACTGCTAAAATTGAAGACTTGCTCCATAGAAGCTGCACCTGAGACCAAGGAAAACTGAAGAAGGGACAGAAGTACAGCTAAAGCACACACACTGCAGCCAAGCAAAGGCAGCAATCCTTCCAACGCCAGGTCTTCGCCAGTCTGACACAAGGCTTCACCTTGGGGTACACTCGGCCCTCAGCTTTCACCAGAAAGGGAGCAGACCTGTGACCAACATCAACCATGTGCCACTGAAAGTCTAGTTGGCAAGTCCCCCACAGATCCATAACCCAGCTTCACATGGCTTTGTGCAAACCACTGGCTATTCACCCATCCCGAACAAGTAGGCAACACTGGCTTGGCCAGGATGCTCGGGCAACGGGATATAGCCCAGGTCCTCAGGTTGGCTCCACCAGGTCCCATCGTGACAGCACTAGACTAAATAAAAGCAACCTGATCCAGGAAAAGAGTCCCTCCAGAACACGACCGTCAAAATAGCGTGGGAGGGCCAACGGGGCAGACATGGATCTATATTGTGAACGGCGACAGCAGAGTCCCAGGGCGACTGAGTCTGGAGGGATTTGTACAACCATGCCCCAGGCAGCACCGTTTGCCAACGTGCAGCAGAGCCCTCGGACTGCTGAGAATATCACAGCAGTAAGCAAAATGAGAGCAAGCAAATGAGTTCATCTTGCTTTAACTTCAGATCCTCGTTTTAACTTGAGAAAATTCAATTAGTTTCTACCCAGAAGCAGTTTAGCTGCCATTGTTGGCAATCAATGATCCCTAAATGCTGAGAAACTGGCAACTGTTCAATGTGCTGGCAGAGAGGCTTTCCTAATTAAAGATGTCACTTTCCCAGCTAATTTAAGTCTGCCATCTCTTTAAAGTACCAATTGCCACAACAAAATATGAATAGGAAATTGACTTTCTGTGCATCTGTTTTTGCAAAATACTTCCTCCGAGTCATATGTTTCAGCTTAAATGGTTTAGGTCACTTGCTGGGAGGCGACAGCAGAGCTTTGTTCTGCCTCCTGAATACCTCTTAAAGAAAAATAAGTGGGGATTCAGCCGCCTACAGGAATGAAAAAGGTATGTGTTGGCTTTCCCATCTTCAGTGAGTTGTACTGTATTCCGTCTGATACTGATTTTGTTAGGATAAAAGAATGACAAAGAAATCCCCACTGAATCAGTCTGCTTATCTGAACGGCTTCCACTGCACTACGTACTTATCCTCACAACAAGCCTGGGGATAGGGAAGTGCTATTATTCCTGCTGGAAGGAAGTGTAGAGGCATAAGGCTGAGACTCAAAGATTTTGGATGTCTAACATCCACTAGAGTCAAATTTCTGATTCATGCTACTTAGCTCCTTTCCATAACAGCTAAATAACATACCATTTGTTTCTGAATCCAGCTATCCCAAGACCTTAGCCAACAGCACAACGTTAAGACTATGCGCGCTCTTTGGCAACAAATGGAAAGCAACACCTATGCACCTGTGAACAGAATTCCTAAGTTCAGTAATGAAGCACTGTCATCACTTCAGCGCAGAATCTAATGCAATCCCAGCTACGCTCACTGCAGTCCTTTCTGCCATGGCCCCAAACTCCAGGGCCCCTTCAGCAGCGCCATTCTGGGACAGCCAAGGGGGGGAGCACAACAAGTCCCAGCAGAGCTGCCTTCATCAAAACAGCTTTTGACTCCCCTCACTCCTAATCTCTTATTTGACGCCCCATTTGTGAATCTGCATGGAGCAAACCATACTATATGCACTGCTAATTCGGACAGAGCAATAAAACCCGTGTCTAAACTAGTTTCCTTTATTCCCCAAACCTCTGACCAACAAAGCAGTTAAAAGCAGAACTTGAAATCTTCCCCTTCCCTCCCGTCCAAAGAACAGAAAGGCCATTGAATTTTGGTTTTGCAGAATGCCTGATACAGCTAGATAAGAGCCATCCTCTATTCAGTGCCAAGAGCAATAAAACCCTGATCTTCAACTGGGACTTTAGGTCTTATTTGTTGCACACTAAAGTTAAATTCAGCATGGATGAGATACAGTCAACAACAATGTAGTTACTCACATGAGTATTACTGACGTGACGGTGTGTTTCATAAGCTTGGAAATACTGGCTGGCTAACTAGAGTTGGCTAAACAGAAGCAAGTCATACATTATTTATAATTTATTAAAATTTATTTTAAACAATTCCTCTCCCACACCATCACTTGATCAGCTCTGTTTACAGTCTACAACTGTGGAGCAGAGGCGTGTAGCATTAATTAAGCCACCAGGCTCTCCCACCCCCAGGTATGACAGAACAGACCCACATTTCCTTCCTGAAATGGAAACCTCCGAACATTGGGTAGGAAGGGGGGAACGTTTTATACTCAGACGTTTTCTCTCTGCCAATGCAAGTTCAGCTATTCCCACTGCAGTATGCCCCTCCATCTCTTCCTAGAGCTCAGGAAGGACTTCTGGCGGAGTGACAAAGCGTCTGGGAGCTGAAATAAGGGACTCTATGCCACACTAAAGAAAGAGCATGGAGATACAGCCTTTCCTCACATTGAGATCCCCAGAAGAGAATTTCCTTGGACTCTACCTTCTCTTCTAACCTCAAAATGCGTTGCTTAAATTCCATAACACCAGGAGAGAATCACAGAATGGGTTGGGTTAGAAGGGGCCTTTAAAGATCATCCAGTTCCATCCCTGCTGCTGGGGGCGGGGGGCGCGGGGGGAGAGTGAGCATAGCTGGGATTGCATTAGATTCTGCGCTGAAGTGATGACAGTGCTTCAGTACTGAACTTAGGAATTCTGTTCGCAGGTGCATAGGTGTTGCTTTCCATTTGTTGCCAAAGAGCATGAATAGTATCTAGAGCATGAATAGCGTCTAGATCAGGTTGCTCAAAGCCCCATCCAACCTGACCTCGAACACTTCCAGGGTGCAACTGCAAAGCCAACCCCAAATTATTTGCAAATAGTTCCTCTAGACTGTGAGAACGGTAAGATTTTCCAAGCCCAGTTCAGCAATGTCACCATTGTGCCCGGCTCCAGCCCTGGGGCTGGATGTGAACTCCACACCCCACAACCAAGGTCAATGAGGCTTTCTTTTTTTAAAGTTAAGTCACAGAGCACTGGAATGAACGCTATGCAGAACTAATTTGTAAGCCCAGCCACAGTGTCTGTCTGTCTGCATATTTATTGGTGAATTCCCTCCCCCTGCCCCAGTCTGTGTCCTCCCATCCTGTACAGGCACATCATGGCTGGAGTCAATACGTGGACTGTCTGCCCCTACTCTGCCCCCTCCAAAGGGACAGCGCACTTTCCACTTTCAACTCTCCCTCCAGAAACACATAATTATTGTCATGAGTCACTGCGTAATCGCAAAGTCATGCCGAGAGAAGAACAAAGAGAGTTGCCATCACGCTGGGGCACCTCCAGTCCTTGCCCCCAGTACCTGCAGCTGCTGCTCCAGCCAGCACCCACTGGTCACCTCCCCAAGGGCCAAGGCAAAGGGCAGAGCTCCTGTGCACCCTTACGGGTGGCACAGACCCAACGTGGGACGCACACAGCAGCGCTAATGGTGCCTTCACGATCACGCAGGAGGCTACGGTGCAGGAAGGATAAATCAGAGGCTGGCCCATGGCTCCTGCAGCCTCTGCCTTCCCCAGCACTGCACAGGACAGCAGTCACAGCCCGCTCCCACCCATCGGGACATGACAGTGCCATCTGCAGGCATGGAATCATAGAACCATAGAATGCTTTGGGTTGGAAGGGACCTTGAGAGATCATCGAGCCCAACCCCCCTGCAGTAAGCAGGGATTGAACCTGTGAACTTGGCGTTATTAGCATCCAGACTGACAAACAAAACCGATCCCACGAGCAGCTTGCTGCAGGACAACATCCAAAGGCAAAGCCTTTCCGAAGCTGTCCGAGAAGGTTGCTCTGCAGCGGAGAGCCCCGCTCAGCACACTGCTCCAGGGCAGAGCACTAATGTAAAAAGAGTGCAGCAAAAAGAGTGCTGGAAATCAGGAATACAGCTATAAAAAAAAAAAAAAAAGAAAATCAGGAATCTCAGCTCCTTACGAGACCTCCTAATTACTCAGTCTAGTAACACAAATGCAATATGGAAACATTCACCACCAAGAAAACAAAAAATCTTTACAACTTTATATACGTACACACATATGTGCACATACAGTCTACTCTACAAAAATAACATGTTTAACTATATATTTTACATAAGCACATTTCATTTTAACTCAGGGATATCTCATACTTATTCCAAGTTATTTTATGTACGCAGCAGCTGTGCACCAACACCTCCACAAGGAAACCTGCGGGGTACTGCTGCCTCCATCTACCTAAGCGCTAATAGAAAAATAACCTGCATAAATACATCTGTCGACAGACAGGAAAGAACTTTATCCCTAGAGGCGATAACCACATTGCCTTTGGCTTTCCATGAACACGTACAGCCCTTTTCCACTAGAAAGACTCTCTCTGCGTAGGTCCGCGCTTGAGACAGTAACGCGTCCAAACGCATGTGCGTCCACGCCTGCTCCTCGCTTCACTGGCAAAGCAGCACACGCTCACTGGTTCTCACTGCTCCCTTCCATTTCTTTCCACGTACTGGCACAGGCCTTGCCCTCACAAATCTGCTCTCCTAGTTCCCATTGAGTGGAAAGAGTCTGAGCTATGTCTTTTTTAATGCTGTCCTACGACAGTCCAAAGCCTTGTGCCATAACAACAATATTTGGGGAAGGAGAGGGGCTTTATGCAGTTTCTGGAAAGATTAAAGTAACCTCCACACTTCTATACTTGCCAGTGATTCTATAAATTATGACAACGATAAAAAGCAGCAAGAATAACGTCCACAACTACACGGACAACCCCAAAGGATCTGGCATGCCATTGCTCAGGGCAGAGCTGCTCCCTGTTCTCTGGATAAAGGGAAAACCCAGAGCTTCCCTCCTTTGTCAAAACACTGCTTGGATTTGCTGCTGTCACACTGCATGCCCAGGGAGCACACGCACATGCGGAACCCAGGAAGGAGTGGGAGGGATCAGATTATTTCTGTTTAAACTATTCCCAGTTTAAAACTGTGGTTTGAAAGAAAAAAAAAAAAAAAAACCAAAACCAAAACCCAACAAACCCACAAAAACCCCAGCGTGGCTGCTAAGGGTGGCTTGTTCTCCAACCATCTGCGCTCCTGGCAGGAGCCATTCTGCTCCTACACACCCTTCAGCAGCTTCTGCTCCCTGAAGTGTTACACAACTGTACAGCAAAAGAAAATCAACAGAATTAACAAGTGGCAAAGTACAGAGTTACCGGTGGGGCTGAGTATGCCCATTGGTCTCCCATCACCTCTGCCCGGTGCAGGGTGTTTGCTCCTCAGCACGATGCAGGAGAACCCCAACACACACCGCCCTTCTTCCCCTCCTTTCTCCTCCCTCTCTTCCCCATCCAAATTACGATTCACCCTCCAGAGCCACAGAGAACTCATTCTCATGACCAGAATAACTGAGCTGCAAGTCCGGAGACTCGAGCAGCGGCATCACACTCCTGTCCTCTCCCCGGCTCTGCTGCATCTCTCCTCCATCCTGCCGGCTGCAGCGGCCGGGCCACGCCAGCTGCCCGACCGCAGGCGATTACGGACGTGCTGCACGACCTCAGGCAAATGACTCCACTTCGTTCCATCTTCCTTGCTCCTTCACCCTTTCCTCTTTTGCATTAAGACTGCAAGCTCTAGGAAACTAGAGTTGATCTCAGCTGTAGCCCATGGCTACTAATCTAATAAATAATTACTAATTACTTGGGAGAGCAGTGAAGAACAGCATAGAATTAAGTGATACTGTTGCTCCTAGCCCCCTCACATTTCTACAGCTTATTTTCAGCTGCTGCAGTGTCTTCCATGCACTTCCATGCCGTGCATCTGAAATTGGTGTTCATGAATCACAACCTGGCTTCCTACTGTGGATACTGTTCCTGTTTCTGACATTTCTTCCAAAAGTAACCAGTAGTGCTAACTGCATGCTGCCATCAGAGCTGGCGGTACAGCCATTCCCTGTTCTTGTGGATGAGCTTCTCTCCATCACTGGTTTTGGGTTTTTTGTTGTGCAAAGCTTGTAAGCCCAAGTCTGGATCCATAATTTCCATATGTTCCACCATTTGGATTCAGGATCTAAAATTACCTTGGTTGCCACAAAAACAGGAGCTTACAATTCCCCTTTGCTTTGCAATTAGGACTCTAAATCACTTAATTGTGGGAGCCAGATTTTCTAGCGGAGCTCATTCATAAAGAGAGTGAGCCAGCTGCAAAATATTTATCACTGTCCAAATTCTCTCAAATTTTCAGCATTTGGATCACAGGATTCTGTTCTGATCCAGGTCCAGGAGTAATGACAGAAAAATCATGGGAGGCCAGATAAATCAGAAATCATTTTCATCAGAAAGCACAGCTTCTCCTTCAGGAAGTGTTATACTCTGCCAATTCTTGCACTGAAACTGTAATTTAATCCTTTAAACTACTTTGCTGTTCTGCAAATTGCAAGACTTGATACTGAAGGATGCTGAACAATTATTCTAACAATGAATTACACTTTTTTCACTAATTTGCTAGCTGAAAATTTCATTAGCATGAAATTTATCAGTCTGATCATTTAAGCACCTTCTTTAAAAGTCGAAAATTAGGAACACCTTCCGTAGAAACACTCTAATGTGCCAATTATATCAGTTCTATCAAAAAACACGTGTACACAACTGCAGAGTAAAACAGCCTCAAAATACTGCAGAACAAGGACTATTTGACGTAAATTACTTTTTCCCCCCTATATTCACCATTCTCAATAGTAGTTTACAGTAATTAAAATTACAAGCCGACAAAGCATTACCAGGAGTAAGTACCTCATGACAGGTGCTCAGCAAGTACTAAAATAAGCAGTTCTGTACTCATACTAAGTGCTTACATTATAAACAGCGCTCTTTCAATAAATGCTTGTATTTGTTATGCTTTCTTAAATAATTATTTGCTAGAAGATCATAAACATCTAATAAAAATGTGTTTGTTTTTGAACTGGACCTAATTATCAGTTTTAAAAGCTAGTGACAATGTATGTACTGGAATCCATTAGCGAGTTCTGAATAGAAAAGGTGACAGGGTAAAATATCAAAAATTACTTTGGTGATTTATGAGATCACATTCCACAGGAAATCAATGGGATTTAAGTGCTCAAAACCTAACTCTCTTTTCAAAGTGAGTTTCTTATAATTATTATTTTTTTTAAATTATTGGGATACCACAAAGAACACTGCAATCATCCCAACAAATCATTCTTACAGTTATGCCAAAGCTTTTTTCCCCTCTCTCCATATGCAGAAGACACAAGTTAATAACCCAAAACACATTCCAGATTTCAGCAACTCCAAATACTACAGTGAATTTCTGGGCAGGTGCAGAAATCAAACCGTGCACATCGCACTGCAGGGCTGAGAAAGAGAACAATTATTTACTCACAGATCACAATCTCCTGGTCTACCTGGAAGATCAAGGAGTTTTAGGATCAGCTCCTAGTCATCAGCACCAACTTCTATTTCGTCAATGTGTGCCAGAGATTTAACATCTTTTAAACATCGTTTCTTTGTATTTACGACTGAATAACAGTTCAATAAGGTGACCCACTGAATCATCGCACTTCCTCAGGATAAAAATGCTGCAGGTTAACAGCATCTCCCTCCCCAAATGTCCTTCAGGCAGCAATGAAAAACGAAGGAGGCTGCAGTGTGCTTATCGTGGTGACATGAGTTACCTCTAGGAACAGGTCTCAGTGCAAAGCAGGACAAGAGTCACAAGAGTCTTACAGAAGGGGGAGACAAAAAAAAAAAAAAAAAAAGGAGAAATGTCAATTTATGTGTAATGCACAGTAATGACTTGCTTGGCTGTGTCAAAGAAATCATCTGGGCTTCCAAGTAGCAATATCCATAGCAATAAAAAATAGTAACTTCAGAAGACAAAGGAAACCTTGATTCACAAAACAGTATTTGGAGACTTTCAAAGACTTTCTGTGTGTAACTGAACATTTGCTTTAAATTAATAATCCTTTTTCAACTGCACAGCAGATCAGTTTCTGGCTACACAACACAGCTTTCCAAAAATGTTGGTTATTGTAGTAATGCTTCAAGAAATGAATATGCTAGCTGGTATTAGAAATCATAGAAGCATTATTTACCTCTATTGAATGCTGATCTAGATGCTTAGCAAATAGAATGCAGCTTAATTAAGTGATTTTATCTAAGGAACTTTTATTTGATAATAAGTAGTTTAAATATCAGCTAGTATTGTCTTATTTCAAGCATTTCAATTATTATTAACAACAGAATGGGTGTTATTGCAATAGCAATTTCTCACGCCAGTGGAAAGGACTTTTAATATAAATTCATAATGACACCATTGTACGGACCTGATTCTAATCTGGAAAGCATGCCGTGCATCTGAAATCGGTGTTCATGAATCACAACCTGGCTTCCTACTGTGGATACTGTTCCTGTTTCTGACATTTCTTCCAAAAGTAACCAGTAGTGCTAACTGCATGCTGCCATCAGAGCTGGCGGTACACAACTGCAAGGGCTGAAGTTTAAGCACTTTCATTTGTTCCATGAAGAGGTGGATCTATTTACTTATTTATGTGCTTTGCTAGATCAAAGTCCATCTCTCTGGCAATGGAAATCACACATTTTCTGTGAGTTACATTGAAGACAAATGAAGGACTACAGGCAGTAAATGTGCACAACCCACCGCCGGCGAGTCCTGCAAAGCCAGACCCTTGCAGGGGTCAGTACTGGCACCTCCTGGGCACACTGTTTTCACCTACTGGTATGCGTCTGACCACTGGAGCAAGCCAGGACAGGACTACAACTTAATTCAGAGTAGTAACTGCTACACTTTGGACCCGTGCTTGGAATGCATGCTGGGTGAATTCCTCAGGAAGTATTTAGCCAAAGGCACAGAGTGGTATGTCCTATATCCACACCACAGCTGATGGGGGAAACACAGATGGTTGCTCAAAACACAGGGGAGCTGGAGGAGGAACATTTCTATTCAGAGTTCCAGCACTGGAGATGGCAAGCAAGGGAGGAACTCTGGCCAACAACACTCCCTTTGACTCTGGTGAAGTTTCACAAATAGCTCCTCTCCTAGAAAAAGGCCAAGCACAGCCCTGGCCAGTGGTGCCTGCAGGACTTCTAGACCTCCCCAGGGTTCAATACTTTGCAGAAAAGGTGTCTGCATGTGGGAGACAGGAGTAGGTTGTGTAGGTGCTGAATGCTGTAGATTGAGAAATTTTCTGTTGCCTTCTGCACATGACTCACCAAGCAGCTCTTCACAGCTATCTTCAAACCATAAATCTGCAGGGCAGACCCCCTTTGGCTAACAACCCAGCTAACTGGGGGGAAAAAAAAAAAAAAACCACCAAACCCCCACACTTGTCTCATCCTGAGTGTTGAAGCAGCAAATGCGCTCTCAGCTTTATTTGCCAAAATGGGACAATCATGGCAGCTCTTCTAGTTTTAGAACAAAATTTCCATCTAAAAATAGCATGGCAAACCACCCTTGTAGTACCTCTGCTTTCCCAGACACGCAGCCATCCCAGAGCACCTGTCCAGAGAGCTGCCCGGGCATGTTCCAGGGGTTAGCCCATAGTCTGCAAATGAAAATTATTCTGCATGTTGAATATATACATTGTGCGTGTGTGCGCGTGAGTGTGTAGGCACATGTGTATTTCCATGCTGATACATCTTTATAATCCATCCTTTCTACATGAATTAAGCCGAACGGTGATCACAACGTGTTATTTAAATATCACCAGGGATTAGAAGGTTCAGAAAGACTCCAAACCCCATAAAGTGATGCTAAGCAGGATTACTTCCTGGCAGCGTGTGGATACAAGTGTAAGCTGATTATACATTTTCATGACCTACATCGGCACATAAGGGAGAGCCACAGTCCTCTCCCTCCTCAAACAGAATGAAATCAAATTGTATACTTCCCAGTGACGGACTCCAACTCACCTTCTTCCTTCCTTTCTCTTTAATGAACAAAAAGGCAAGAAAGATAAGAGATACACTTCAACAGCCAAAACAAGGTGGAACTGCTGAGCTATAGGAATAACCACAGTGTTGAGTCAATGGCATTCAAAGCACTAACAGCAGGGATCAACTGAAAAAACATAGTAAGGAGTGTGAATCTCAAGGTAGATACAAGGTCAAAGCAGCTAGTGGGAGAAAGCTGAGGGCTGGGCAGTGGGGGAACCCACCAGGGACTATTCACATTCATAACACTCCTGGAGTACTTGGTATGCTCCTACTACTTACTGCTAATTTATATTATACTGCTTACAACTAAAAAAGGAAAGAAACACTGCTAATTATAACAAGGTGCTACATACACAGAGCAATGCCATTGCTATTCCTTACAGGTCAAGGGCAGCATCCTGTGTTATGCTGCTCAAAAGAGGCTAAATAATGCAGTAACTCTGTTTGCAAAATCATGCAAGCAAAACAAATGTCATTTTTCATGCACAGAGCAGTTACATTTCTTCACACGTATAATCTTCAATTATTAAAGAAACCGTGATATCAAAAATAAAGCTGCCAAAACAATAAGGGGCTGAAGACAGCTGCTATATTCAGACTCACAACTCTCTTGTTTTACATGAAGGTTGTAATACAGGAATGCAGCACAAGAGCAGGAAGCATCATTAAGTGACCTGTGTACTATATACAGGTTACACAGACAAAGACCTTCAATTAATGCCAGTGCTGGTTTTCATTCAGACTCAGGTATGCTTGGGAGGGACAGAAACCACTACCTCCAGCATTTACAGGGTTATGGGGGTTTTTTTTAGTGTTAGAGACGGAGGTGGTGTTGGACTATTTGTAACACAATGTCCAGCCCTGCCAAAAAGGGTTCTAACACTAAAGGCAAGGAATAAAATGCGCTGGTTGCAGCATGTTTTCCTCTGCCCAGATTAAGAGCTGTTCAATAGAAGTATAATAGAATCTGTAAATCTACTCTGACTCAAGAGCAGTGTATCTGACATTGAAGATACAGAGCTGTCATAGTGGAAATAACCTGCACAGTGAGCAGTAGGCATCTAGGTATGGAAAATGCATCATCTGACAGCATTAAAGTTTAAAAAAAAAAAAAAAATTAAACCAAAATAAAATAAAAACTGATCATACCACAGACTACCTTAAGCTTTACATTAAACAGACGTTGGTGTTTATTATCTGCTCCTTCTTTACAAGCATGCTATAAACAGTTTTAAAATTCTAATGTGTAATTAACTCTCTCAGCCAGTGCCTGGCCCCAGCCTGGCACGCAGGCCCACAGCCTCAGCGGTCGCACTGGTATGTGCAGGGAATGGCTCCCACTGCTGCCACGCCGGCAAAGACCACACACTCCCCGTACAGAGGGGTTTTGCAGTGCACAGCCCTGCACCCGTGAATTGCCACATGCTGCTGCTCCTGCTGGACGAGATGCAATAACTGCTTGAATCCTAAATTTTTCAAGGTTTTTCTTTTGCTTCAGCAAGTCTGCAAAAACATCCCGGGAGCAGGATTTGGGGCTTTAGACCTTTTCTCTCCAGAAAAGCCTCCTCGACTGTTCTGTACATCCCCTCTCCTTTTGGCCCTCTTAGCCCTGGTAGTTTCCACCAAAACGCAGTCCCTCGCACTCTGGAGCCACCACTCCTGCACCTCGTCAGGGGCCCTCACCCTGCCTCCTCTGCCGAAAGAGCTGGCCTTCCTCCAAAGCTGAAGTCCCCCAAAAAGTAACATACCCCTGCGTTTGAGCAGCTGCTGTGTATTTCCACAACATCAAAAGGTTTTCCCCTCCTCTACAACCTTGTGCTACCACTGCAGTTGAATACCCCAGCTGTTTTAGGGCCAGATCCTGCAACCTCAAATGCAGGCAAGACACCGGTTACTGTTTAGGCAAGTTTTACATTGCTGAGAAATGAGCCCCATGGGGATTTGAAATTCAGCAATGCAGATGGGCTCCAGAACCCTTCCCTTGGTTACCTCCTTATGGTACTGACTATTTCTTAGTGCAGATGAGTCAGAGAAACAGAAATGAAGAGACTAACTCCAGCACAGAACATGGTAACACAGAACCAGACCCAGTCCTGCAGCTCCTTCCAAATCTGGGCAAAGAATACCCAGCATGGACATCCTGAGAAAATCAACAGAAGAGAAGAAACCAGCCAGAAAATGCAACAGGCCAATACAGGAGGAGGCTAAAATTTCAGAGCACCAGTAGTCCAGACCTGAAAACCTTCCACATACAAAAACTTACAGCCACGTTTCATCATTAAATACAATGTGACTGCATGTAATTACTACCTCATTTTTTATAGCTCCTTCAGCAGTCCCATCCTATTCAGCAATGGCTGCAGGTTCATTAAAACAGACTCATGTTACAGGTCTAAGTTTCACGGTGCCTTGCAGAAGGAAAAGGGAGAGGTCTGAGCTGATTAAGACAGCATTTAACCCAGTAATTGTAGTATAAAAAGGGACTGAAGGTTTGATCAACTGAATTAACAATTTCACTTTTGGTCTAGCAGAGGGAAATCCACAAACATCAAAAGCAGGTTTTACTTAGCCCCTTAATATCTGCAACTTGCCCTAAGATGTCAGCTCTTCTCACATCTGTTGGACATGAATCACAAATCCTGTGATTACGCCTGCCAAGACTGCCCTGAAGAGGAGTAGGATTTCCTCCCCGACGCCACCTCTTTTCTAGGGAAAGCCGGCAGCTGCTGAATACACATATCAGAACAAATCAGCAAGGTATCGACCTGTTCAGATGTCAAGTCATTACTACAAATAGAAAACTTCAGAAACATCGGAGAAAAGAAAGAAAAAGATGTTTGGCAATAAAGGCAAGAGTGATCTGCATCTTAAAAGGCCACACTCTTGTCAGAATAAGAAAATTTATGAAGTATATGTAAGTGGCGGGATCTTCAGATGCATCTCAAGCATAAACAGGGTAAGATGTTTTCACACAACGCTTGAAGTGGCAGGAGAAAACGCTGTGGGTCTCACCAAGAGGAAGGGACCAGCCGGGGAGGAGCGGAGCGCCGGCAGACTGACCGGCCGCGCGATGCCGGGGCAGAGGCAGAAGCCAACTCGCACACTCAGCTGGTCGGGCCAACCTCTGCCGACCGGGCACCGTCGCTGGCATGCCTCCACACTGGCTGAAAAAGCCACAAAAAACAACAATTGCCAAGGCGTCAGCAACAGCACAGCACTGCCAGCCGTGGCAGTGGCTCGACAGCATTCGCGGAGGTAGTAATCGGCAACCGCGGGGCCTGCTGGATAGGCAGAGCTCGCTGGAAACCAAACCCTCCGTTAGCTGATTTAGAAGACAGGCAGGTGGACTCTGACAAATACCTCCCCCAGGACAAGCATGAGCATGCACACACACACTCCACAGATCTCAAGATGTGCATGCAAAACACTGCTTTTCCCAGGATTTCTATTATCTTAGCTTTATAAAATTATTGCTTTAAGTTAGTTTACGGCCTGCCAGTTGGCCGCATTTCAGAGCTATTCCAGCCCACACAGCTAGATTTTTTTTTTTTTAAGGTACAAAAAACTGTGGGGGGAAAAAAAAGTCTAAACAACGCCATAATCTTGATGAAAGCTAAATAATCCCAATCCTTTTCTATTAGGAAAGAACAGGTATGCCAATCCCACCATTCTAAGAGCTGGCAAATTTTGAAAGGTTTCCAGATGCCTTCATCTACCCTTAACCTATTTTATGCAACTTGAGCATTTGCTAGACTGGCACCAGCAGACAGTCACTACCCTTCTTTTCATCACAAAGCTGCTTTCCCCAAACCACCTTTCCCTCTCCAGCCTTTAGCTACAACTCTGACCCTCTGCCAACTAAACTGAAAGTTGATCCCTTTTTTTTAGTTGAGATATGGGAAGAAGATACCACAACAACCACTTCGCGAGGAAAGCAAGCACAGGTCAGAACAGTAACACTGATGTTACAAATGGCAGAACCCAATCCTCTCCGGCGCACGACCTATGGTTCATCAACCCTTCAAGACAAGATTATTCAGAAGTGCTAACACTTGAACGTGGCCATCAAACACCAAGCACCTGCATGCACACTGCACACGCTGTTATGAGACAACACCACTGCCCCCAGAAGGTTACAAAACACGTGAGGCAAAAGTTATCTCCTCTTAAAAATGGTCCATAACGGACATGCATGCTTTTTGTCACAGATGGAAAACATGTGTGCTGCATCTTCAACACCAGAGTAGCCTGACTGTGGCCCAGCTGACAACCATGATCCGCAGGGTGCCCAGTGAGACTCTTTGCCTGCATCTGACCTATGCTAAGCTGAGATCAGTCACAAAGCCCAGGGCACAAGAACAGCCCCAGCCCCTCTTCTGACACAATTTGCCCCACGTTATCTGATCTCTTCCATTTAATAACATTCCTCTTGCTAAGTAGAGGAAATTGGATTAAATCCTACCCCCACCCCACAATTTTCTCCTTCCTGACCATCTCAACATCTTCCAGGACAGAGGAAGATTCTCCCAGCCACCACCTCAGACCCAATACTTGCTGCTCCCCAACATGCACCTTAGCTCTGACACCTAATGGGATCCATCCTCTCCCCTCTTGGCTCAAGGCAATCCCAGACTCCCACACTCCTACCACCACACACCTCCACAGCACAGTTTGATCCTCAGTGCCTGCCTTGCTTAAAACCCTGTTTCCAAGCCAAAGTAACTGAAAATAGAAGCAACAAGCAGAGATGGGGTTCAAATAGGCAGCCTCTACAGAGCATCACCATCATCCTCCTCCTGGGTCCGACCACGTCACTTCCCCTGGATTTGCACTGGATCTGCTCGCTGAGACCTGTGCAATGCAGAGCCCTCCTGGTAACTCTGGCATCCCTCGGAGGCAACCCACCATCCCCTGAGCCCACTTAGTCCCAGCTTAGCTAACTGCTGGCAGATTTTAGCCCTCGTGCACCTAGAGATGAACCACCTCCAGCTGTGACTGACTGCTGTCCTTCAAGCATTGCTAAGCAGCAGGTAAAGGCTCCCCCGCCTTCATCCCACATTCCTTCTCATCCTTCTCAATAACACGTCTGATACTCTAAGCATCGGCTCTCGCTAGCCTAGGCAGGAGTTGCGCACATAAACCCTCCAGCCAACAGCGCCAGAACTCGAGCTCTCAGCCCGCCCATCTCCGCGGCACAATGGCCGGCACGGCAGAGCAGGCTCACCGTGATGCTCGGTGAGCAGAGCTCTGCGTGCCCGTTCCTCTGCACTGCGCATCGAAGCTGTATCACAAGGGCTTGAGATAATGTTGTCAAAACTCTATCTTTGTGTCTGCAATGAAGTGCAGGCTCCTACTCACCTCCCTTTTTATTAGATAAAAATCCTTTCAAAATTGGTAAATGAATGGCTATATGCCAGGCTTAGGGCTCTACAGACAGGAGTAGAAATCCTAACAGCATTTGTTCCAAATTTGCTTTGCTAGTAATAACCCTAAAGAAACAGCCAAATGAACACAAATGCCATATTTTATTCCTACCGTGGATTTTTACTTTTCTTTTTTATTTTATTGTAAGGTATTTAGTTCCTAATGAAATATGAAATTCAGTGACAGGGAAGATTTTTAAAACATATAGCAGTAACAGATCTTAAACTTACTTTTTATGGAGTATTTTTAGAACCCTCCCCAAAACAACAGATCTCCAGCTCCCATGGTTGCCATTAAATGTCAGCATTTGACAGTTTCCACACAGTTATCTCTCAGACAACAGTTTCTGTTTGTAATTAGGACAATAACTGTTGTAAATCTGAAGTGGCTGTTGGTAAACAGTGGCATTTTAAAGGCAGTTTACTGAAGAGACCTAGGTCTGAAAGAGCAAAGTTTGGGAGTGTCCTCCCAGCTCTGTTCAAAACCAGAACACTGTGGTGAAGTCTAGCCACCTTTTTTTTTTTTTTTTTTAAACAGAAATAGGAAATCAGTGAAATAGAAATGTGAATCAGTTAACAGATTGACAGTCAAAGCCATATTTTTATTTGTATTGTTTACACAAGGCAAATTTTGCCAAAAGATTATTTACCCATTTAAGTTACTTTTTTGCAAAGGAATCCCAAAGAGCCGAATGAAGATATTTCTCTTGCAGAAGTTGGCAGTTGGTCACGTATTTCCTCGGCAGCATTCATGGAGCACAGTCAGAGGAATCACGCTTTTTTCCCTGCTCCATCCTCTCTCCTTTTCTGGTTATTTATTCCAAGACTGGAATAATCCCAATAAGTTCTCATCAGCAGACATATTTCTTAGCCTGCAAAATCTTCAAATTTCAGTGTGCTACCATTTCTCATTGGAACAAAAAGAAATATGCTTTTTTCCTGTCCCAGCAAGGAATAAACGTACATCCGCATATGAGCATGAGCCAGCAGACAAGACAACTGATACAGGACGTGGCGGAAAAAACACATACAGCTTTTGATCTTACCACTGCCCAGCTGCTCTCCAGCATCCCAGGAAAGTCTCCAGTTATCTCTAGTAGGGAAAACTGTCTCAGTATATTCATGTAGACCTGTATACACAGACACATGCAAACCTGAAGCTGTATGCCCCTCACGTTTTGTTCTTTTCTCCTCAGATGCAGCCTTCATCCAGGTAGCCAGATTGCAGTGTAGGCTGGCTGTGTTGTTATTCAGAAGCGGCAAGGTGCTAGAAATCAGATGTTGGTAAACTTTGAAGTGCAAGGCAAGTTGTTTTCAGTACACTGTGAAATCCTGCCTAATGTTTAACATGGAAATATCCCCCATCATCCACCTACAAGCTTCTCAAGCCTTGCCTGAAAGGCAAATTGAGGGCCAACACCTGTCCTCTGGTGTAAGCTCGAAGTCTCAAGAGCTTTGCAGAGGTACCTTTAATGTTTTTGGTGTACTTCAATAGGATTTTGTACCTGCATTTGCGACACCACAACTGAATTCAAACATACCAGCAGAGCAGCAGCTAGGGCAAGCAATTTCTTCTGATGCTCAGAAAGCAAAGGTATTTTACAAGAACCAAGTCCCAATTTAATGACTCCTCAGTGTTCCTAAAAGAATTGCAATTTTGCGAATGTACAAAAGAAAATACGCTGGACACGCTAATTGCATCTTCTGTCCTCAAAGACCAAAAGGGAAACCAATTATCACATACACTCAACAGGCTACAGCACCAAAATACCCATCAGCATAAGGCAGCAGCTCCGGCAGCACATCAGCTTATGTCTGTTGTCTTTGGGCAATCAGCAGTTGAAAAAAGTTTGCTTGAAGAGATAGGACAGGAGGGAAAAACACAAGTGAATACAGCTGGCATTTCAACCAGAGTTCATCGTACGCTACAGCTGAGGACAGGAATTTTTTTTTTTTTTTTCTTTTCAGAAATACACAAGAGGAAAAGGAAAGTTGTCTCTTCCTGAGCTACACCCTATCCCTGCAGACCACAAACCCGTTCAAGGACTTCTGTGAGTCACGGCCTGAACGTGCTCTTTCCCAGAGCAATCACACTGAAGTGGAGCCAGAAGAGAGAACTAGCTTTTTCACATGCTTCAATGGCTAACTGCACTTTCATTCCCATTTGGCGACCTGGTATTCAGCCCAACTCCTCTCCTGAAAGTGTCTAGAAAAATTAAAAGGGACGAACAGCATACTTTTGTGAGAAAGCAAGGACAAAGAATTGCAGTCTTGCACAGATTCTAGGGAAGTCCCTTCTGCATGCGGCTGTGCTTCACAAGACATCGCAATTAAGCGGCACTTGCAGAGCACCTCCTTCTCCGGCCCGCCCCGGCACCGGGGAGGGCGGCAGCTGCCGCATCGCCCCTGCTCCAGGTCTCCAGTCGTGCAGGCAAAATTGAATTGTGCTGCCCATGGATCAAGCCTGGGTTGCTCCAGCTGGTGGGAGACACGTGAAGAGTCAGACTTGCCGTTCCTACCGCCAGGGCCGGGCCGGGACAGCAGCGAGACGGGCAACAACAGCTGGTGCTGGGACCAAGCCATCTCCTCCACCAGGCCCACGCCGTGCCCCGGCCCTTAGACCCCAGCCTGGCTCTCCAGGGCTCTGGCACCGGGGAGGCAGCAGAGCAGCAGCTGCCGGGGCTGCCCCTGCCTGAGCACCCTTCTGCTCTGCCCAGAGCTGCTCGTGTTTTCACACCTCGCTCCAGCAAACCTGTAAAAACCAGCACAACTCAAGAGAGGCAGAGGAGGTGCCTCTCCACAGTGGAAGAGAAAACAAGAGGATCTCTCTTGTAAGGTTAAGCATGTTCTCAAAGCAGTATTTTATTAGCCTTCCTAAAAAATGAGAAATAATTGCTATGAATACAGTGTAAGCCAAGCAGGCAGAAGCTGGGTCTGTTATCAGTAGGAGCTTAAAACATTACAGCCAGCTCTTTAGGTCAAGAAATATAGTTAATTTTGATCAGGAAAATGAAGTGTCCAGCTTGGTTTTGGACAAATCATGTATTTTATGAGAAGCATTGCAGTCCATTTGCTTTTAATTTATTCCAATGACTTGAAAACCCATACGTATTTTTTTTTATACTAAAGAAACAAAAGATCTTGCCGGTGACAAACAAATACAAAAGAAAGTCTATGAGAGCTGGGAAAGGGAGAAAGATGTAGAAATAATCGCATGAAGAACCAAGCACAACAGAAGTTAAGTCTCTGTCCAAAACAGCAAGCACAGTTTCAGAAAACACACGCAAAGGAGGAAGGAAAGGGATGCAAAGCTGCCCTGGCCTGACAGGACACGCACCCCTCGGGCACACATCGCAAGCCCTGCCAGGCTGTGGAGAACCAAGCAAGGGGCATTCCCCTCCTGCAGACAACTACATGCACAGGGACTTCAAGCCAAATTCACCGCCGGCCCCTCTGAGTTCAGGCAAGTTAACAGGTGGGCAGATTTGGTCCTGCTGACATGTTTTTCTCAAGCTAAAGTTTCCAGACTCCTGTACCGCTTTGCTTACGTGCTACCTAATGGATGGGACAGCCCAGTCAAGGTGCCAGCATCGCTACACTTTGTTCACAGGGGGGCAGATCTCAACATATTCTGCCCACTTATAAAATTCTCCAAAGGCAAAGCTTTTTCTTTCCCCCCTCCCCCCCCCCAAACCTGTCATCACAGAGGGACACTTGCAGAGCAGATGTGCTTAGAAAGCATCAGCACACAAAAGCAATTTTTTCACTACTACTGTGCCACTTTCGGACAGTGCACTGAATTCTGTAACTTCCACGTCAAGTTGGGTTTTGTTCTTTCAGAGATTTAAAATACCTGCTCTTTCCAACCACGTGAAGACTTTGCAGTCTCAAGCAACTTAGACTAGCTGACTGAAGTAAAACTGTATTTTATAGAAACCAACAGACCCAAACATCCTTTATCCTTACCCTTAAATCTGATACAGGGCTTAGAAGACTGTAACATCTCTAGAACATACAAAAACATGAGAGGCAGCCCACTGCCTGCAGTGAAAAGGCTCATTCCAGTGGGTTTCCTACCAGATAGCCACTGAAGTCCCGAGGCTGGCTGGCGGCGACTGACCCTACCACACAAGGAGGTTACCTGACAGAGTAGGTGCAGAGCTCATCTAGGCAGGACTTTCTTGCCAGCAGTGAGATCTGGCCTTGACATTTTACCCCCAAGTCACCCACCTCTTGTAGAGCCCAGACTTTTCTCTCTCACTTTTCTGGAGGTGAGCAATTCAGTATCTGGCTGGAGACCGTTTTGAAACATACAGTACCTGAAGATATGTTACATAAAGCAAAACATTTGCTATAAAATTAGCACAACAAGCACAAGCATAAGCTAGATCTTTGTCTGCCAGGATGGATCCCATCGCCTGTTTTATGATCAGAAATAACACAGGAATAGCCTTGCCTCTAATGAGCGCCTTCTGGAACAAGAGTCACCCCGAGCGTGCATCTGCTGTCCTCTGTTAACTCAGACACATTCATACTTTTAACGCTTACCAGAATATAGTCTAAGCAAAATAAAAACCACCAGAGAGGCTTCTCCATTGAGTCCAACAGGCTCTGACAAAGACCACCTTTGCAACCAGACAGTACGTCTCAGCACAAGCGTCTTTATTCACATCCTAATACAAGAAGTTTCATCAAAATTAATGGGTTTCTCTTACAAACAGCAAAAGCAGTTCCACATTAAAGAGCCCTGGGTAGGACACAAACGTGGAGGTTTTCACTTTCCTATCTGGCAGCTGGATTTGGAGGATTACCTTTTACCTTGAGGGTAATTTTTCAAGATAAAGCTGCCTCTTTCATTTTTTTGATCACAGAAGAGATGCTAAATTGCCACAGATGGTCACTTGTTTTCATTTTGTGTGTTTTACACAGTATGTTTTATAGATTATAATAGTTAATTAAATGTAACAAATAAAATTAATTTCAAATTCAAATGTCGAGCCTGCTTAATCTTCACAACACACCATTACTGTCAGGGTAGCACAGTTTGAATATAATAGAGGGAACAAGGTCCTGTGGCAGTCCCACCACAGAGCAGCTGCTGACTGGCAAGTCGCTTTATGGCTTGACATTCAGAGGAGCTGACTGCCATCGATGCACGGGATACTCAACATCAGATACTATCAGGCCCCTGGTTTCTTTAAGGTAAGAATAGTATTGCCTATTTATTTTACAAGGGCTTTTTCAGAATTGTTCATATTCATATATTGTTCTCTTCTTCCTAAGCTGTATTTGCAGATTCTGTTATTCAAATGCGCTTTCATGAAGGTGAAAGATAAATAGAGCCAGGCATGTGGTACTTCACAGGATAGAAATACAATTCACCTCACTATAAGAGGACTGCAATAGCATTTAAAAATGCTCGATTTGCAGAGTCAGCAAAACTGTAGTTCTAAAGAAAACTTTAACAAGGAGCACTTAACCCACTACCCCCACAATAGTATTACTTGAGGGAAATAATGGAAATAAATGGAAAATAAAAACACTACCCATAATGTACTGCACTACATATTTCAGTTAGTGCTCTCCATACGCACATCTCTGATCTTCTTTAAGCCCAGAACTCAATAATATTTCCAAGCACTATTCCAACAACCAAATTGGGTTTTAGACCTGCCACAATGCTTTTTGTAGAGGCTGTGGCAGGGGTGGAACATAGGATGTTAGGAGCGCAGAAAAGGGGGCGGGGGGGAAACACAGCTGTGGTATCTTTTGCTCCTGGACAGCTGCACAAGCCCAGGCTGCTGTAGGCAATCCTGCAGCACTACCTAAAATCCAGGACTGCAAGAACTCAGAATCTTTTTTTTTTCTCCCCCAGGTGGGAGAAGATAAAAAAACAATACAGGGAAAGGTTTTTTTAAATGTTAAGAAAGCAGTTTGTACATTATTAGAAAGCAAGAAAAAAAAATTAAAAAAAAACCACCAACCCAGCTAACACGCAACGTACTTGTCTGTCTCCCCGCTGTGAATGAATAAATTTCAAGATGAATGCGCATTAAGGAGGAAAGAAACGTTGGAGGCACCACCCCTCAACCAACTGGAACTAACCTTGCCTTTTGCATTTCCCCAGAAATTAATGAGGACTGATGGAAGGTGATGAGGAACACCATATCTTCAGTAATGCACGGAGATTTCTCTACCAGGCTAAGATGAAATAATTTACCACCCAAGATTTAACATCCAAACTTGTCCATGCCTTGCTAACTTGCCCTTTTTCCCTTAATACAGTCATTACTGGTGTGACCTTTCAAGTTCGTCACACAATCTGTTGTTAATTCTTCTGAGCACTTCATCTCTTAATGTATCTTTTTTTAAATGTCCTACAGTTAAATCTTTTGCTATAGAGCTGCTTTGTCTATACTTTAAAATAAAACTCTACACCTTTCATTTATGTTATTACTATATACATGAACTGCTAGCAAGGTTTACAGAACACAGTGGGTTCCTCTGGGAGAAGGCTAGAATGGGTTTTGTAAATTGATGGATTGCTGGCATTTGGAAGCTGGTACTGGAAAAAAAATAGCTTGAGTTGGATTGGCAGGAAGGCAGTCTGTGCTTGGTTGGTTGGTTTTGTCTGTTGTATAATTTTTCTATCAGACAAAAGCTCAACAGCCCACAGGTTTTAGGGTACTATTTTGTTTTTAACAGGACTAGAGCAAACAACGAAGGAAGAGCTTTATGAAGCTAGACCTATCCGTTTGCCCTGGCATTCCAGTACTTCACTTTGACTGCAGATCCGGAACTTGAAACATTTCAACAGAGACCAACTTTGAGAAAAAATGAGCCCAAGACCCTTAGCTACCAGCTACTTTTTAAAAAGCTTCAACCCAGAAGTTTCCCCCTCCCAGAACAGCCACATTCCCACTGGTGAGCAAAGCAGTCCCAGGCCCCACCAGCACTCGGACAGACCAACATAGGAAGAACACGACCATGTTTTTAGAGAAGAGGGGAGCACCATCAAGGCAAGATTCAGTCTGGATTGTGTTCAAATTCTGGAGCAAAAGAAGAGTGAGCATTTTAACCACACCATTATGACCTTCCATGGATGCATCACCATGGTCTTACATTTTTCTCTTTCTTCACAGAAAGAAGATGCATACAAGCAGAAAGCCAGCCTTCTGAAAACCGTATTATGTGCTACACATAATGGTATGGTGCTACACAATGCCACCACAAATGGTGGACTGCTACAAAGGTGACCATGAGTTCCTCATATGTGCCTTTCTCAAGATTATCCAACAGCCATTAAGGTATGTGGGACAATGAGCCTGCTTCTGAAACTGCCCCTTACCAGTTTCATCACACCTTACCCATTCCTGCAACCTTCACACTGGGCTGGACTTTCCAAATAACCTGTTGTGAATTTGGTTTTCCACTGAACAAATACTTACATAATATTTGATGAGTATTTTTTCCTTATTCATTAATCATGATGAACACATCATGAAATTCTCTAATGTATTCATTACTCAATATTATTCAAACATTTTGTCAGCAAATAATTCTCGGTTTACAGGTCATTCGAATTGCAAATTGTAACTATTATAGTCATAGTTTACCATTTATTTTTTAACATATGTAATTTATTTAACTTAAGTAATGCATACAGCCAATTTAATCGATGTGCAGTGAATTTCAATTCGCGCATTTGGCTTTAATATTCTGAGTTACATAAATCATGCGCTCAGGAAACTGAAAATAAGAATATGGGACTTAAGTGAATAATTGGAACCACATGAACTAGTTCCACGGAAAACATGAAAATAGTCACATATACAAGCAAATCTAAATTCACTTTCTAAATCATATGAACAACTCTTTTTTTCCCCTAATTCACTCTGATACAGTTAATTTGTAACAAAACCATGCCAGCAGCTACAGCAGACATGCCAGATTGCTTTCCACTTCCTCCTCTGTATCCTTATTTAGGACATTAAATAACCCTGGTCGCTATTAACTTTTCTTCATGCAGTATCTCAGAAGATATCTGACCACCACATATAGCAAAAGACCTTCAACTTCCACAGGATTTGGGAGGCAAATTGCAATTAGTGGTTACCTGAATCTATCATAAATAGCCTAGGACAGCTCTAGTTACCTAATGCTTTTGATTTTATTATGAGACCAAAGATAAAACTATAATGAGGTTCAGTGATAATAGGAAGTTGGTCCTCTGGGACTTAAAATTGAAGTTAGTAGGCAGAAATTAAATGTTTATCTAGCAGATTCCTGTTTGCTCATGCTTTAATGTATACCTCCACCCATGCTTCTACTGCAATTAGGGAACAGCCTGAATTAGTCTGTTCATCCTCCTTCAAGAAGGAGAGAATAAAAAACAAAGAAAGAAGAAATAAAGAAAGGAAAAAAGTGAAGCTGACAGTCAATATCTATTACCAGAACAACTTTTCCTAATGAAAAGACCTTACTTGGAACTGGCAATGGCCCAAAAACTGCACTACCTCCACAGCTCTGAGACTTCCTCTTCAACTGAATCCAAGGCAGAAAACACAGCACAACTATGCACAAGCAGTTGGAATAAGCTTCTATGTGCTTACCCGTATCAATACATTGTATGGTCTACAAATGAGCAGATGATCTGGAAGCAAGAGCACAGATATTCTGTGTTGTATCACTGGAGTCAGGTTCTAACAAAAAACACAGCCCTTGCCCTCTGTAGGCAAGTCTAGAAAGGGGTTTCAGACACACAAAATTGGTGCTGAGATTCGAAGAGCTGGGTTAATCATGAGAAAAGAATCAGCCACAGAAAGTCTAGATGGAAAAACTTGCATTCCCTCCCCTCTTCTCAAGCTGTGGAGCTGTTCAGATATGTGCAGGGTTTTGCTTCAGGCTGCTCTCCAGTTATTGGAGGATGCCCATTTCACAGATGTTGGTCTCTCTGGGATATGATGTGACAAGTAAAAATCTTAACCACCACTGAACTGTTGAACCAGCATTTAAATAGACAAAATTGTGCTTATGCACATGAACCAAATGGGCTTTTTGAGTGAAGAGGCAAAATAAAAGCAACTTCTGCAGTCAGGTTTTGTGCAGATTCATAGAGATGCTGTTGTGTCTTGTGACAGTGCCAAACGGTAATACTATAAGACTTTCACACTGGTGCGGAATATACAAATGGTCAGTTCCAGAAGCAACATCCATTAGAAAGACCAATCCTCATGGACAAGTTCTTCTGACAGCAATTACAGAAGACAAAACAGACTTTGTGGGTTGCCCTGCCATTGGGACTTCGGGTCTGAGGAGAAAGGCAGAGTAGGGAAGTTGAATGGCCCTTCCAAGGAATTACAGGGGCTGTCAAGCCTGAAGGGGATTAAATGGGAAATGGCATCATCTAAGCACGCTGCTCATTTGGGTCATAAACTAGAGTTCTTCAAAGGGTTCCAGACCACTACACATCCAGGGTAGATTCACCCAAATGGTAACCCACCCAAACCTACTGTGTGAATGAGTTAGGTACACCATTGCATAGCATGAACTCCACTGCAAGGGGATGCAGAACTCACTAAACTCATTCCTAGATTTCAACACCCTAAATTTCAGCCCCTTTTCCAGGTGGTAGCATCAATTTGCTTAGCTCATGCAGGTGGGTGAATGCCAAGGTGAGAAGCACAGCCTGCACCTATCAATTCTCACCCACAGCGCCCTGTCTGCAAAACAGGGAAGGAAGAACACAAGCTTTTGTGAGTTGTTTGCACAAGGGGTTTCACATGAGAGCTCAGAAAGCCTCCAGCACATGCCATTTCATGCAGCAATGGCCTGTTGTACTGACAAAAGCAGACTGTCCCTGCCTAATTCCCTCCACCAAATTCTCTACTAATCTAGCCCCATTTTAAAGGCAGGCAGGTGGCACAGAGACAACACAAGTAGAACCACCCTTTCTTCACACTGTGCAACTGGGCTTTAAATTGCAGTCCCTGCAAGCCTCCCCAAGGGTGACGCTAGCCTACACTGCTGTACAAAAAAAACGTTCATTGCAAAGTCTTTCTTCCTTTTCCACTTGACTCTTTCTCCTCATTCTACATGACAAAACCTGAAATCCTTACTAAATGCCATGACACACTGGGTTGTTATTAACAAGCTTATTAGAGCTGTGAAACAGGATTTCCATTACATAAATCTCTTACTTTCCCCATAGTACAACAGGATACCATCCTAAGTATCTTATAATGCCCAGTGACCTACCTATTGCCTAGTAACAGAAGCAATCATATCTGATTTGCCCTTTATGAATTCTCCAGCTGTCTTGATTCATTAACATACTGTTAAGTGTTCCTTGTCTAGCAGTGAAAATGTCCTGCTCTCCCATCTCATAAGTAGCCTCTCTCCATTCAGCTCCTTGTTTAATCAATGCTAATTACATAGGCCTGTGATCATCTCCTGAAATTAGCACAAATGGTAACAACTTCTTTGATTGCCAATGTTTTTGTAAATGTTATATTAAAAAATAGCACTAAAATAACAGCATAGACAAAATTTGTATTAGAACCATGCGTGCTGTTTCAAAATTCACAACAAGGATGGCATGCAGAGTGGGAGCCCACCGCCATTCACTTCAACTGATTCAATTAAACAGTGCACAAAGAAACACACCTACTTCCAGTTTGAAAAAGTGCTGGTGAGGAAAAACACAATCTACAGTAAGTACCAGCAATAACAGAACATGATATTACAGCTACAAATTCTCAATGTGCCATTTTTTAAGACAAAAAAAGAATTATTTAGTTATAAGCTCATTAATTTACCAGTATTTGGGGATGGCGAAGGGGAAAAAAACCCACTGCAACCAATTTCAGAATGTTGTTCAGAGATTGCTCAAAACCAAGGCATTTGATGATGATTGCTTCACATTTCTAACTGTGCAGCATCATGTAGCACCAGTCCCTGCACAATACAAAAGCCATTACCAAACAGCTCCTGTGAGAACTTACAAAAAAGACTAGAACATGCCTGTTTGGTACTCAAAGTCAAACCTCTACAAACTCCCATGACCCAACAGGAGCTGAATAACTAGAAAAATATAGGACAGGTCATTTCAGTATATAGTGAGATGGGAAATAAATGACTATCCAAGATACTAAGAAAAATGAACGAGGAATGAATTGTGTAACTGGGTCAAGCTATTAATTCTGAAAAGAACTGGGAGCCTGGTGGATAATTTAGAGTAATTGTCCAAGACAAGAAGCAGCTTATTGGAGAAAGTTGTTATGAAAATGGTGTCTTAAATATTTTATTGTGAAATAATAAAACAAATTCCTGGAGGATGACCAGCTCCATCAAAGATAGGGCCACTGAGATGACACCTCAACCAAAGGCCCTATAGGATCCTGCTCTGAGTTTAAAAAAAAAAAAAAAAAAAAAAAAAGATGCTTCCAGTTTCCTCAGCTAAGTGCCCTGCTGAGGACTAGTTCTGAGTCATAGCACCATTAACATCGTCCTTTATGGGATATGTATGGAAATTTATAACAAATTGATTCAGTTTCCTAATTTGATGAGGGCCACCATTTCTGTATGGTCACTCTTCTACTCATTGCACAAGTTAAGAAAATAATACGCCCTTTCTCCCATCAGCTCTTATTCTTCCTTAATTTCTCTGTAAAGCTCTGTGAGATGGGAAACATCTTAGCAGACAGGCCAAAAACCAAACACCATGAACCTTCAGTCTAGTTTGGGTCCTCCATTTGTTATGATAGCACACCTGCACATTTCTTACACACATGGCCTTACTTCTGTTCCACTTTCAAAAGGAACACGGAACTTTTAGAACACAAAATACTGCAGTGCCAGAAAGCAGTATACTGCCTAAGACCAGGCAATCATCCTCATCTTCACAACATTATTCTGCAGCACACGTGACTGACATTCAACATCAGAAATACCTCTGCAAGGACACTGAAACATCAGAGCAGTACAGGTTATCTAAAACTAAGAAATTTATTCTTATTTTTTTAAAGAACAAGTTGGATTACCTTATTTTAGGACTGGTCCAAGTAATACCTGTTCACCAGCTCATCTGAGGACCATTCTTTCTACCCTATGGTTTTGATAAAGGTTCTTCTGAAAGCTCAAGAATTCTGGATAAAAAGCAGGAACCTGAAGACTCATTACTGTCAACAGAACTTCAGAAGCATGCTGTTAAAAATACATATAGTCAGAGATTAAAAACACCACACTGACCAAATGTGGCTTCTGAATCGGATACAAAGCTTCGTCTCCACAGATTATCTAATAGAAAGGCCAATCAATGGTTACTGCCGTACTACCCCATTTAATTTCTATCTGCAACATTATTATAGGCAAAAGCAGAAGCCTCAAGAAGGCCCGTTGCTCCGTCAGACTGCAGCGCAGCAAAGAACTTCTGGAAGCTTTGAGCTCCTCATCTGCGTTCCAAGCACCTACCAGAGCTTCCAGATATCCTGGTGAGCCAACCACACACAGCAGTGCCAACAGCACACACAAAGCAGTTGTCATGTGCAAATGGCATCCAAGGGCTCTTTCTTTTAGTTCCCTACTCTTCTGAAACAAGATTAAGACAGACAGCAGCAAAAGCAAAGTATCATTTAACTAGAGAAACTGCCAGTGAGCAAGAGGTTATTTGTTGTGCAAGCAAGAACTGGCACGTGAATTTTAAACAGATATAATGGTTAATTAATGCTTAATATTCCCTCGCAGCATTGGGGATGTGAACTAATAACAATTCTGACCTCTTGTAGAGGACAATTCAGTGTCCAACACCATGATCATTTTACAAGAAACTCAAATACAAACCACCTTGAAGCTTTTGCTAAAGGGAAGTGTATCCTTGGCCCCTGGGCATGTCCACTGCAAGACTTCATGCATCCATGGGACATGACAAGCTGATGGGAGGAAGGCTCCACAGAACTGCACAGTTCCAGTCACCCATGACTGAGAAATTCACATTGAAAGGAGTGCTGAGAAGGATAATCTAGCAGACCAGGCAAACTGAGATTCAATTTTACACGATGAAGGCAGCAAAGTAATTGACTCCTAAGTACATCGGGGGAAAGCACCAGGAAGGCAGAAAAGCTATTTACACAGCCCCAAGTAACCATGGATACCCTTGGGGTGGGAATGAGAAGAAGGTCTCCAGTCATCAGAGCCCAGTGGTTCTGAGGGAGTAGCAGTACTGGGAGCTTGGATCCAACTGCTTTCACAATACACCTTCATAAAATTAAGGGGAGTATGTGACATGTTTGCCCACTACAGCAGAGGGCTTGATCCAAAAGCATTCCCGTCCATCCGCACACCCAGGCATCCGAGTATCTAATACTCTGAATCTCCCCATTTCAATTAATTGGTTGCACTCCACTATTTCTGAAGAGTATCAGCCTTTAAAGCCTCAGGAAGTATCTACAGAAACAATTCTGTCATACACTCAACACATGAATGTTTCTATGGTGACTTTCTAGCACTTCATTGGATTCCCTTTCCTAAATGCTCAGGGTACTCCCACACCACCCTGCAGTCCCAAACCCTAGGTAAATCGAAATGGAAAACTCAGTTTTTCTATACCCGCACTCGCTGTATACCCACGCATCACACCTCCATGGCCTCAGCATTTTCTAGGGCAATGCCGAATGATGCCACGTCATCCAACCAGTGGCAGTGACATAGTCAAAGCTATCTTTTGCTATATATACACACCATGAGCTCACTTGAGCCTGGAATATCAGAGTATTTTGTCTTGAAATACCACCTTCTCCAGAAGCATTTATAGTCACAGGCTGTTTGCAGATACTAGAGCACAGAGTCCACCTAAATACGGAATAACTACAAAAAAGACAAGCCTTCCTCGCTGCCTCCTCCCTTTTTTTTTATTTGGGATACTTTCTCCCCCTTTTCTAATAAGAAACCCCTCCATCCTCTCCAAGGGCTCATTAACCTCTCTAAAATATCATTGTGACACTAGCAAATGCCTTCTGAAAGGGCCAGTGCTGTCAGAGCAACCTGAGATGCCACGAACACTCCCAGAACACCGACCTCTCAGAAGCCTGTTCACCTACAACACTCACACATCCTCATTTGCCTGCTTTCGAGTCATTTAGTCATGTGTTGATAAGCAATTACCAGATCTTCCACGGCCTGTGGAACAACTTATCCTTGTCTTCAGCTCACTGTTAGCTCTGAGACCTTGTGGATGGTAGTGCAGGATAAAACCCTTTCCCATCTGCCAAGATAACCAAGATTTACCGCAGCATGTGCATGCTAGTGTATAAACGGGTTAGGTGGTTCCCTCGCTGTCTATTACTTTCATAAGGGCCTAGAACATGAAGATATTTCCTGGAAACTCAGTACAGCCCCAAGGCTCACAAAGCCTTCACAGGTGCTTGTGAGCATTGCCAAATCAGGCCAACCTTTCTTCCTCTTTTTGCACATTAAAGATTAATACCTTATTTGCTACAGAATTCTGTTATTTTGTCGCCTTCCATCCTGGCAGCAATGCAGCTTCCTGCTGAGTTGAACACACCGCTACAGATACTTTATTTTCAGTTTTGAATATTTTCTGGCAAAGTTAACATTAACAAAATGAAGGTTCTTGCAAGCAGCAGCTGTTGCGAGTAGCATATATCCTGTGTAACCGCTTAAAGGAAATAATACGGACTGTTGCCTCTGGGAAATATGTATAAATGGAGAGGTCTCGGATGCGTAACTTCCACAGGAATCTGAACCTAAGGCTCCCCTTACAGTCATTTGGGGATATTCCTATTAAACAAGGATAGGCTCTGCCTAGCAAGGCTCCAGTCACAAACCCTCTCCCAGCACACACAGCTTTCAACAAGCACAGCGGTCATTATGGCAAATAACCCTCGCTGCTCCCTCCACACAACACTCCACTTTGAGCCTTCTGTACAAGACACTTTTTAAGCAGCCTACCTTTTCTAGGGCTTGTGCATTTGTATACAAAACCGCTCCTCTGTTTAAAACGACACCGGGGTTATGGGCCAGCCTCACAGTGTTGCAGCCACTGAGAGGAAATCCTGACTCTCCGTGATTAACCCACGCCACGGCGCTGGTCATTCTTGTATCTACTAATGTACAGGACAGAGTGTCAACTTTAATTTTGAAATTCTGTGATGCTGTCACTTTGTGTCACAGTGTTAAGTGGTTTTGATTATTTGATGTCAGCTCAGTTTACGTAAAGCATTCCCACTACTTGCATTTGCTTTCCATCAAAATGTGTCAGAAATCTCTTACTAAAAGCCATTTTTAACCCAAAGGGGTTAGCAGGACCCAGCTGCAACTGCTGGTGGTCACAACATGCAACGTTTACTTGGTAGGTTCTCTGAGAATGGCTGTCCTCATCACAGCATCACTCCCACAGGAACGAGTCTGGTCCTCAAGAAACACATCCTGGATAGCTTTTACAGGGAAGTGTTTCCAATGACCAGGGCTGCCCGCACCGTGCATGACTCAGGCAAGCTCGCCGTGTTGCTGGCTGCCCAGGCCTCCTCAGCCGGGTGGAGGGTTTACTTTCCCAACACTGCACCCTTTACAAGGGAAATACTTCGCTTCAGTGTGTGACAAAGCATTGCCAGCTTTTCAGTACAGTAATGGTACCAGGCAGCAATACTTTCCATTCACTCGCTTCATTATAAAAATGACATGGGTTTTTTAGTGAAGATGGGTACTACAAGAGCTGGAGTCTCCCCTCAGATACATGCTCTAAGAATGAGAAGCAAGTGATGGTAATTGACTTTCAGCTTTTTTTCTCATTACTCATTCATTTCTACAACCTGAATTCACTCTGCTCAAGCACGGAACATTAACAGCCTTCTCGGAGCATCCTGGAAACAAGAAACATCAGGTAAAATGCACTCCCACTAACATCCAACTTTCCTGGACCATGAAAAACTTCACAGCCAAGTGACATGCTCGAGTACTGAACTCAAACACAAGCTGCAGGGTTAGATGAACAAATCACTGAACAACACCAAAATCATTAGGAAAGTGAGTAATAACATGTTCTTTAAAGCTCTCCTGACTTTAAGTCTTGACCTCCCAGTGCACTGTTAGCATTGATAAAGTTTCCTTTATGTCAAGGAAACTACATTCATTGTAAACCAATTCACGCATGATCAGAATCAAGTCACCTGTGTTTTCAGGGTGATCCTGGACACTGAATGCCATTAGAACAGGACAGCTAAAGGAAGTCAACAGTAAGAAGCCTGCAGAAGGTAAGATTTTTTCCTAATAAAGTCAATTAAAGAATAACAGTGTTCTTAAATTACTGAAAGATTTAATTTACTCCGGAAACACCTGAAACATCATTAACACTATAAGGATCTCTCTGCATTAATTCATATCCAAATTCAAGGCTATGCATTTTCTTAAGCTTCCTTCTTCCTGTTCATATTTGTACCCGATTAAACTTCAGTACAGGTGCATTCGGGTTAGTAATCATATTTTTATATTCTGCATGCAGATTAGTCCTATTCGAATCTGCATAAATTTGTTATGCATCACTGCAAAAGTGAATGCTCAAGCAACTTTTATTTTTATCTAATCAAATCACTGCCTAATGAAAAATGAGCAACTGTGCACAAAGGTGCACTTGGGCAGACTCCAGGGATCCCTGGGAACAGGAACATTTACCACTCAGTAGGACTACCAGGTGCAGGTCTCTCCAGCCTCATGGTCAAAGCCTGATCAGGATCAGCCACAACCAAAATGCCAGTATTACTGGCATTATTATTTCTGCAGAAAGATTAAACCAAGGTTTCCACCACAGGATGGACCCAGAAGGGGCTTTCATAGAACTCCTCACCTAAACCTTAGCATAGTCAATTGAGACTTGGTAGACTATGACCAAAATCCCTCCTCCAGTATGGAAATGGACAAGTCTCTTGGCTTTCCTGTGCCTGAATTTTCTGGCTGTGCAACAAGCACCGCATCTTTTCTTCCAAAGTGAAGAGGAGCTGAACCTCAGGCAGAAAAACAGTTCATTTAATTAAACTG
This sequence comes from Pelecanus crispus, assembly GCF_030463565.1. Lineage (NCBI taxonomy): Eukaryota > Metazoa > Chordata > Aves > Pelecaniformes > Pelecanidae > Pelecanus > Pelecanus crispus. The sequence goes on along the minus strand of NC_134655.1, from coordinate 8,124,773 downwards.
CCAGCAGTCACATTACACAGTGGTAGGTAATAGTACGCAGTTTACTCTGGAAGTAACAAGACAAAGCACCTAACTTCCACTGCTGATATTGTATTAAACCATTTTAAAAGAGACTCTGCAATGAAATAAATATGCACAAACTGGCATGACTTCTTAGTACAATTGGCAGGATCTAGTCCAGAAATAAGTCTGCTGGTGGAGACAAACAGGTTTTTTAGAGCAAATTGTAAAAGACACAACCACTTGAAAATGTCATCCTGAAGTAGGCAACAGTGTCTGGATGACTTACAATCCATCTACTCCCCCATGTGTGCTCCTGTCCATGACCTCAGCCTTCAGCCAGCACAGATGTCAGAGCAACTGATGGGTACAGCCCCAGCTCAAAAAGCCCCATGGGCAGTAGTGAGAAAGCAAGAATGGAGACATGCAGTTAAAAGTTTGTGTGAAGTGACTTCAGACCTAAACTTGAACAGAAGGCTTGATCACCACCAGATTCCGCTCCTCTACACAGCAAAGGCCAGCAGCTGAGGAAGAAGATGGATACAGAGCACTTGAGGAGTCCCTGGAGGGGACAAGGCACTCCACTCACCCATCCCACCCCCAGCTATCATGCCAGACCCAGCCACCACACAGTTTTAGGCAAATCTATCCTTCCTCATCCCAGGAGCTAAAATGACAAGGGTATCAGGACCTGCAAAATCTGTAAATTACCACGGGGCTGGAGGAAAGGAATCATCGTGCATTCACCTGAACAGCAGAAGCAGCAGAAGCAACAAAGGCTTGAAAGGATAAGGATACTGTATCACATGCAGATCATTTCAACATCTGCCTCACCGTGTAAAGGAACATTGTGTGCCAATCTCATCTTCAAACCCACAAAAATTTTACGACCATGCTGCCACCTCGGAAGCACGCTCTGCTCATTTCCTATTGCACAGCACAAACAGCGAGGCAGAGTGGCTGCACCCTATTTCAAGTTCAAATCAGCAAGCGAGATGCTTAAGTAAAATAACTACAGCAAAATTAACACGCAGCTACACTTTCAAGTCAGCTCCACTACTGGTATCTCCTTTCCATGAAAGGAAAGGAAAGGAAAGGAGGTCCCCACAGACCCAGTCTCCAGCAGCACAGGGTCCATAGGGCTTCCCACAGGATCAAAGCCCTGTGGACACCCTGCTCGCAGGGCTCCCTGCTCCCCATACCCTTCCCGCAGGCAAGCACCCACCACCATAACTCCTTAATTGCCATTTCTCCTTGTTCCACATGAATTTGTTTAAGGGATTTCAAAAAGAGGAATTTGAAAGGAATTAAATTAAGGCTTAGGAACAAGCAGCAACTGGCAATAAACAAGTTCCCCAAAGTGTGAGAGAGTTTGTCCTCCGCACTCACAGCACATTTCAAGGTCAATTACACTCCCTAACGAACCGCTTAGCCGCAGCCAGGCTGCAGGAGTTACACCAAGCTGAAGAAAAGCACAAGTAGCTCACGTTCCTGCTTCTGCCAGGCTGAAATCAAAACTCATTCCTCTCCAGCAAAGCAGGCTCTGGACCTGCGATGGAAGCTAAAACTCTGCAGCTCAACCCTTGTGTCGACAGCATAGCCATCCTGCTTCACCAACAGATCCTTCCAGAAACACTTTTTTCTTTCCTTTTTATTTTTTAATTATGTTTCTATTTGCATTTCCTTTAAAAAGCATATCATAACCCTCTCCTGACTTTCCCATCTGCCACCCTCCTCCCACCCACATCCTCCCAAGAAACACAAATGCCACCACCTATTTTTCTAAAAAATCTATACATTGAGGCAACTGAAAACCAAATACTTTGTATTAAAATATTTATGGAATGTGGTCAAGAATAAGAAATGAAAAAGCATTTTACTTCACTGATCTCTTTTTCGAGAATGCATGCACTTTTTCAGCCTAATTTTTACTCTCCATAGACTTACAGATAGACACACTGGTAACCTAAATTGGTCATTTGTCCATCTGCACACAGTGACTGTCTTATCTGCGCACCACAGAGTGGACAACTTTTTTCACTTTCATCACAGAAAATAATCTATTTCAGAAATCAAATCCATGCAACTGGATATTTAAAAAACAAAAAAACAACAAAAAAAAAACCAACCCAAAAAGCTCTATATCACCACCGCTGAATAATACAAACATACTCCTTTTGCTGTGGGTCAAGCACTACACCCTGTCCATGGGCTGTGGACAGGCTGGGGAAACACAACACTTAAGCGTCTGTACCTGCCACCCCAAGATCCAATTTCTTCCCCCAGACTCTTACCACCCCATCAAAACTTTTTAATGGCCCAGCAGCATATAATACCAGATAACTTTTATCAGAAATCCCAGCATTTAACTGCTATACTTAATCCATTAGTCTCTAATACTTTAGAACAGCTTTCTTGCTGTGTTATTTAAAAGGACTAATGTGGATAAGAATCAGTTTTAGACCGACACATTACCTGAATCATTTCCCAAGATAAAACATTTTTACTGATCATCACACTGCTTTTCAATAGCAAAATTATTACACATGTTTAAAAGCATTCTGCTTTAGGGAAAACAGACCAGTATTAACACGAATGTATTAAGTCTAATTTTCATTATTGTGGTTGAATACAATGCCAAAAATGTATATAAACAACCTTAACAGCTCTAGTAAGCAATATTTGTTTTAAAAAAAGAAATCATTAAAAGGACTTTTATTAACCACACAATGAAATTGGCTTTTCCTTTTCTTTTTTTCATAAGGCTATGGCTTTCAAATTATCAGCTTGTCTTCACCTGCAATTTACACAGCACCCAGATGAAGAGCATCAAGTCTCTAAACACTGGAAACAGTAAACATTTAAATTTTGTAATTAGCTCTGTTGTTTTCAGGTACTGCAATATTGGAGGTTACTAGGAGCCACCTCTTCCTCTTCACTGACAAACATTTGCATACAAGAATCTGACAGAAAAAAGCAAAATAAAACCAAAATGCCCCAAAGCCCAGAATACAACGTATGCTGTGAGGCAGTCAGAGCTGGCGAAGCGACAGGGTAAAGCGTGCTCCAGCACTCCAGTCTTGCACTACCGAAGCCAGGGAGAGTTTTGCTGCTGACTTAATCGAGGCCAGGATTTCAACCTACAGCATCTCCTTCTGTAATTTGAGGGATACTCTGATTAACTACAAATAATTAGCTCATTTTAAAATGGCATAATCTTCTTTGTGCATGATGCACATTCTAAAAATGGATTAGCACGGGGTCTAATGCTGGAGCCTCTCTAGCATTAAAGGATTACAGGACATCAATCTGAACTCACAGCTAATTGGGATGGCCGCATCCCCTCAGCCAAATCCACTCGTTCTCCCTGTGCGGCAGGACCTGCAGGAGGGTGTCTGGAGGGGCACACGCCTGCCCACCGCGTGTTCAGACTGAATGGCTTTTGTGGCGGCTAAAGCGATCGCTTTCTGCGGTGCTGATTTTTGGAAAGCCAGGCACAAGGGCATTCAACCGGACATTGCTGTTTAATAACCCCAGAGTCACAACTGCAGATGTCTACATTAACACGAGGTTTGAGAGGGTAGCAGATGGTTAGGAAGCTCTTACTGTGAAGGCCCTAACGATTTCCAAAGGTAAAACAGCAAGTAGCTTTTATGTTTAAATGATACTCACCATATGGTAAGCATGATTGAAATTTGAAACAAAAATATTAAATTATTACAGTTACATTGAATAGAACCAAAACCAATTAAAAGTAAAGCTGAGCTTTATGATAAAGATTTGAAACAGTTTATATCAATAACATTAATGCTGCCAGAAAGGGGAGCACCAGAATAGTAGTGTTCTTAAGAGCTAGATACAAATCCCATTAAAATTCAGCTTGCTCCTTTGAAGATACACCCAAAGACGAGGCTGGCATTTCCAGGCACCAAAATCAATAAACAGACATACAATCAATAGAAAAATCATATTTCATTGACATTAATTTATTAATTAATCTATTAATTTATTGATTGTGATTACAAGCCATGATTACAGCCTGATTACAGCCTGTGAATAGGTACTTTTTTTATATACGTAAGCATTCCACAAAAATAAATAACAAGTGACACGTGCACTTCAGTTGATCAGAGCACCTCTGCACGCATATGAAGGCAGGAAATTACCAGGTGTTCTTAATAAAAAATAAAAATCACATTTGCTGGTTGTCAGTAAGAAACCTGGGCACATCCTCACCATCACTTTTGCTAAATCAGGGAGCTCTTGGTCACAAAAATGAAGATCCCTGAAGTCTGAGGCTGCCCCGTCCTGACAGGCACCTGCAGCACCCCGCCAGCCAGCCAAGAGCTGGGAGGGCTCCTGCCAGCACCCCAGCACTGCCACCCCCGCTTCTGCAGGCGGGGAGGGGGCTGCCAGGCAAACCCCAGGTCCTGCCCCCTCCAGGAAGGGCCTCAGCTAACGGGATGGCTCAAGTCGTCCTACATCATGCGTGGTCAGGCCAAAAGAATCAACGCCTCTGACCGGTGAGGTGACACCGTCTGCTCTGTCCCACTTCTAGCACTGAAAGAAACAATGCTCGGTTTGGTAGAGCTAAGCACGTATTTAACTTCATGCAGTAAAATCAAAATAGCCACCTGTGGATCATTAGATTATCTGCTGCCTCTTAACATAATAAGCAGTTAGATTACATGGCATCCCTCAGTTCATTAAATTAAGCCCACTCAGCAGTATGCAGTCTGTCTCTCAGAAATCTGGTAGTTTACAGAATCCTGTCAGTCATTCTTTACTTTGTCACAGGCCTGTGATGAAAAGCCACCTAAAATTCTGGTTTTACCAAAGTCAATCTCAAATTTCCATAGACTTTAAGGTAGCTGGACCTTTGCTGGATGTTACATGAGATAGCCACAGCAAACACCCAGAGCTAAGCAAAATTCTGGTCCAGTACCATTACGAGCTCCCAATTCAGCACAGTATTGTCAACAACGCTTCATACCTTCAGCAGGTGCAGTGTGAGTTGCGAGTGAACCTTGTGCATGTGATATGGAGCCTTTGCAGATAAATCCTGCTTTGATCTTTCAGGTTCACTAGAAACCAAAGCAAAACTCAAGAGATGCATATTAAATCCAGGGGAAAATATGCTTGTACGTATGCACACACAAAGAGCACCCAGCCTTTCTTCCCTTCCTTGTTTTGTCCCTACACCAACTCCCCGAATGCCAAACCCCAGCTCACGTGGGTACACTTCCCAGTGATAATACAGGGTTTAGAGAAAAACTCTACAGGGTTCCACTGGGCTGTCCATTATACTGTGAAACACAGTCCCACTCCATGAAACACCAGCCCTGGAGAGGCTCTCTGCTATGGATCCAGGCCCCTTCTCAGGGCGTAATTCCACTAGTCCCATGCTCTGCAAGGGGGTCTCCAGGCAATGCTGGAGACATCAGTCCAGGTAGGCAGTCGAGTACTGACAGGCAGTGTGTTTTCCCTCTCCCAGTACCAGAGGAGATCACCCGTTCACTGCCCCTGTTGTTGTGCACTGTCTGGGAGGGAGGCAGGACCACCCGGCTGCCCGGTGAGATCCACAGCACAAGTATTTCGGGCCAGTGCAGCACCTGCGTTCGGCACTGGCAGCTAGAGGAGTTTCAGGTGGCTCCAAAATACCTCCTCCATCAGGTTTGCAGGGCGCAGGAACTGAACTCGCTGTCTTGCTGTAGATGGGAGAGGGAACGGGAACCATCCTCTGGGGAAGACAGGGAGAAGCCAAAGTACGTTTTATTGATCCTTTCATTTTTGAATGTAAGTCGGTAAGTGATTTCAGCCTCCAGACATTTCTTAGTCACTGTTGACTTTTACATATTCTTTCAGGGATCAGAAAGTCCATTGTTTCCTCCTTTCCCCGTGATGCATGGGGATAACGAGAGACAAGGAGCACTCAGAGCACAACATAGCAACAAACCACAGTCAGGGCCAGGGCTGCTCTAAGAAATTTTTGTTGCTTTCATTTTAGTCCAAGCTGCATTCATAGGAAAGGCTATTCCCACAAAAATACAGGTCATTGGGATAAACATTTTGCAGCAGCTTAGGGCTGAAGCAGAACATTAGGGAGACAAGTGTGTACATCTCTGGGGTGACAGATGGGGCACACTCCGTGTTACTAAATCCCATTCCCTTCCTTTCGAACAGCCTGCAGTGAGTCACTGTTACGCTACGCTATCCCATCACAGCGTAAAAAACCTCTCTGTAGTAAGACTGGCTACGAGTCACACATCCTCTGCCTGTAAGCACTGCGTGGCAGGAGTACACAGACAGACAAAACCAGCTTTCCTTTCTGGGTAGGAAGCCATCGTCCTTTGCTGCAAAGCCACTGCGGTAACCCAGAAGCAACTCGGACACCTGAAGTGCTTCACTCGGACAGGGACAAGCCGAGGACAAGTCACCACCACACAGGCTGCTCATAATACTCCTGGATAATTTCTAGTTTCTCTCCCAAATTACCTCATTTGAAGGGCTTAATACATTAATTACAGACGTCCCCATTAGCCCAGTGTCGTGGTTTAGCCCCAGCCAGCAACTCAGCACCACACAGCCGCTCGCTCACTCCCCCTACCCCGATGGGATGGGGGAGAGAATCAGAGGAGTCAGAGTGAGAAACACTCCTGGGTTGAGAGAAGAACAGTTTAATAACTGAAATAAAGTAAAATAGTAATGATAATAATAACAATATAATAATGATAATAATAATAATACTATACAAAGCAAGTGATGCACAATGCAATTGCTCACCACCCGCCGACTGATACCCAGCCAGCTCCCGAGCAGCGATCGCTGCTCCCCGGCCAACCCCCCCCAGTTTCTATACTGAGCATGACACCATATGGTATGGAATAGCCCTTTGGGCAGTTTGGATCAACTGTTCTGGCTGTGCCCCCTCCCAGTTTCTTGTGCACCTGGCAGAGCATGGGAAGCTGCAAAGTCCTTGACTAGCATCAGCAGTACTTAGCAGCAACTAAAACATCAGCGTGTTATCAACATTCTTCTCCTACTAAATCCAAAACACAGCACTATGCCAGCTACTAGGAAGAAAATTAACTCTATCCCAGCCAAAACCAGGACACCCAGTTACAAAACCCCCAGCCACTCCACAGTCCACAAATTTTTAATTATTAGTCCATACTTTTGTAAAGACTGTGGTTTTCCTCACCAGCAGGTAGAAACATCATGGCGAAACGCACAGGATGCTCCCGAAGACGGGCTCAATCCTCTGCGTAGGACCGAGCAGACCTGAGCCACCGCACTTACTAATTAGTTGTTCCCCCACTACTGAGGCAAGACACCCGCTATCAGAGCCCAGCTCCCAGAGCTGCTGTTCTTATTCCTCCATCCTGATTTACACACAGCAGAGATGAGTACTAAAGAAAACACGCCATGAGGATCTTATACTTTTAATTATTTTATCACAGCCTTCATGTACCCTTTTTTGGATATTATTACCCTGGAGAGTACGCTAACAACCTTAAGTTGCTGACTAATTAAGTTTTGGTATACTCCAAAGCCGGTTTCTGCACACTAATTAAATTTACAGGCAGTTAGATTTGACAGGTACTACGGTATCTGCCAACGTGCCTTCATAATCAGTTGAATTATTACTTCTGAGGCAGCAGGCCAGCCCCGGATGGGCAGGGAAGCGCTCTGGCAGCGGGGCTGCCCCGGGAGAGCAGCAGCCAGCAACCCAAGGAGCGGGGGACACACGGGTGCTCTCTCCCGAGGAGAGGGCAATGAGCTGCAGCGTTGGGGAGCCATTGGAATTTCCCCTCAGATCTGGCCCTTAAGGAACAGCAGAGGCCTGGCAGCGGACAGGCACGGGGTGCCTCGCTTACCCCTCCTGCTACCCAGTGATGGGCAGCAAACCCCCCAGAGGCTCGGCTGCCTCGGAGGGAGGCGGCAACCCTCGCCCCCGGCTCTGGAGACTTGCACCCCAGGGTAATTTCAAAAGGCAGGGAAAGCACCGGGGGCCCCATCAGACCCCTGTCCCCAAAAGCCCTCTCCAGAGCGCTGGGCGGGCAGACGCAGCCCGCGCCGTCGGAGCTGCCATTGCTGTTTGAGATCACAGCAGCCAGCCAAACCAACTCCGCTCCCGCGCGATCACACCTCAGGCCCTCTGCAGACAACACATTCCTTTAGCAATCTATATGATTCGCAATGCGAAACGCCTCTCTGATAGCTCCCTTAGGACAGCTGCTCTTGCTATTTCATCTGTTAAATATTTCCAGAACCCAAAAGTCCTCAGGGAGAAAAGCAGTTATTTTGACTAACTGCTCCTCCTCCTCAACCAGTTACTGTGTTAGCTTCCTCCCACTCAAACACCAGGAGTTGATTAAGACATATGGATTATCTCAACACTACCAAGAATTTCAATTTAGAAAGTGAAATATTGACATTCTTAATATCACATTCCTCTCTCACTCCGGAGCCCTTCCTCGCATTGACACCGATCCCCGCTGAAACACGCCAGCATTGCACAGGCTGCGATTCAAGGGCCAGGCAGACAGCTTTTTTACATGGGTTTTGGTTGAAGCTGCTGCTGGAGTCAACCCATCACAGTTTTCTTAATTCTACTGAGAAAACTACTTGCAAGTGACTCTTATTTATGGAAATCTTTGGGTCGTAAAAAGAATTATTCATTTCCACATTAAATTTAGAATTTTGTTTTATGGTCTCCCTCCTTGTTTAAAAGATTATTTTGTAGCATGGTGGGCCTCTTTTCGATGTAACATAAAAACAACACACACAAAAGAAAAGCCATAAAGGAAAATTCTACACTTGCAAATCCCTCATTTGTAAATCCTTCAGGAACACATCAGTCTTTAAAGTAAAATCCTATTTCCTGTATGCAAAAGCTTTGAAAGCTTTGTTTTGTTCTAAGTAGAGGAAAGGTGAGGTTTTGGTTTGAACTGGAACAGAAATTAAATTTAAAGTGTGTGAAGTTTCCTATTAAACAGAAATCCTGAGTTTGGACTGGTCCTGCTGTGATCCTACAAGCTCCCATAAAGCAGAACCACCAGTATCCCCATCCACTCTTGTTGGCAGCTCATTTCACCGAGTTTCTATTTAAGATTGACAGCCTTAAGCTGCAGTTATGTATTTAACCTAGTCAAGAAGAAAATCAGAGTGAACCTCACTGACCTTTTATATCTCAAACTACTGGGCAGATGTATTTAAGTTAACCAAGTGTGACCTCATGTGAAATATGTCAAAATAAACCCACAAACTCTCAGACTCAGATGCTACCCCACATTTAGATGAGCGTTCCATGACAAAGAAGCACTTTTAAAGGAAAAACATGGGAACTGCAGTTGTGCAATTGCGCACTTGATACATCACAACGTGCATTTACCAGTATCTGTAAAACTCCAAATTTCAGGAGTTTAAGGAGGTACAGGACAGGCTGCTTGGCTGACCTGGTAAGAGGACTCACATAAAGCACAAGAAAGAGGAAGGGAATGGAATATAATTTTATGCTTTTGACAAATCACAAATAAGCAATCACTAGGCAAAGGCATTATTTCAGGCAAGAGACAACAGGGTTTTGCAAACCTCTGAAAACATGTGGTGTCAACGAGGATGATACCAGGTGGCGAAAGGCTGCTATCCTTACTGGTAATCCGCAACATCCTAGACTTAAGGTCTTTGGAGACAGGAAGGGGGAAAAAAAAAAAAATCTATCATGACAGCTACAGAATTTTGGAACAGAGAAGTTCTGACCAAGCACTGATTTAAATGCACTGACATATAAAACAAGCCATGGTCCAAAATGGGTCGTTCAGCTGCCACTCCCGAATACTCCACATGGTTCAAGAGGAATATTAATGGGATTACTTTGGGGGAGGGAGATAACCCCAGAGACTCTCCGTTCATCAGCAATCCCCCTCGCTCTTCAACATTTTGAGATTTCTTTCAGTTTAAGCACTTTTAGTGAAGCTCAGCAGTTCTCAAGGCAATGCCAACCTCATTTTTGTTTTAATCAAATCTGTGTGAAGAACCCTCTATTTACTCTATACAAATACCCTGAAAACCCAAGGAATATACACCCCTTTTTCAGAAAGCAGAGCAACAGACAGAAAAAGGATCAAGTCCAGGAGATAACCTTATTTCAAAATAGTTGCAGCCACCACCACAGTCTCCTGCACTCAGGAGAGCCAAGTCATCCTACTGCCAAAGCTTTTTTACGGCTCTACCCCAACCAGGAGAACTGTAGGCCCCAGAACTGCTTGTAGCTGACACTTCCAGTGCTGTGAGCCACCATTTCTGGGGCAGTCACACATGAAAGAGGCAAAAGTGATTGCGAGGCTTTATGTATTGATGCCAGCCATTGGTTCGGAGTCAGCCAACCAAGAGAAATACACATTGAGATGTACCGAAACAAACAAACTAGAAACAAGCCTGAGGCAAAGAAAAGAGGCTTTTATATATTAATTATACTCTGGTTTTGGTTTCTGCCTTAAATAGCAGCTACATAATGAAATTCAGCAAAAGCACTCATCTCAGGTATTGCAGAAATGTGCAAGTGAGTCAAATGACCTCCCAGCATCAGGCTCAAAGTCTTCAAACACGACGGAAACTTGCTTGAGGCAAAGAACCAGCGTTCATCCTTGCTTTGCTGATGCAAATCCTCTTTACCTTGAGAGCAGTCCCTCGGCTTCGGCAGCGCTGCTCATGAGAGCGACGTGGCGAGACCTTTGCTCTCAAGCGCTGCCGACCCACCTCTAGCAGAGCTCTGCCTGGCGCCCGTCCCGGGGTGATGATCAGACACCCCCGACAGCACATTACACCCAGCTCTGCCCCGCAGCAAAATGACCCCTCCAAGGGCAGGCGGCGAAGACTTGGAGTCAGAGCTGCCAACTCAAACTTCAGGAGTTCAGCCCTGCTTTGAGGCAAGTCAGAGATGACCGAGAGCAAAGTCCAGCAAAGCTGCACTCCAGAAAGGGCTTTGCTTTTTTTATTCAGCATAACAGACATAACTGGCACAAGGCTGACAGGAGTACAGCCCAGAGAGCCTCTTTAGCTACATTACAACAACCCTGTGCATTTTTAATTGTAATCTGTCCCTTATTTGTGTTTGCTGACAGCCCGAGGGGGGCATACAACATTGCTCATGAAGGCAGGTGGGGATTCTGGAGCATCCTAAGCTCTGCGGGCACTACAGCGTCTTTCAATCGGAGAAGTTCTGCCCCGATGCCCCCTCTAGCCTACACGCACACCACAAAGCCTGCAACCTGAGGTTTCCCCTTCAACACACTGAGCCAAGTCCCTGCTTCTGCAGAGTAAACAAAAAAAAAAAAAAAAAAACACCCAACCAAAAAATAAAAAAAGAAAAAAGGTCTGAATGTAGGCTGGAAACACAGGAGGAATTCAGTCGCTTTCCCAGCCCCTTCTTCTATTTAGAAAAGGGCTTTCTCTGCCTAACTGCTTGGCATTTTCACTTCTAAGCTCCTCAGCATCTCTTTGCTCTTCATTGAGTAAGACCATTTCTCTGGCACAAGTCCCCTCCCCTGGTCCACCAAGCCCAGCTTTTCCCTCCACCTCTCAGCAGTGCAGAGTTCGGAAGCACAAAAGTTTTGTTAAGTCTCACTGGGGTCCAATTCACAGGAGTTCCCAGGTGTTATGTGGCCTGTTGTAATCCCCAAAAGCAGCCAGAGTCCCCCAGTAAAAACCAGAGCCCCGTACACAGTGGGAGGACAACTGCGGCAGCCGCAGTTTGCTGCGCCTAGATGAAGAGAGGCTGGCTCTGCAGCCATCGAGGTCCCCCTAAGTTTCAAAGCAATTTGGCCATTACTTGACAGTTTTGCTATATAAGCTTTTTTCCCAACGTCTACTTATTTTCCTTGTTCTACAGTTCTCCACAAAGTTCTTCAAGGAAAGAAAAAAAAAAAGTACTCAGCCCAGGCTGCAGGCTAGCTGGGAGCTGTTTGTTTACCCTTGGTTAGCACTGTGCTCAGCCAAAGCTCCCGTGTTCCCAGAGGCAAGCTCCCCTCCTCTCGCAAGGCATCATGAGGACACAGCCCAAAATTAAAATCCAGGCTGTGAGGAACAGCGCACTGTCTGAACAACCCGCTCCACAAATGCAGCAACACTCTTCTATCCAGCTTCTGAGTCCTGGCAAAGCAAGTGGCTTTGCAAAACTTTTCTCTTTCCTCTCCTCCTCCTTCCTTCCCTCATCCATCATTGCAAACACACTCTTGCAAAGAACTTCAGCTCCATTCTTTTATATAGTTTATAACATGCCTATTTTTTTGCTACGCATTGGTTAATCTTTTCAACAGTTGCAGTGAAGTTAATCTACACTCCCAAAGCCCAGCAAGTGTGTGCAGAAGCCCAGGAAACCCTATATCCTGAGAAAGAGCTTAGAGCACAGAGAGAGGCAGGCTGTGAATGAGCCAGGTGCAGCTCTGAGCATGCACGCAGGTCCTGCAAAGCTCTTACATTCCACTTGTTACAGTATCAGCCTTTCAACATATGCCATATGTACCAGGATGTAATACTGCATACTTACTCTTTTTTTTTTTTCCAGTTAGTACTGCAATCAAAGAAGAAATCCACCTCATTAAAAGTTTAAACCTCCAATTCTGAACACACACATGCCACTGTCTCTTTTAAAGAAGTCATCCTACTGGTTTCTTTTTTTTTTTTTAACTTAGTTATTCCAGTATGCAACACTTAAGTATTAGCATCCTCCAGCATAGAGGAACTACAATGGTTTAACAAAGCTCTATACACTATGGTGCATTTTATTATTTGAAGGCTTATGAACACAGATCAGCAAATGCTAATTTAATGAGGACAGGACCCTCCATCCTGGGTAATTCTTCTTGCCCAGAAAAACAGCACATTTGTTTCCTCCCCAGAGAAAAAAAATAATTCCTTGTTAATAATAAGCTATAGCAATCAGTAAACAAATCTGAAGATGCCGCCAGCAGCAGCGATCTGTGCATTATAAACAGTGCTCACTTTGTAGGCTGCCCATCCCATCGCAGAATGGGGGAGAGGGGACATGGAAGCCCCCAAAGGGCTCTCTCGGTACCTGCTCTCGTAGGAGAGCCCCAGCTCTGCTCTCAGGCACTCCTCCTGTGACACCACAGGAAGCACAGAGATGAACAGAAACTTCTCTTCATTTAGGTGCTAGAATTTTAAGTAATGGTCCCGAAACTCCCCAAGGCGTATTGTTGCTTCCATCAAAGAAAGCCAGTGAGCATGACTGATAGTTTGATTTTCAGTGGTGCTTAGGTTCTGCAGCTCTCATCAATTGCAGTGCAAGTTGTAGAAACTCAAGGCCAATTTTTTTTAAAGGGTAGGTATTTTAAAATGTATTGCAGTCAACAAGAATTGGGAGCTACAGTTCTTTGAAGGGTACAAAGGCCTTCAGCACTTCTCAGAAGTCACATTGTGAATTTTTTCTCCTTTTCTCCCTAATGTTTTGCTTTCTGGTTCAGAAAAGATGACAGGAACACTGAAGACCCCCATTTCATTACAGAAATTAAAAAGAGAAGCTATAACAAAATATGTCCTTGGCGAGGAACACAAATAGTGCAGGGAGTCTCCAGAAAATGTACAAAACACAGAAAAAACCCACAGTCTCTCTGGAATGTCCATCATTTGCTTCTGTTTCCCACAAGAGAGGGGAAGGCACACCACCATTTTGAAACCCCAATTTATCCCCTCTCTCAAAAATCAGTTTAATTAGAAGCAAACCTCTTCTTACTACTAGACAGATCTCCCAATAAAGTCCTCTTTGACAGAACTGCAGAAATTAAATAGTAAAGCTCAGTACTGCAGAATTAAATAGTAAAACTGCATTATCCATTAAGAGGTTTTGAGGTCTCTTTGTTTACACAGCAAGAATTACTTTTACATTTCTAATTAGGTAGCTATTAACTAACATACAGGGAAATCACACCAGCATATGAAGTTTTGCTATCAGCACAATCTTACTAAAAGGAGAGCTTAAGATTTTACTAAGAACAACAAATTAATCATGATAATGTGCTTTTAAATCATCAAATGCAGAAGTCAAGGGGGGGCTTTTAAAAAGTTCTTTGAACCAACATATTTTCTCTGTTGATGTCAGTCTTAACGCAGGCTTCTGTAAGAGAAAAGCTTTTTCACATTCTTCTGGCATTATCCTATATATGAAAATCTATGAGGTACACTAAATTAAGTTAAAATTACATTATGCATAGTCATTCTTCCACTGTTATATAGGGAAAATAACTGCTCCGGTATTCAGAAGCTGCCAGAAAGTCTTTAACCCTTTCTGAGCAAACACAGCAGAGTAGATGCTTGCTGAGGTGTAACAGGTCAGAGACCCCAAATCCAAGGAGACTTCAAGTGCTTTATCATCATTCTGTGATCCCCTGCACAAGAGATTTTCTTATACAGTTTTCCAATACAGTGCACCACCAGAGAATTCAACTTTGACATTTTTAAATCAGCTGCATTAAACATACGCACTTTTTTTGACACTTTTTTTTCTGGTTAGAAATGTGGCTTGATGGACTGTTGTCAGTATGGAGAGACGTAAAAGTTAACAGACCAAAGGAGAACGTTAGTGGTGCATTTGGAATAGCACTTGAGAGTAGTAATGTGTGACTGTGCTGTCAAAGACTATGGCAGAAAGCAGCCATAATTTACAGTCTCACCCAGGGACTTAATTAATCCTTCCTGATTTTGAGGTCCTTCACTATCTGTAGGAGGCTGCCATATTTTATTTTGCCAGCTAGCAGCACAAACTATATGGACTTGGAGTCAAACTGTGAAAGTTGTAACCAAATGCAGACTAGACAACTAAATGCAGGAAGACAATTTATAACAGATAATAAAAGAAATTTACATTTCTATAATTCCAGAAAGCATGAACCTGAATTTCCCACATCCTATTAAAAACCCTCTGCTCCCACGACTATTCTGCTTAGATCAAACAAAACAGCTTGAACAAGGTAATGGATCTGGGATGGAGCAAACTTGGATTCCAGAAGACTGTTCTGCGGTCTCAGTGCGTGCTCTGAGGAAGATACGTGGCAGAGAGCTGTTGGTGGCCTTCGCTGGCCACAACGATGATGGGAGACGATGGAGATCTTCAGCCTGTTATTCCCCCCAACAACTCAGACTAACAGCTTTTTTGGCAGAGGCATCCTTCACACACCCATGTTTGAGCACAATGAATTTGTTCAAGACAAAACCAATTTGTTCTAGCTACTTAGGAGTATTCCTGCTTTTCCCTTATACAAGGAGATGGAGATGCCGCTACCATTTTAGCGGCATCCAACCATAATGCTCCAAGAACTAATGCACAAACACTCATTACACAGCGCTGGGTCTTTCCATCCCAACAAACTCTTTCTCTCAAAGAAGTACTTTTAAATATATATGTTATATATATATATTTGCTGCTGCAAACTGAACAGGACCAGACTGAGATGGCCACTGAACAGGTGGTCAGGCAATCCCATGTCTTTTCTTGCAGAAAGAAGTTAATTTGTGCATTCAGTCAGGCAAGTGCTGGAGAACGGTACCCAACTCACAGCGGAAGAATTATCAGGCAATCTTGATCCATGGTGTAGCCCGTAGCCACTCAAATCACTGTAAGTCCATTAAAAGTTCATCATAAATAGTATCAATAAAACAGTTTTTTCTGACTGAAAAAAAATAGCCCTGCCAGGAAATGCAGCATTTCTGCTCTTCTGTACAAAGTGATCCCAATGTCTATAAGTAATCTTAAAATATTAATCTCTCAGAATCTTAATTATCATTATCACTGTAAGTTCAAACGAGTGCTTTAGGACAGGCTATGGCCTTCTAATTAGCACTACTAAAGTATTCCTGGTTCTTCATAGAGATGAAGCACTCAAGAGCTCCAGTCAAATAGAGAAGAGAGACGATGCCAGTCCATGAAAACTTACAGTTGAAATGAGTCAACAATTCCAACCTCAGAGGTAATTTTATCACCACATGTACTTGACAAAAGATAGTTGCTTACCGACATAGCCAAGTCTGTTTTACAGTTGCACTTAGCTTGCCAGTTGCAAAGGCAGTTTCACAGGCAAAGCTCACCTGGAGACCACCCCAGCTTTGTTTCTTTATATCACATCTAATTGAGAAGGTTTCCAAGGATAATCGTTGTTGAGAAATGTATTGATTTGCTTCTGAGAATCTTAAAGACGCTTGAGGAATTGCAACTGGGAGATCTCCCCAAAGGATTTGTCTTTGAAATAATAGTAGTGATGTATTACTTTTCTACAGAAGTGGGCTATAAAACTTCAATTAAAATTCAAATTTTGTATTTGGAAACAATACTGTGGTATCCAAACGGATTAGCATTAAAGGGCCTTTTCAAGTGGATGCACTGAAGGAATCTGCACAGCATGCCTGAATTCAGCCTGCACTGAACTATTTGCCGATTGTTTAGTCAAACTACAGCCAAGGTATCATTTTAGGGGAATTTCTGCTGCTACACCTACCACATTGACAGGCTTAACTTTTATTTTAATGAAGAGCCAGGTCCCTACAAAATCCACTGCAGTGCAATTTTCATCATGATACTACCTACAAAAGGCAAAGATTCTTCCTGGGGATTTACTGTGATACATTTGTACTTCTCTCTCCACTTATCCACTGCAATGCCTGAGGTAGAAGCAGGAGAGGGAGCTGTCAGAGTCTACTTCCACTGATAACTCGGTTTCCTCCGGCTTGTGTTCTCACCTCAGCAATTTGTGGCACACATCAAATTACACCAGCAGGGAAATTTCAGCTTCAAAATGCTTCAAATTTACAGAGTACAAACATCCATTAAGTACTCGTTACTTAAATGATAATTGCTGTCCATTTGCGTGCACAATAGTCACAGTCTAGAGGCAGGATACGTGCGTGGGGACCTGCTCTGCAGCCATCTCGCAAGCAGGGTCAATGGGAGGTTCCCTGCAGCAACTGCCAACACAACTGGGCACCATAATAAGAAAACTGTGTTGTTATAGCCTAAATAAGCAGCTCTGCTGCTTGATCCTGTGGGTTACAAGGTAATTAGCTTCTGAATAACTGAAATCAATGGATGTTTTTGCAGAATCACACCAAATAAGCAGAAGCTTGGCACGCAGAAGGGAGAAACAGTCCCATTGCTACAGAGTCATGTTTGTTAATTCCTAGTTTAATTCCACCAACTTCAGTAGCTTTACAGCAGGAGAAAAAACCCACAGCCTAGGTTTACTAGTAAACCCTATCAAATTACCCTGCAATTTGAAAGCTAAAATGAAGTACTGCTCTTCCTTCTTCGACACCTTCACTTAAAATCCCTCCTCGCTTCCAGGATTGCCTACACTGCCACCTTTGAACAGTTTATGGAATCCCACTGGCACCAAACTCCTGAAATTTCGTTGGAAATCATGTCACTTAGTGATTTCCTGTCCTTATAAACCCCAAACCCTCCCCACTTCTCCATCAAGCCAAATCTATAATCAAGTAAACATTTTAAAGAGTTTTCTTCTGAAGTCTTAGTATTTTATACATATCCTTGCAAAAAGCCTTCCCAGTTCCCTCTGCACAACATCTATCCCATCCTCTCATCTCTCCATACACCACTAAGTTGCACTTCTGCTTGCGGCCATCCTTAAATGACCTTGGAAGCACTCAATCCCATTGCCCCAGCGCAGTAAGTACATTCCATTGTTTCTTCAAATTTTTCGGGTTCAAATATTTGAGTTCCACAAAATAAACCTTGTTTCATGGTAGTTCTGCTCCCTCCAGTGCAGGCTGTGGAAACCACGTACACTACTAAGGATTGAATCTAAGCCCAAAGCAGGACTTAAACTGAGTAGTACTCTACATCAGAGAGGATCAGCATCATTCAGAACACTTGTGTATCACTAAAGCAACATGGTAACTATTAAAATACTCTTCACAGACTACATCTGTTCCTGAGTTACCTAGTCCACGCTAGTATTTTTAAAATACACTCCACAAAAACAAATGTTAACTCAGAAAGATCTACCACAGATGGCACTGTAACATGCACATACACAACAACGCAAAGGCTAATCAAGCTGAAGCAGAACCATTCTTTTCAACAACAGCATACGCTCAAATAACAGACATCCAATCTATCAGAAATGAAAAACAGAGTGAAGCAACAATGTAAATTATATCCTCTGAAAAAGCAACAAACAGCTCTGTTGAGGGCTTGGTGAAAAAACATGCACCAAAAAGGTGTAACTAGCAGCTCTATTTAACACCCCCCCTCAAGGAAGGTGTGAAATGCACTGAGTTTGCAGAGAATCAACACGGGAAACATTAAATTATTTCATCAGAAAGAGTTTATCACAGTTCATGATAAAGACATGCAAGCACTGATGGGAAAAGTAGCTCTAAACAAGGTGTAACTAGCATAGGAGACCAAACTCTGACTGTTTGGGGAAGAATCTGAGGGAGCCCAATTTCTTCCCCGGCCCAGTCTTAATGGTAAAAGTCTGATAAACAGGAAAGCCAATGTGCTTCTGAATTCACAGATGGGGGTGAGGAAAGAGAGTCCTGCTGCTCGCAGTCAGGCGCACTAATGGACAACAGTAATTGTAAGATGGGCTCAGACCCAGCTCAGGCAAAAAGGAAGGAGGGATGGAGCAGCTCTCCCTTCAATGAGACACACGGGATGAGGAGCAGAGGGTGAGTGTCATCTGAAAATGAAGCCATGATTATTATCACCACTAAATTTACCCTACAGCTCTGAAGTTGAGAGACCCGGGGCAGAACCTCTCCATGGCTGCGCAGCCGCAGCTGTGCTGGCAGGTTTGTTAGGAAGCTGGCAGTGCCCCCCCGCTCAGCCCCTGCTCACCCGCAGCAGGGTGGCTCCTTCAGCTCCAGGCTCTGCGCTTTCTGTCTTCCCTGGTGGGCGATTTCTTATTTTGCTATCCGCTAGCAGTTGCAGAAGGAACTCAATGCATTCAGAAAAAGGTCTTAATTTGAATAAACTGTTAACAAACTGCATACAGAAAAACATCATAAGAAAGAACAAAAAACTATATATATTCCAAATAAAAATTAGGCTCTGAATATCTCTCTCCCTCTAGGCAATTATATGGGTGAATTAGGTACCGAACAAATGAAATAGTTATTCTAACTCCATTCTTGCAATAGAGTTCTTCCAGAAACAGTAATTACTTTGAGTATTTATCATAATCTGTTATCTGCAGAAAAATGTGACAACTAAATAAATTTATGGAAATGCACCTACCTAATAATATTTACCAAATGACACTGTTCCCTCTGCTGCTTGTAGCAAACTCAGTCATGGAGACTAAGGACAGGTCTGCCTTATTAATACAGCTCTCTGCCTGTGTATTTTAAACACCTTAGAGCACAGTACCATCTGTGTGTATTCTACTAATGAGCTACTTCTTAGACTGAGGAAGGCCAGCCAGCCAACACCAATTACTCAGATGGAGACTGCCTAATTTTTAAGCAATTAATGAGCTCCTCTCTCACTCTACATAGAAGCTTCCTCTGGTTAATTCTCCTACCATATTACAGCATATCCTATTCTAAGGAAAGTTTCTCAAAGAAGAAAATAAAAAAGAGGAACACAGCCCAGTCCAATTCCTTAGAGCAGAGCCCAAACCCCATGTGTGGGACACAAGCTCAAGAAATCCCTGCTGGGACCACCCTGAGCAGGGGCTGCACCACTGCTTCCCAACGAAGCCAAGACGGGAACAGCATCCTGTAAGGGGAGTAGCTCAGCCCCCTCCCTCGACTGTTTGGGGCACTAAGACACCTTTAATAGCACCTCAAAGGATGGACTGGAAGAGACAGTACCATGCTTACACAAGACCTTTGATGGTTTTATTCCCTCTCACCTCCCAGTCATTTGGAAGAATCTGACCCTGGCTGTCGCCAAATGCTGCGCAGCTCCACGGCTGGGGATCGCCAGCCATGGATGCTGCACGCTCAAGAATCACTGAACACTTAGCAAGATGACTGACTGCTCCCATCTCGTCCCTTATCTGACTGATGTGATCTTAAAAGGTGAGCCTAAGGGGCTATTAGATTATGCAAAAATAGAATTCCCTCTTCTGCCACTAAGAAATATTTCTTAATAACCTAAACAAAGTTTAAGGAGATGAAAATTACCTTTTACAGCTCCCTGTTGGAAAGCGCTGTAGTAAAGCATAGAATGAGTATTAAATTACCTCGGTAATTACATTGATAATGCACAACTTTCATGTGCACAATAAAACCATTAAAGGAGATCTGATTT
The DNA here is from genome assembly GCF_030463565.1 of Pelecanus crispus. Classification (NCBI taxonomy): domain Eukaryota; kingdom Metazoa; phylum Chordata; class Aves; order Pelecaniformes; family Pelecanidae; genus Pelecanus; species Pelecanus crispus. The sequence goes on along the minus strand of NC_134655.1, from coordinate 8,104,483 downwards.
TTACAAGTATATTACACATCATGATTCTGAAAGGGCAACCCTATGTACAGGAAAGGATGCGCTTGTCTTGCACAAACCTGAAAAACATGCCAACTCCAATCATAGCAGTGAAACTATTACAGAGGAGAACTTTTACCGAGCAGCCTCCAGCAAGCAAAACACTTGCCTCCCTTGAGAATGCTCATATTTACACACCAGTAGGAGACTTAATGTAACGTTTCAACTTGGTTTCAACTTGACATTACCAAGCCATTCTACAACCACATTGTGGAATTTGTATTTTTTAAGTTCTCATGACCAAGGTACCCAGCATTTCACTGCTGGGGGGTTGGGGGGGGGGGGGGGGGGGCGGGGAGGGAAATTGTTCCAAAAGACAAACAACTAATTTTTATAGCACATCAAGGGTCTTCCTCACTACAAGATGAAGCACGTTGGTGACACATTCTGCAAGAGACTTCACACAAGAGCATGCTGGACAACCAACCGTTCGCATGGGATCTGTGTCCTTCAGAGAAAGCCATCAATTAGAGTCCTTTATGAAGGATGGCAAATGGAACAGTTCATTTACAGACATTTCTAAAACAGGATTTAATAAAGATCCTTTCTTCATCGGTTGAGCTTTACACTTCCGCTGTGTAAAGTCGCAGCCAGGCATCCCAGGTGGCTGGATTTAGGTTTCATCTCTCATGCACTAAGTCAGAGGCATGTTTTGCAGTTGGAACAAAACCATTTGCAATAAGCACTGGATGGTAAAAAGCAAATTTAATCACCCAATCCAGATGAAAAAATCATAATGCTGTAAATAATACGATGTAAAGTCATGGTGAATAAGAATTATGTTGACCTACATCAGAAGTCAGCCAAAAAGCTTCAGCTTTCAATCTGCTCCAATAAAGATGACACACTCCACTCCTAAGTGCAGTTTCCACTGTAGGCCTCTGATTCGCCTAAAATTACAGATGTCGTTTTGAATGGAAATATTACATCCAAAATGTCATTAGTGATACACATCCTAATTTCTTTCCTTATTTTTGATTGTCTAAAACCACACCATTATTCACACCTCTTTGGCTTTACACAATGGGACGAGATTGTCAAGGTCACATCAAAAAGGAGTGATAGATTCAAGGGCTCAAATCTACAATAATTATTTCCTTGGCTTGAGTTTCAAATTTGCTTTTCTAAACCATAAATACCAGAACAAGCAGGTTTCAGAAATACTTCAAAATTGGTTTATTTTCTCAAGAAAACATACTCTGCAATAGGAGCCTGCAACTAGAGAGGAAGAAGCAGGTCCAGAAGGTGGTCCCCCTTCACCAGGGATGTCTGCCAGAGAGCAGTGCTGATGGCCGCTGATCCACCTTCAACCTGGGAGCTAAGGAAGCCTGTGGGGTGACCCAGCTCCACCAAAGCACTCTCACTTTCTCAGTTTTCAGATCTCCTCTGCAGGCAACCCAAGAGATTTGACGTGGCCAACTACTTCCCAGCAGGGAATCCCAGAAAGAGTAGAGTCCTGACCACTATGTGTTCCAGCTTCTTCATCCGACACCCATATCAAGGACCTCAGAAGTCCTCGCATTCAGCTGCAACTCTTGAATGCCCCAGAGATACAAAGCCTGGGAATAACCCTGCCTTTGATTCATGTTCCAGCAGTTTTCCATTGCTTATTAAATATATCCATCTCAGGGAATTTACTGTTCAAAATAAAATTGTGTCACTGAAAAAGAAATTCTGACAAGCCTTATTCTACAGAACGTGATTATATTTCTGCATTTTACCATTAGCTCAAAGACACTGGAATTATATCTCACATTACTCTTCCCCTTGGAGTCCCACCACATATATGTTTTGCTGAACATGTAAGACAGCAAAAGCATGCACGAAGTGGCTCTGCACATTGATCCAAATAACCTTAGGATCACAGAATGCATCAGCAAAACAAAAACATAATGCTTAGATCCAAGAACAAACAATTCCTGTTGTCTTCTGAAAAATCTGACCTGCTATATGAACATCAGCCTTCACAAATATTAATTCACTTCTATCTTTAAAATACTAGACAATATCCATGAACTCTCAAATAATAAAAAATAAATTTTTAAAAAAGAAAGGTCTGTGGAACACCTTTGCACTCAATTTTTTATATGTATTTATACAGTGGGATGAAAGGACCAGCATTTCTTTAAACAAACATGAACATCTGGTTAGACGATACACTGAGGTGTCCTTCGATAAAGTTGTTTTAAGCTATTCACACATCTCATGACAGAACTCCAGTTCCTAGAATTGCTAAAAATCTAAAGGCAGCTACCAGGTAAGCACAGATGGAGCCCAGAGCAGTTCAAACGCAGCTGCTGCCTGCCTGCAGAGTCACTGCAGTTTATGATCAACAGATGTTCTTTAGGTCAGAGGAGTAAGTATATACACAGGTTTCTACAAACTTGGTTACCCAAGAGACTTGATTGGCCTCTCGACGGCTCATGGTCCCTCAGGTACTCCACAGACCATTTTACAGTCTTAAGTTTTTTTTTTTCCTTCTGTGTCCCCCTCTATACAGTGGGAGGACAGCTTATAGCTAATACACACAACAGACTTGTAACATTCAAAGGCAAAAGCTCTTAGCCTAAAACTAGTGCACAAAACCTGGTACAACAGAATCTCTTTCCTCTTCCTCCTCCATTTCTAGCAGACACATCTTACTATCTTCTACTTAAAAATAACAGAAATTACAAACGCTTTTCCTTCATACGTGTATCCAAGGATGTAAAAGCACATTCTACGCACACACTTATCTTAGCCTCAAAACTTTTCTAGGAGATAGTACTGGTTTCCTCATCCTTGCCTACAGTGCTAGCAACATAACAGAACAGAGGGAAACATTTTATTTGTGTTATTCCTGCACATCACCTTCCATGTGCTGGGCAACCTGAACATTGCTTCATCTCTGGATGGTTTTCTACCATCTGTAAAATGGGCATAACTACGATGCAAACATTAGAGACAAAAAGCACTTGTATTATAAATATCATGGTAGCAAATGTTTACTAAAAACATCAAATAGTCCCATAAGACTTTAAAAAAAACCCTGCTAGGGTAACAACCACAATTAGAACACTGAAAGTCCAAAAAATAATACTACCATCATGTTTTGAGGCCTCTACTACACAGCCCTAACAAATGTTTAAACTGTATGCATGGTTACTGGATGCCTAAACAGCAGCAAGAGTGACATACAAAATATTGTACCTTAAACATTAGAAAGGAATTTGGGAACTTCAGGCTTTCCCTTTTGCCCTGTTTCAGGCCTGGTCACTGCAAGGGGAGCTGAATCCCGCCAGGGTTTGCCCTGACAAGTACCGCTTTCCCTGATGCCTCCTGCCCCAGAGGGGCTGGTAGGTCAGGTTAGCAGTCAGGGTCTGATGCAGGTTCCCATTCCTCCCACTTCATTACAGCAACAGAAATGAGACAGCCAGACACAAAAGGCTCACACCAGGTACTCCTACTGACTCCAGTTTCTTTATTAAAAACCAGTGAACAACACTTACAGCTGCCTGGATCAAATGGTCTCCTACTTATTCAATTACTATTTAATTTCCCATCTGGTATAATGGATGAAGAAATCTCAGCAGATACCTTTTTAAAGGGACAGTGATCCCTCAAAGATGCAAGCCAACTGTACCTGTTTTAAAATCAAAGTGTCAACATACCTTCCTCAAACACAAAAAAGGTGGCTAGGAATGAGTTTCCATAGGTCATATGCAGCACAACAGAGCTCTGCTTTTGTCAATCTCAAAGGTGGAGGAGGTTTAGAACAAGTCAAGCTAACAGAAATATCCTCAAGCTGCCTCCCTTCCTGCCTCGAACAAGGAACCACACAGGGAGGGCAAGCAAGAAGGAACTGATGGCAGAGGCAGGCACGGGCAGCCTGGTTACCATGTCTCAGAAAAGCAAAGAGCTTGGGTCAGCAGCTTAACTTTAATCTAAGTCTCTGCCTTCAGTGGCGGAGCACTGTATGCTTTCATATCAGTATGTATTATAAGTACTAATCATGCTTCTTGTAGGAAATGATCAATTAGATTTGAAATGGTTAGAGATTAATAAAGTACACTCTAGGGGTGACACTGCAGCTCAGATCAATTTTGCTTTCAACTCACAGATAGGCCATCATTTCTACTTTAGCGAGTTATAACAGTACCACAACGATCTCACACAGGTCTATATACTAACATTTGCACATACCTGCACTGCACTGAAAATAATTCCTTCCTTCTTCACAGGTTAACAACTTGAAACACCTAACTCTGCACCTCCTGAAAAGGGAAACCTCTAATGGCTCCTTTATTATTTGTAAAACCAACTTCTCCAAACTTAAATGCCAAAAAATAACCAAAAATGCATCTTAATTCTCCTTCCTCTATTTCCCATAGTGATTGCAACATCTACCTCACAATTTTACTGCTTGCCGCTTTCACTGCTACATTCATGGCAAAAACAAGTGAAAAGAAAGTTTCTGATACAATGTGTCACAGGGACTACCAATTTAAAACTGAAATGCATTTCAAACAACAAGCAAGGTTCTGAAAGTAGAGAAAGTTCTTCAAATTCAGTGGACAGAGATATGAGAGTGTGTATTAACATTCATACCTAGTTCAATCTAAGGACCCTTATTTACATTCCTTCAAATAAATGCAGCAGTCTGTAAAACCTGCCTTAAACATGCATTCAGGTTACGAAAACCCAAGTGCACTTCAGAACTGTTCTTGGTCAGGAGCTGACCCAAAGCTAAGCCATTACATCACAGATTCCCTATAGCTCCTATAAGTCCATATGCCCCAAGTTACCTCCGAGCCTCTGCATCTCCAACAGATGTCCCAAACCGAGCAGACATCCACCTCTAGGACTAGTGAACATGCTGAGCTTGAAGACTGTGTTCTGGGTAAGTTTGCAGCTGTATTATTTATATTTTCATTTGAACATTAGGTAAGACAGACCTTCCAAAAATATTTTCATGAACAAGATGAAACACAAGAGGTGCCAGAACAACTTTCCCTGTGCTCAGGACAGTCAGTTTCAGAGTGAGGGCACCAAGCTAGAACACACACCCTTCAAAGTGAGCATACTGCAAATACTGAAATGAAGATCTCTCTTAACATTTCTATTTAGGATCTTAAAGAAAACAAAGCAAAGACACCTTGATACATTAGTTTTTTCATTTTAAAAGGCCCCATTAGGGGGAGGAAAAGAAAGTATTATCCAGTTAAAGGCATAGAGCTGGAAGATTTCTCAGTCATGATGGTATGCCCACTAGAGGTGCAGATATTATTAATAAAGTCTTACACACTGCAGCTAGATGTGGAACAGATAGCCAAATAGCTGACATGATGCCCATTGCAAAAGTGGAAGATTATAGATTTTTAACTGAGGAAATGACATTTCTTTCATGCTTTGTTTATTTCCCCCTTTCCCTAAAGATCCTACCTTTGTGATTTACTGCAGTCTGGAACAATTTCATTGTGTTCATTTATTTCATTCAGATACAGCTGCGGTTTCCCTTTTAGGAAAGGAGTCTAGCTTTAATATTTAAGTATCAGCTTAATATTTTAATTGTTTTAATTATACATGAACTCATTTTAAACGACTGTAATAGCTAAAAATTTGAGTGTTTAAATAAGTTCAATATTTAAATCCTGTCAGGTTGAGGTCACTAAAAAAACCCCAAACCTCTAGCAGATTATTTCCTTTCTTTTTCTTCTCTATGCACTTCCCTTCTTGCTCACCAGCAAACAGAATGCCTAAACGCTGCCAGCTGTCTCCCAGATAGGTCTGTCTAGCTGCAATGCTGCTTTCTGTCTGGAGGAGAGGAAACCAAGGCTGAGACTCCCGTAACGAGGTACACAGACTACCGGTGCTTCGCAGCTTACTTGCTGGTAGCCCCCCGAGACCTGACTGAGCACAGGAGCCTGGCTCCTCGCTCCCTGCTCATCCAAACTGAACAGATGGAGAGCAGCCGTGAACCTGTGAGCAGACGCAACCATATGCAAGAGGGACTGTACATTCCTGCACTGATGACAGCTTAGAACAACAGTAATCTCAACTTTTTTTCTTTGCTGGAGCTGTGAATAACTTAACATCTTCTGGGAAAAGTGAGAGATCAGCGTGCACTGATTAGTGTTGCCACGCTCCCATTTCCTCTATGTCTGCACGTTATTTGCAGGAAGCAAAAGCTGAAAGCCTCTTTTGCATCACTCATATCTCAGAAATCAGGAGGGCTCATAGCCATGCATTTCACATCAGGGCCAGAAGTCAGCTCTTCAGGCAAATGCAATTGCAAACAAAAAGTAAATGGCAACCGTGAGTGCTCATCCTGCAGCTCCTCTAGGGGCCCACTCCAGCAGGAACAATGGACTTTTAAGAGTTAGGCTCCTCTAGGATATCCCACTCCGGGCACAAATCCATGAGTCATCTCTGAAGTACAAACACCTCCACTTCCATGTATGTCATGGTTTTCATGGCCTAAGTGACCAGGCAACAGTGCAGGAAGATTCAGCTTCATAGAAGGGAGCAGAGGGAAATCCTAGACTAGAGCACTGACAGCCAGCAGGAAAGTGAAGGTCTCCTGGAATGTCTATAGCAGACCACAATAAGTTGTTACATGACGTTTAAAAGGCACGAAATATCAAACCAATAGGTTTTAAATTAATGCGTTAAAGCACTACGTCCCAACCAGTGCAACATCAATGAGACAATTTAAGACAATTTGGCTATGCCCATACACAGCAAGGCATGGTGCTAAGTCAAGCTCTCTGTCTCCCAAGCCATTGGTGACAAAGTTGGATGCAAGTGATGGGATGGGTGAGGGATCAGAGACACACCTGCTCTTCTGGCATATGATTGCTTTTTGGGTGGTCCCAAGATAAAGAGAAGGAGAAGGAAGGCCAGAATCCCAGACCACATCCATCTGACACACTACAGAGAAGACACGAGACTCTGGCTCTGTAGTTTGGAGGTTATACTGGTGCCAGGCCTAAGCCAGTTAAGCCCTGTTAACCTGCAGAAAGACTACTACCAGCTCTGCAGCCAGCAGCCTCCTAGACACCTTGTGAGTGTCTGCCCGTGCTCCTCCACACAAGGTTGGCATGCCCTCTGGAGCTCTAGCATGCTGAGACAGGGTCTTTCAGCTCAGCAAATAAATACAGCAAGAATAAATGGCATCAATTATTCACTAATGGAATTATGTCTAGTAAGTCAAACCGAATCTATAATCTGAAAAATCCTTTGCTTAAAAAATGCAATGATTTTTTAATTGGTTTTACGTTCCCTGCTATGATTATTCAAAGCACTATATACAAAGGGCTTGGGAAAAGAAGTCACTTAATCAGATTAAAAGGAAATCACCTACCAGGCTGGGAACCTAGCAGGTCCCACATCCTCCATTTCTTTGTATAACCTCCACCTGTAAAATACCCTTCCTAGGATATTGTTAAGGCTGCAGTCCCAACATTAGCTGTTTGCTCAGTTTTACTTCTTAAAGCAGGCAAAAAGGATGACCTGCAGCTTTCAAAAAAGCTTCTTCAGAAATGCTTGTGAAACTTAAGTCAACATTACATTCACACAAATGCTTCAGGCAAATTGTTCTGTTCCCACCACAAGCAGCAATCATTACTCTGTAGACATGACAGATTTCTTCTAGAGCATCTGGAAGTTGCTGCCTGTAACAAAGAATCTGACTAGCATAATTAAATTAGCTCACCCATTTTAATTATTCTGGCACCACATCTCAAGTGAGAAGCAGCCAAACAAATTTGTCTGGCTATGAGTTTCTGTGTCATTTTGCAGCATTGCAAGGTAGTCTAAAACCAATCTGTAGCCCTCACATGCATTCCTGCTTGTCTTCTCCAAATGGAAATATGGACACCTGAATCTATAACAAAGGGCAAGTAAAGGACATGAGACAAATCTGCTTCAGTTCTGTTTTTCTCTCCCCTTCCACGAGGATTTTTTCTTCAGCAAACTTTACTTCTATGCCTGCAAGTGGAGGACCATTTCATCACCTTCTGTTTGACATCTTAGATTCCCCCACTCCTGACCTCTCTTTCATGACTCTTGCCTGTTGTCCAGCCCCTGTCTGCATTTGCTGTCTGGAGTTCACATCCTTAACTTTCTCCCCTTGGGTTTCCCTTCCTTGGCTTCGAAGGAATATTTTCCCACCAGTCCCTGAAGATGCTTTCCTAGCCAGACCCCTGTTCTCTTTTAAGGCAACTTCAGTTTCACTGATAACGCCCTTCTGGACATTCTGCCCCGCTTTTGACTGCATCAGTTTTAGTGATGCCTTTGCATTACCTGAAGACAACATCGCACCTTCTCATTGCTCCACTCCATGTCCTCTTCAACTCAGCTCTCTTTACACTCTCCCTACCCCTTAAACAAGATATATTTTATTATTTGATGTTACACACGATAGTCAACTTCATAACTGCTCTTGTACTTAACACTAATCACAATTCCGGCCACTACATAATTCTATGTATTGCTTGGAAAAACGCCAGTCTACATAAGTCAAAGACACCAATACCCTGATTTTGCTGGTTTATTGCACTAGTAGCCCAAATCTGTCTATCATCCATGTCAGCACTTTCCATGCACTGCTTCACACAGCTCTACATAACTGCCTGCACAATTTCCCTTCCCCTTTTAAGTATGCTCAGCAGCTTAGATGTCCCCATACAAATGGCCAGCAAGACCCAAAACTACAACACAAGACCACACCATCCAGAACACTGCTGCAGAGATCCTGTCCACAAGGTGTCATTTGGGCACCCCATCCACTCCGCCCTTTGCTCTCATCTGCAGCTGAAACAGTCTTCCTGCTTTCAGACTTCTTGCTGCTTACAGTGCAGTGCACCTTCCCACAAATAACCATTAAATTACTTTCCCCTTCCCACTCTCCTTTATCAAGACACCAGTAAAAAAAAAAAAAAAAAAAAAAAAAAGACCCTGAACTACAGCACCAACATGCTACAGCTACTGTCACCCTATCATACAATCACAGAATGCTTTGGGTTGGAAGGGACCTTTAGAGGTCATCCAGCCCAACACCCCTGCGGTGAGCAGGGACAGCTTTAATCAGATCAGGCTGCTCAGAGCCCCGTCCAACCTGACCTGGAATGCTTCCAGGGATGGGATCTCCACTACCTCTCTGGGCAACCTGTTCCAGTGCTTCACCACCCTCATGGTAAAAAAATTTCTTCCTTATACCCAGCCTAAATGGTCTATCAAGCAACATGGTCTCCTTGTTTCTATGTGCATTTGCCTGGCTGCACCCATCCACTATCTCTGATCTTCGACTTAAACACCACCACAAATAGTTAAAGTTCAGAAGCCTCTGGAGCATCTGTCCCTTCACAACATACAACATTTAGCAAAGCCCCAAGCAATCAAACAACAGTCCTTCATATCCAAAGACCCCTTTCAGAAAGGGACTCAAATTATCAATTTTGCTCCAAGTGCTGAAATCACAGAAACAGAAAATGTATCTCACACACAACGTAGTGGAAAAAGGAAAAGGAAAAAGAAATCAATAGTTTGTTCCACACAGCAACCTAAAAATCAGCCCATATGACAGAATGAATATTGAAGGTAAAAACCAACTACATGATCATGTACCTGCAAAGAAACTATAATTTTACTTTACATGCATTTTTCCCTTTCATCTTATACTCAACATATACCAACTCAATCAAATGAAAACAAAAAGAACCAGCTATTCAGTAGTGGTTATATTTAGCAATAGGCAGTCTAACATATTAAAGCATTTTTCCCACTGGTACTCAACCTGAATTGATACTGTCAACAGCTGCCAATAACAGAAGACATTCTGCAGAGTCAGAGAAAGCAGATTAAAAAAAAAACCACTACAATATAATTAAAGGTAAACTACCAGCTGAATGATGCTATAACCACAGGCATGTTACTTCTACAGATGTGTACTTCTGATAAAGGAAATGCAAAGGCCCTTCCTTGCAGCCAGGTGGTGTTGCCTAACATCAGTGAATCAAGGCTGCTCTAATATACAGATTATGGATCTCATAGGGGTTCCCATCCAGGCCAGTAATAGCTGTTTTGAAAAACAGGAACACCATCGCCCTCAGCAGAGTTTAGATCAAGCTCCACTGTAGCCATATCTCGATATCCACAACTGCTCTCACAGGGCAAACAGGGCTCAGGGCACAATAACCACAACAAAAAGCTGTAGACTAGCTCAATTTAGCAACATCCATTTATACTTTCTAGCAGAAAGAATTCAGCCTAGCATCTGGTAGTTCCCAGAGTAACACTTCCTAGCCTGGGATGTGACATCTAATTCTTTGTAATAGATGGACCAATAACTTTTCTCCTTGTTCTCAAGAAATACAGAAATTAAAACTGGCCACACCAACTAAAGTCAGTAATTTCTGTTTGTACCTGCATTGCTAAAAGTCTTGGCTGGAGACATTGAGGACAGTAAAATCAACGGAAGCACTCACACTTATATGTATAGCACACAACTAGTGGGAAAAAAATGAGTAAGTTAAACATGCAAGTTTAAAAGTACAACATTTATTCTGCATCAGTTACCTGCCCACATACACAAGGCTCTAGCAGACTAAAGCTATGCAACACTGCAACTAACCTACTTGTCTGCCCAAAGTCCTTCCAAACTCACAGCTTACTTGAGAAAGGCACAGTCCCATGAAATCATTCCCCTTGAGGGGGCAGAGCTGCATGGACAAGAAGTCACTTCGGGCTCTAATATAGGTGAAACATTATCCAGATGAACTGTCTAGCCTGGAAGGAGATACTCTAATGCTTTTTTGAAGTATTCTGTTGCTATTAGTGGGTTTCAAAAGCAGATGTAAACACAAACCAACTCCCACTCCCTTCCACTGCCAGAATAATCAGAGATTACCTACCCAGGAAAGCTCTTCCCAGTTAACCCTATATATGATCACACATATGGCTGGCATGACTTTTTGGAAGATGTCCTTCCAACATAAAAAAAAAAAAAAAAGAATCATCCAGACTTAAAAGTCACCACAAACCACATCCACAGTTAAGAAAAGCCCTTAGCATGAGTAGAAGATTGGATGTTAATACAATGCCAAAGTCATTATTACCTTTGTGGGTTTTCAATCAGATCTTTTTTTTTTTTTATTTTATTTTTTTTTTTTAAAATAAAAGAAAATGTAAGGACACTGTCAAATAGCTTAAAGTCACATCAACGGAACTTTATAGTGAGAAAATTCATCCTGTACATCTGGTAAGCAAACCATATTGGTCATGACTTCCTTTCCTCCCCCTCCCCCCCCAGAAGAGAACAAGAAGTATATGTGCAAAACAAAAAGCAGCCATCTAAAATGCTTGATTGCATGAGCACTAGGTCCAGATTCAAAAGTAAAAATATTTTTCTGTGACTTACCAGAATTTCTCTTTGACACAAGCTTCAAATTCGTGCTGACTACAGTACAGATCACAAGAACCAAGGGAACAAGAGGCTTCATCTTTCACTTTCTGTGACAGCTGAAATACAAACATAGATGAAGTCTGAATCACAGCTCTTCACTACAACAAAGCAGCAGCTACAAACATTTCTCAAAGAACCATTACAGGGCAATGGCTTAATCTAGTGACTTCTGGGTTTATTTTTATGCAGACATAGGAAAACATAATGGTTCAAAGTAACTGTCTATGAATAATTTATCTCTGACTACCACAGAAAAGGGTTGGGTTTTTTTAAATGACACTTTGAAAATATTATTTTGCTTAAATAAAACACAAGACTCAACTGTTTATTTGAAATAGTATGGGTCTAATCTGGCAGATTTTTGTATGTTATTTAAGGGGAAGACCCTGATGGTCATGATTAGTTTTGTCTCTATACAAACAGGCCACACACTTAAAAAAACTTCACATAGTTCAGGAAAAGATAAAGAGTAGGTTATTCATGCAATTTCTCTTAGCAACCTTATTTTCCCCACTGGTGACCTTGTAAAAGCTCCTACAACTAACTAATGCTATTCCAGAGATTTGTCCTATAAAATGAGGTAAATACAGGTGAACAAAATTCAGAAATCAATGAATGCAGGTCTTGGGATTCTTATTAAAAAGATAAAATCAGTCTCTCCTGTGAACTTTACTACCTACTTTATATTACATACATTAAAAAAAAGAAAAAATCTAGTTTAAAATTGTATTTTTAATTTTATGTAATTACTGGAACTAATTCTGTTTTCATTTACAAGTACGAGGTCATTCAAGAAAACATAGCAAGAGCAAACTGAGGCTCCTTATCTGCACTTAAAAACAGGTGGAATGAATCTGAACTCTGCAAAGCCCATTTCTCTCTCTCTCTCTCTAAATGAGAGAGAGAGATGCTTAATTATAAGCTAGAGTCCTCAAATATATGCTTAGCTTGAAGTCACAGGCCTTTAAGTGTCTTGATATATTTAGACTGCAGGAATTCCTCTCCATATCAGATACAGACTTTAGATCAGGATCCTTATTCTCAGATAAAGAGAGCAGTCATCTAAATCAGTATGAAATTAGTATTTGCACCAAAAGATTCAGCAAACACTTTACAGCAGTTTCTTTTAAACAGAAATGCACAAAACTACCTGCATTAGTAGTCAAAATGAAGGCCAACAAAACAGAATCATTCCTTAAACACTGTACCTCATCCGCCCACCTGCCCAGAGGTACCCTCAGCTGCAGGACCAGCCCAGACCCCTGCAGCTCTGAACATTTGCTCAACGTGATAAACCAGCAAGAGGGTGCAATGTCCTGCAGTTCGCTGAAAATTACTTTAGTTTGAGTTTATTACATCAAATATTCTTCCCTTGTAATTTTACTACCAGCCTACTGTTGTGTGAAGAAAATGTAAGGAACCATGTATAATCTTTTACATGATGGCAATTATGCTGCTATTCAATTATTTCAAAATTACCACTTACAACTGAAGTTTTCCCCCTCTCACCTTACTGTACTGCGAGCTATAAACAGGCAGAGGATTTTTTTTCCCCCCTGAATTCTGTGTTCCCACGGGCACTTTATGCCTATTGATTTTCCACAGTAACGATGCTAAAGGAGTTTTCAAGGAATAATACGCGCTGAAGGCTGTCTGACAGTGGTTAATGGCAGAATTAGTATTCATTCTTCCTTAACCTCTCCTTGGAGTACCAGAATCCTGAAACAAGCAAGGCCATCTTGACAGGAGAGTTTAAAAAAAAGTAATTGAACTAAATCTTTTGACAGATAATTGTAATGATGATGTTATGCTAGAATGATTTTCAAGTGTAGCTTTGCAAATTACTTTCTCCGCTTTCCTCCCTTCCGTTATTACAGCTGAAGTATGTAACTCCCAGGTCTTTTTTCATGTGGGTCCCTCCACCCCCACCCCAAATGAGCTATGCTGCATTAAACACACTTAAAAATTCCAAGCAAGTTCTGCTGGCCAACATTGATGCTAGAGATAGGGGAAAATTCTTGGTTCTGTCAGCACTGATAGGAGTTTTGCTTTTTGAAGCCCTGGCCTCACCGAAGCAGGCAGCCTCCGTACTTGCAAAAATCGGGAAAATACAGCAGGAAAAAGGCAAGAAACTACTCTGCCACCCAGTCATTCACAGCCTATCCCAGAGCCTCAGCTTGTCACATCTGACACAACCCCACTGAAGCTGGCATGAAAATACATGTCAAAGTTTGAGGTGTCATCTTTACTGTCCTAGACATCCAACTAGAAGAGGTAGGATCAGCCACACCAGTGTGACCAGTAGATCAGCTGGTTACTGTCCTGAGACAGCAGACAGCTATAGATAACAAGGCTGTTCAAACTGCCATCATAGATGACTTTTTTTAAACATGCAATTTGACAAAGAACCCACGGTACAGTATAAGATGTATTTCCCCCAGAAGACTGTCAAGCAGCCAGAAGAGGGAAGGTTGTATGTGTCCAGGACAAAGGCTCTAAGTTTGCTCAGGAGATTTCTGGGGCTGAGCCTGCCAAGACTCCCATCATGTCTCCCAATGGGAGCAGTCTCACAACGCCCTCCTCTGGGCCATTCACTCACCTATCAGGCAGTGGGACGGACTACGGACTCAAGACAATCCTGTGCTACACCTACTAGCACTTCCGGAAATAAAGGAGTGGAAGAGTCTATGAGCTGATGAAGAACATGAATAAAACAGTGTTGGCTTGAAGAGATAAGAGATGGGATAAACCAGTTAACATTCAATACCATTTTTCTATAACTGAGGCATTCTCCTCCAAGCAGGGCTGATTTTGTCATTTGACAAACTTTCCCTTCACAGGCACTGAGCAGCATTTCCCTGAGGAGCTGCTCACTGTGATGCTGCCAACTCCAAGCAGCTGTGAGTAGGGGCTCACAGCTGTAACAAGGACATAGTACTCTACTGGATACACCTCACAAGAGGGGAACCAAGTTTAGGACCGTTCCTAGAAGAGTGACGATGACATCTGACTTAATAAGGACATAGAAATACCAGTTACAGCTAACTTGCCCAGATCACTGAGGGGAGGGAAGAGAGACACAGAATAAAGTGCTTGTTGAGAAGGCTGAAAGAATCCCTAAACAAGTTAATCCAGCCCTTGTTGTGACCTGCCAGGTTGCATTTGTATCGAGATAAATAAAGGGAGGTTGCTACCATCAGAGGGAGAAATGTAGGAGAAGCAAGGTGTGACAACTTTATTCTCAATCATTCCACTGCTAACGAGGCCACCCCTTCCCTCCTCATACCGTCTGATGCTCCAGACCACAGACTTAAGGCAGCTTTCCCAGTCTGCTGTAAGCACCCAGCAACTACAAGGGGACCAGGCTACGATGCAGCACAAATTCTGTTCTTCTAACAGAAACCCTGACTCCCATATGCTGCCTAATGCCCTCCACCTGCGTTGACAAACTTAGTTCTTTCTTCTGAGTCCTCAGAAAATAGGGCTGGGGAAATTGTGTCCCATTTTCTTCACGTACTGCTTGCTGTCCTTCCAGCACCCACTTCAGCTCACACAGCTTCCCAGACTCAAAAGACTTTCAAGTGACAAGGTTAGAAGAAAGCACTTGGAAACAAGAAGGAAACTGGAGCATTAATATTCTGCACAAAACCCAGCACTGAGATCCCCAAGTTCCCGCTTTAAATATAATTTAGTTTTGCTCTAATTTGTTCCACGAGCTTTGTTTATACAGTGTTCCTTTTTAAGAGAAAGCAAGAAAAGAAAACTGGTGCATGTGTGCACTCAGGCACACGTCTGTGCACAGACTGAGATTTGCTGACACACCACGAGACTCTGTGGGTTCTGGCTTCTCCACAGAAGCTGAGATGCAGAAGGTGCTCATTAAAAACAGCAGCCCACCTCTTTAGTGGTTTCCAATTGTCAGGTTTTGTTGCTCAGAAATCTCACAGAAATAAATTACGGCTTTCACCCCACACACAAAGGATGAAATGGCAACAGTAATTCTTTCGTTGTCTTTACAGTATGCTAGATGGTGACTTCTGTTCATTTCTTTTCAAATCATTCCCCCACTCTACTTTTTAAAGCTTTGAATTTTAATATGAACTCTCTCTCAGGTCTTCTCTTCTTTTGCCAACACATCACACATTGAGCTGTTTATTACTGAAAGTTTTTCAGTCTATATAATATGCTGGATGGAAGCAATCCACAATGGGCACCAGTCCCTTTTTGCTGATATCTCAAACACAAACAAAAAAAATATTCAAGATCAGAGATGCATGCTAGTTCAAATAATGTATCTTCAGCTCTACTTGATACGGGTCACACAGTGTTCTTTGCTCTGTTGCTCGATGAGCACCAAAGATTATTTAATTTTGCCTAATTCACTGTGCATCTTCACCATCATAACCAGCCACTTAAGTTGTCTAAATACGCAACGAACATTAATTTTACAAGGCAGTGTGCATTCAGCATTCATCTTGCTGGATTTGAGCCTCCATTGGGCTCAGGTACTTAACTAAATTCACATCTGGCTAATTCTCCTTGTTCAGCTGAAATTCTATGAGAAATTTAAAACTGAGGTAAGCACAGAGAGAATCTGGCAGTGCTTGTGTTGTGAGAACTGAAAGTAACCAGCAACGATGACACAACATCTAAAACACCCGGGATTATTACTGCCTCAACAGTGCAGCAGCTGCATGATAGCAACACAAGGAAAGACCAAGGTATTGTCCTGAGGAAGCAAAGGGAACCACAACTTAATACACAGAGCACCTGACAAGGTCACAACACCAATCTGTAATGACTCCACCAAAGGCTGCATGTCTGGGTGCAAAAGCAAAGGAACAAATTGTAAAACTCACAGATCTTTTGTGGTGCGAAGGGGGTACACTCAGAATCTTATCAGTTATTTCAGAAGAAACAAACAGCACCACCCCTTAGGTGTTAACACTGAGGTTTTACTTGAAAGATTGTAACGCTTCCATTAAAAATTTAAATACCTTCCAAATGGCAACCATTGAAGATACCAACAGCAGCATCTTAAAAGCTT
Source organism: Pelecanus crispus (assembly GCF_030463565.1). Classification (NCBI taxonomy): domain Eukaryota; kingdom Metazoa; phylum Chordata; class Aves; order Pelecaniformes; family Pelecanidae; genus Pelecanus; species Pelecanus crispus. Next base: position 8,087,936 of record NC_134655.1, on the reverse strand, counting down.
CAAAAGGCATCTTACAGTATAACACCAAAACAAAAAAATGGGCTTCAGTGGCAGGCACAAAAGAAAAATACTGCAGATAGCCTCCACACAATAACTTCTCCCATTAACATTTCTGGCTGCAAAGAGTAGAAGTGATTTTAGTCATGTTAAAGTGGCAATCAGACCCAACACTATGAGCAAACTGCTGGTTTGCCCTGTAGAGAGTAAACCGTGCGAGCATTAACACAAGAACCTTTTCTTGCTAGAACTTTCCGATCCAATAGCTGCCTAAAATAGTGCTCATTTATGGCAAAAAAATGAAGAACCCAAAACGAAAAAATCCTCTGAAATATTCCAAATACAGATTCCAGTATCTATAGAATCAAAATGCTAACCAGAGGGGTCAGTGATGAGCATATGATACAGGCACTCATCTAAATATCTACTAAGAAAATTTGACAAAAACCTAAGCAGCCCATCTTAACAGATTTGTGAACCAAAAGAACTAGAACTACTCAGCACTGATTAGCAGATCGAGTACTACCAGCTCACACCACATGCTGACCTCAATTCCCTAAGCAACTCACTCACACAGAATTCAAGTTCATTATATCTTCAAATTGGATTTTAAATCCCCGAATCGTACTCCTCCCTTATTGCAGCAACTCCTGCACTTGGAAGTGCAGAAAGCAACTGTAAGGAGGAACAACAAGAACAAAGGAGTGGGAAAGCTAGCTATTATTTTAAGTCTCATGCCCAGCTGCACTGCCAATGAGGTACTGATTCAGCACTACCCTGGATTCTACAGAGAACTATTGTTCCAGCCTTAACTTTGCCATATTCTAACTACACATTCCAGGATATATGGATACGCTTGTCCAGTATCACAGCTTTTGAATTTCAGTAGTCCAGGCCTTTTATAGACATTCAAAGTAAAATACATGTTGTGGGAGGAGGATTACAGCTTGTACTTCAAGCCCTCATGGTTTATGGGGGTCAATATAGTGTATCTATTAATTTACAGCCTTTTTTTTCCCCCTAGAGTAGAAGCTATTAATATTCTACATATATTTACTTCTGCAGATTGTGGTTTAATCAATACAGTACTTCAGGCAACATGAAGTACCGTAGGCAATGTAAAGTCTGTCAGACCCAGAGACTTTAGGTTTACAGAGTGGGGCTTAGCCTCTTACCACTTTGCCGAAGTACTTAGAAGATTACAGAAAAGCCAGCTGGGGGAAGAGAAGAAAATGTGAAGCTAGTCTACACTTGGAAAGCTAAACGTGTACACTAGTACTGGGGAAAGGGGAGTGATTTTAAGAATCAGCTTAAATCAGCGTAAGTCCTAGAGCTGACGCAGTTACAGCAAGACAGCTCCCAAAGCAGAGTAAGCCGCCGCAGTAATCACAGGCACCCGAGGGGAAAGAGGACCCCAGCCGCGGATGACCACGTACGCTTCCCAAGGCCGAGAAGGCCACTGGGCACTGTCCCAGGAGGGCTGAGCTGAGCTGAACTCAGAGGCCACTCTCCCAGAGCCAGCCCAGCCCAGCCAGCCAGCCCCGGGCTGCGGAGCAGCTCTGCTCAGGAAAGGAGGACTCCGAACCCCACTTTTCAGCTCTCCGGGGGTAAAAAAGCAAGTTGCTGATGAGAACCCCTTAGGCTTCAGAGTCACTGATAAACCCTGTAAATTCTGGAAAACCCATGGCTTCATCTGACTCCGGCTCTTCAGTCACCGACACCCAGAGCAAACACCACCGCTCAGGTCGTGGCCTTTTCCTCCTAAGTGCTTTAGACAATCTTGCCAGCGATCACAGGTCTCCTCTACAGAGCCTCAACCACAAAAGAAGACATTTCAGATTCAAAGAGATGAGAAAAGTCCATTCTCACCCACACCAATTTCAAAACTCAGTCACCGCTCACATCAATAAGGAAGTCTGCCCAATTCGCAGCAGCCTACGCAAGAGCATTATTAAGCCAAAAGATTAGATGCTTTGCTTCTTTCATACTCGTACCAACCTTGCTCCCCAAGCAGCTTTTGTAGAAAAGCTATTAAAAATGGAGAGAGAGACAGTTCAAAGAGAGGTCTCAGTCCTGAAAGATAGCACATCCCTCCTCTTCCACCCCACGCTGCCTCTCTCGTTCCCCTTGTGTTCCTCAAGGCTCATTACGGAGGTGCTCAGCACAAAACAGAACTCGATTTCAGACTGGGCTGCCATCTGCATGCTGAAACATTCTCTGCTTGTACAGTGAAACTGCTTCTACAGCATCTTAAAACAGTCCTCTTCCCAGGACCACACAGAACATGGACTGCAGTTGTTACAAGCGTCAGCCGTATTGACTTTATATCTGCTCCTATATACATTCATACCTCTGCAATATTTACACAATAACAATATTTGGACTATTCATGGCAAACCTGGTCCACGTTCACTCCTGCACATTAATGAAACAAGCACCGAGATAACACAACTCTGCTTGCGATGTGCTTAGAATTTCATTCCTTGATCTCATTCACGGCCACATACTTCCCTAATATATAATGCTCAAAGAAGACAGAATTAACAGAAAAAGATGACATACCAGCTGTTATGCTTCTTACAAAACACTCTTCCACAGTCTTCCACTTAGAAAACACAGTTCCAGAGAAGCAAGACAGGGCACTTTGCGCTGCTGACAGCAAAGGCAAGTTGCTTTCACTGTACTCAGCACCATCTCACAGTACCTTAAAGTGATAAACATGTTCTTGATAAGGATTTTTTTTCCTTGCATAACCAGAGCCTAGCCTTTACCTATATGTATATTGCCACATTTGTCTGGGTGAAAGTAAGAATCTAATTAAGCAAGCAAGCAACCCCTCGCCCCCGAATTTGAGAATCATGAGAAACTGCTTATAGAACATTACTTCCAGATATTTTGTGGAAACCTTGTAAACAATGGGGTTTTGTTCTGATGCAGGCCAAAATCAAATTAAAACATGTACTTTATGTGCCCTGGAATTGCTCTGCCACATAGACATCCTTGTTAATTTACTATTACATAAAGCAGTGGGAAGAGGAGTGGAAGGAACTCTCTTCCTGTAGTCCTTTTGGGGTGGAAAGGGGCTGGAAAGGAAAGAATTAGCCAAACCACCCTGCAGAAGTTTCTAACACACAATCTCTCTCCCACCAGCTTTGTCACTGAACATAACACAACCCTCAGTCCTCCACCAATTCCAAGGGGAGCTCACCTAGGTCAAGTACCAGATGCCAGAGAAAACCTTGACCATCAAAGCTAGCAAACAGATTCTCATTATTTTCAGCAAGGGCAGATTTCTTCCCTTTGTCTTCTTTTCAAGGCTGTTTAAAGGAAGATTTATTTTTAGTTGGACACCCTGAAAAGCAAATGGCCTCTTAAAGTGTCTCCTTATTTTGTGATACAGTTTAAATGTTCACTTCCCTTTCCAGCACTAAAGACCTCCTGATAAATAGCTCAGACTCACATTGTTTGAGGAAGGCTTAGAAACAGAGAGCAGACACGGTTTCCCATACAGCCCTTTAAGGCTGTTTAATAGTTGTTCATGATTTAGCATCCCTTGATATTTTCAGCTTGAGCCTCAGTTTGAAGTGAGAGATTACTCAGAGACCGCACGTTTTGGAGAGCAGGAAAAGTCCATACGTTACAAACGCTTTAGTTGTACTTCTTATTGTGAGTACAAATTCTCAGCCCTTCCCTCAGACGCACAGGTCAACACCACCAGCCCCAGCCACCCGCGGCAGCTCCCCACCTCAGCCGGCACCCAGCGGCAGGGATGACTGGCTGCACAGGGCACAGACACACTCCTTGAAACTTTTCCTCCACCTCCGGTCCCACAAGGGCATCTCAACCCAGGATATACAAAATTTGGACCAAACAGCATCTCTCTTCCAAATGCATGTAGAAGACGCTGTTCTCTGTAGCTTTAACTGGATAACTGTAACGTGCCCTTCTCTCCCCAGGAAAGAGCTGCAGACAGTCAGGGAACAAATTACTCTGCCTGTGCAAACAAACCAAATCCCTTTACAGACCCATCCCAGCCAGAGAGCCTACCTGGATGCTCCTGTCATCTCCAAGCAGGCAGAGCATCCCGAGGGGTACAGGCCTCACGTGTTGTCCCCATTTCCTCCCCCTTGCTCTCCAGCAGCCTACCCGCGCCTCTGCTGCGCTCCTCACACGCACTGCCTCCATACACAAGCCGCCCGTTTCTTCCACAGGGAACCGAAGCAAGCAGCCACCCTGCACCTCCAGACGCACACACTCTTAAATCCTCCATGGCTCGAGCTTATCGTACAGTGGCAAGGCACAACACCCATGAGATCCTGAGCCCAGCAAGCGCGCTCCTACCTGCCTCTGCTTCCTCACTCCTCTGCAGCCTCCTCTGGGCTTAAGGCTGCAAAGTCCAGATGAGGCCCAGGCCTCCAGCCTCCATCAAACCAGGAAACCACCTCCTGCCTCTCCCTCACCGCCGGTTCCTGCCTGATCAGAAGTGATCTGTGCCACAAGAACAGCCCTCCTGCTGAGCTCACCTTCTCCCCGCCAGCCTATGAATCCCTCCTGACCCTTCAAGGCTCTTTTTTGATCTGACTTCTGTTTGGAGAGTGGCCAGTCCCCCACACTGGTTTCCAACAGCTTCGGCTACTGCACTGCTTCAAAATGCAGCCACCAGACTGGCAGCCCTGGAGATTAAAAGGCGTTCCATCGCTCTGCTCTGCGAGATACGAAGCAGTTCAGACAACGCTGGCTGACACCACATATGCACAGGGGCTCCAGCAATCGTGTGCCATCCACTAAAACGGACTGAAGTTGGCTAAGTGCATTAATGTGGCACACCTGGTCTTTTTTTCTTACCTCTTGTGCAAACAAATCTTCCTCCCTTCTTCTTCCCCACCTATTTTACTGCTAAAGTATCAATCACCAAACAATTTGAAGACAAACCTCCTATGAGCTTCTAGGCACTATGAAAGTAAAAGGGTGGTCTGGAGAGAACTCTTGAGCCTTATAAACGGAACAACCAAAGATTCACCTCTCTCTCCTGTGCTCACTTGCAGCCCAAGCCGGGGGTGAGTACAAGGAAGTCTTGCTATCAGTTAACATCCTCACCCGTTCCCACCTGACCACTCCTCCCCAGTACCCAGGAGCGGGCCAGAAGCGCACGCACACCCACACCCACGCTTTCCAACATCCTTGGTCACCAGCTAGAAAGCTTTAGTTCAGTAGAGGAAGGTCTCCCCTCACAGAGTCGGATCTGGAGCACGCTGGAGGTGCAAGCTGCTGCCTAGCAACACAAGCGCTCTGCGGGGGGGTCGGAGCATGCCCCCAGCCTCCCACTGCAAGAGGTCTCCTATGCACAGAGAAACACCCCTCAGAAGGATGCAACCCTTACTAATTTCTTGGAAAGCCATCCTGCACACCACCAATTACAACCCCTGCTTAACCACGGACTCACCAAATCCTGAAGAACGCTACCTGTGCCTTAGTGAACTGCCAGAAGTCTTCACTTCTCACATTTGCTGTGTGTGCATTACACCCCACTGGCTAATGGAGCCCAAAACCCCAAATCCCAGCCTGTCCCTCTATCTCTTCCTCAGCCACTTCTCTATTACAAAGCAAGAACTTGACTCACTGTCAGACAGCATCCTCCCCAGGCTTACCTCCTGCCTCACGTCTGGCATGAGCAAAGCTTTTCAGCCACCATGTCCTCACCAAAGCTGGCCCGCTCCTACCTCCAGAGGCAAGCCCCTTCCCATGCACCACACAGAAGCGGGGCAGGCAGTCACCTGCTCTTGCAGCTGAGATACCCAACAGATATCACAGACCATCAGGCAGCTGCAGAGTTTTATCCCTGCTGAGAAATAACATCCCCTTTTAAGCACTGACAGCAAGCATTTGGGGTGAGCGCCTCTCTCGGCCGTGAATGCACACTCACACATCCCCTGGGCACCCTGCAACAGCCCTTCCCCGCTCCTGCACTGGCAGCGGCTCACCTCGCCATGCACCAACCTCTAATTCTCTGAAAAACCTCCAAACTACATGCACTCTGATGGTAATACCGTAACAGCCACCACCCCCACACACACTCTAAAAATACGTTTTTTTTTTAAAAATAATCAGGAGAAAAAAACCAAGAGAGCATCAACACTGCAGAGAAGCATGAGAAAGTACCAGGGGATCCTGCCAGGATGGGTTTGTCCTCATGGTACAAGCCTAAGTTTGGGTGTTAACCCAACAGGAGCAGAGGTTGCCCAAAGCACAGGGACCTTACCGTAACTTTGAGAAATTACAGCTTACAGCGTTTTCCACCAGCAACTTGAGATTCTTTGAATCTTGGCAGAGACGGCAGCCCAAGGAAAGGCTCTTTAAAAACAGCCACCTAAGCACTCGAGAGGCTTCGTGCCCTTCAGCCGGTTTCCACCAGACCCCACGCGAAACCAGAGAAGCGTTATTACCACAAAACTTTGAGAGGCAGCTGGAGATTCCGAGCCGCCCAACGCTCAGGACGCCACCACGGTACCTCAGAGCAGCCAAGCCTCCGAAGAGCCGGCACCTTTTCAACAGGCTCCACCAAGCTGCAACATCCCAAAAAGCAAGCCCTCGCGTGATTTCTCATTTTAAACCCCCGGCAGTAACACTTCTCCCGGGAAGCCCCACGCGTGTTCGCGGCGCCGAGCGAGACCCCCTCGACACTAACCCAGACGTCCCCTTGGTGAGAGAAAACACTCGGGGCGCCTCCACAGCCGCAGGGCCCGATGCGGGGAACCGCGGAGCCGCCGCGCCGGCACGGGCGGCCCCGGCCGCGGGCAGCCGCGCTGTGAGGGGACCGGCGGGCGCCGCGGGGGGAGCGCGGCCGGCGCGGGGCCCCCCGCCCCCCCGGGAGGCAGCGGCGGGGCTGTGGGGGGGTCCCCGGCGGGAGCGCCCAGGCCGCCTCCGCCCGCCCCGGGGCTGAGGGAGGGACACGGCAGCAGCCGCCCCTCAGCCCCGTCCCGCGCCCGGCGGGGGCGGCGCCGAGGGGACACGCGTTACGCCCGAACTTTTCTTTTTCTGAGGGAAGACTTGAAAAAAAAAAAAAAAAAAGGAAATTGCCGCGAGAAGCGCCGCGCGGCAGGGCTTACCTCCTCGGCGGCTCCCCTCTAGGTCTCCATGCCGGCACGGCCCCGTCCGAGCCCGGCGGGCTGCGGCCCTGCCCTGCCGCGGAGGCGGTGGAAGCTGCGGCTGCGGGGTGGGCGCGGGGCCGCCCGTCTGCGCGGAGCGCGGCTTCCCGCCGCCGCGGAGGAGCGGGCGCTGCCCCCCGTCGAGTTACGGCGGGGCAGCGGGGGGGGCGGCGGCGGGGCCGCTGTGAGGGGAGCGGGCGGGGCGGGGCGGGGCGGGGCGGCGCTGCCCCCCGCGCCGCCGCCGACGGCCCCGCACGCGGCAGGTGCGCCCGCCCGCCCCGCGCAGCGAGACGCCGCAGCGCCCCCTGGCGGCCGCGCCGCGCCGCTGCCCGCCCCGGCCCCGCTGCCCCCGGCCGGGCACCGCGGCCGCCCCGGGGCCTCCCCGCCGCGGCAACATGCCGCCGCCAAAGCCGCTAATGCCCCGTACGGCCCGGGCGGGGAAGGGGCTGTCGGCACCAGCGAGGGCCTGGCACGTCGGCCCGCTCTCGGCAGAAGAAAGCGGCAAGAAACGCCCCGAGGACCAGAGGGAGCGGTCCGCAAAGGGCTGGGCGAGCGCAAGGAGGCGGCGGTGGCCTCAGACCTGCTCTTGTGGCGGCTGTGGCAGCGCCGAGCCGGCACCGGGGGCTCCGAGCAGAGGAGGTGACCGGGGGGCACCAGGCGGAGGCGGGGAGCGCGCCCGCAGCACGCCCCAACCCGCCGCCCCCTCCCCCGCTCCGCGGACGCTCCCGGCGCTGCTCCGGCCTCCGGCTGCCCGCACAGCCCCACCGGGAGAGGTGCAGCTCGGCCCCGGGGCGCAGCGTTTGCGCCGAACGGGGAGGAGCCGCTTCCAAACCCACTGCACCTTTTCCTGCCATCGGTAGCCCCAAGTTCACCAGGCCGCCTTGAACCGGACCGGGTTAAGTTTCTCTTCCCTAACTCTGCTTCTGACATGGCACATCCATGCTTTCTACAGCACGGTAGGGTTACTTTTAGTTTCCCTGTGCTGCTTTTTATTCGCTTTTAAATACCTTAGAATAGCTCCATGCAGAATATAATCTACTTCTGCATTTTGCTCAGATTCACAGGCGGACCCCGCTTTGTTAGGCAGCTGCGATACAGGCAGAAAAACCGTGGGCCGAATTTCCGTAAGTGCACTTCACGCTCATGTACGCGACGTGACTTTACAGCGCCATTGCCTGGACCGACTTGTGCTGTGCCACGGGGTGCGCGACCGTCACTCCTGCGCGTGACCCCCGCGAGGCTGCAAGCACCGAACCGCGCAGCAGCGAGAAGCTCGTAACCTAAACACGCGAGCGGCGTCCAGCCAGGCACAGGAAAACATTTTCCTCGAGAGACCCTCACCACAGGATTTAGTGTCCCCTCAGCGTCCTGCCCCCAAGCCAGGGCAGCTGAGAGCGCCAGATCCCGCTCAGTCACACACCGAGCCCAGCTCAGCTACGCATCAGTGTCAGCATCTTTGCAATTATCGATGTCAAAGCCAAGAAAACACTCGGCTCTGCTTTCAGGTCTTTATTGCACATGCAGAGCTGACAATTAGAAACATTGTCTTGTCACCTATAAACAAAGCAAACCTGAACTAGATGTCATACAGGGACAATGAAAGTAGCAGCATTTTTAGTCATTTCTCTGAGTACAACCATCCTTTAAAACCTCTTTTGACTTGAGGAGGTGCTGGGGACGAACAGCGTGCAGCCACTTTGTTCTGCAAGGTGAGGCCAAGAACACCAAATGCGACAACTTTTCACAGCCCCAGCCATGGGGGCTCAGGGACACACAAGGTATTCTTACATACAGCAAACGAGCAAAACTGTTGTAGTGAAGGAATGTGACAAAAATCAATAAACTAGCCCATTTTTACTGCCTGTATAAATCTTTTAACTAATTAGAAAAGGTCAATATGTTGCCAGGAGACCTTGCTTCTCCATGTGACATAGACTTCTTCACCAAGATGCTAATACCTTTGCTGCAATTTATAACCTCTGACACTTCAGCTACTCTTCCATTTCTTCTGGCATGATTACAGTGTAATAGTGCTATTTTTTAAATTATTTATCAAGTCACTTACTAAAGTCACTTTTTAGCTGAATTACAAGATTAAAAGCCTAGAAATAAAACATCCCATGGACTTTGAAATGTACAGTTACGTGAAGCTGTATTTAGTGATACCTTGGATTTGTATTTGAACTTTAAATGAATAGATAAAGCAGTATCATTAGACATACTTCAGTGTTTTATAATAAGTGAAAAAAACCTTAATTATTATGCTATACTATATGAATATATATGTTATTCATAAAAAAAGAGGAGAACATACCACTGACTGAATTTTTTTTAAAGTAATTTCATTTTCCTTATTCTGATCTCTTCTCAGCCCATTGTGGAAAATAATCCATTTCACATATATATTTATAATATACAGCTGTCAGTCTTTAGGTAGGCTCACTAGGAATGAAAAGAGGAACATGGTATTGATGGAGTTGAATACAGAGCAGAAGGGATCAGCCTTCAGAAGAACTGTAGGAACAGCCTGCCATGCACCAAGCCTTACACTAATTTCTGATGTACCACTAAAGAAGTAACGAGACCTGTTTTGGCCTTTGTTTCTGACCTTTTTTTTTTTTTTTAAAATATGTGTGATAAAGCAGGCTAGGGGCCCCAGCTAAGACATCCCAGGTGCACTGTGTATTGTAGATGCACACAGAAAGAACAGAGAATAATGCGGTTGACACTGATAAAAATGGGAGGGAGAGAGAAATTATTCACACTGTCATACCTGTCCATACTAGGAAGGGATGTCCAAAGAGACTGATGAACTTGGGCAATGTCAAGCTGTAAGCCTGTGGAGAGCCAGGAACTGAATGCATCACCTCGAATCCCATTTAGTTCTCCAATCCTTGATATGTTAAATCTCTCCATTCTTTCTGCTAACCAAATTATTCCACGATGGGGTATTCTAGGGTTTTAATCCAATGCCAGAGAATTCAATGAAAAAGACTTTTCTGCTGACTTCGGTTAGCTTTGGAAGAGTCCCCAGATACACTTTCTTAATCAATTTAAATCAATCTATGCATGGACTCACCCACATCCCTTGCAATTAGACTGTGGCCAAATATCCTCTTCTGACTGCCACCAGCGGAGGCTGTCCTCCCAGCTGTTCTTTTCTTGCCTGCCAAGGATCAATGGATCTGCCGGTTGAGTGCCTTGCAGTCTGTCCTGCTTCAAATAAGATAGGTTTGTTTTGACTTTAAATAGCAGAAATTAAAGAGCTCCCACCTGAGCAGCTTGCTTGGCAGAGCTGGGGTACAAAGTGAGCAGCCTCCAGCATGAATAGGGTAATTTGGGGAGCATAAATCGCCCTAATAAACCCTGCTACTAACACAGCTCGTTCCAGAAAGGGCCATCGTCTGTGGCTGTGATCAGGAGACCCCCAGTCTTGCCATGAACCTCTGCTTCTGAATCTGCATGATTCTCACATCTTTCTTACCTGAATGGGAAGATGACAGGATGAGAGAATTTACAGCTGTGTGAAGTCCCATTTATTGACTTGATGTCTAGTCTTTCGCACAGAGCGGCACAGATTCAGGTCTGATCTTTGGGAAATATAGCCACATGTGGAAACTATGCATGTGGGTGTGTACGCTCCTGCTCAGAAGAGACCCTGCAATGACCACCATAAGCAAGAGGAAATAAGGCTGAAAGCTGAGTCCATCTCTCCAAAAACACCATCAACCCTTCCCAACAACTAATTTCAGCAGACTGCAATGCAAAGCTGGTAGATAACCCCGTCGCAGCCAGGCGCAAGCATCCAGCCTCCCTAAGACCAGGTGCCGATGACAATGACAGACCTGCAAGGCTCCAGACCTGCAAACCTGCAGATGCTGCAGAGCGTCACCCACCCCCATGCTGCGTCCACCATCCCCGGTCCCACTGTGTCCCGCTGCCCGGGGCCCCGTGCTCTCCGCAGGCTGCTCTGCCAGCAGCACCCACGTTGCTGGAGCAGAGAGAGGCGGAAGCGCTGATCCAGAAGGATGTGAGATGCTGATGCTGCAACAGCAGAGCACGGAAGGGAGCTCATCACAGGGAGACTTGGCAGGGCTGCGTTTACATGGGACAAAAGCCAAAGCAAAGAGAGCCTGTCGTGAAAGGAATGAAGAGGACATCGGCGGCCGGATAAGACTGGATGAAGGATTAGCTACAGGAAGGAATAAACTGACAAGGAGAGAATCCTGCCTGGCTGGTAGCAGCCATGATTCCGATCACCGCTTGTCAGGAGATAAACACAGAGCTGCATAGTAACGTATTTCCAGTTCAGCTCTGCAAAGAGGGAGTTTTAATAGGGTGCCAATTCCCTTCAGTTGGAGGGACTCGCACAATAATGTCACTGCCGTTGACTGAAGTTGCACACAGACAGTATAAAGCAGCAGTAAATGCCAAGATTTCAAAAAATCATTTTGCATCTGACATTCTCCTGGGTTATTTCAAGTGAAAGATAAATGCACTATCTTCCAAGCAGTAATCTTATTTGATACCAACAACATACACAAGCAGTTACATTTGGAATAGCGTAACTTCCTTGCTTTTATGCTCGAAAGCTGAAGATAAAATTATTAAGCATTTTGCATGTACAGAGTGCAAGAGGAGTGTCTGCTCTGCATAAGTATATGGATTGGAAAATAAGAATTCTCTTCCCCAAAGAATAACATGACAGGCTTACAGCAGAGGTAACATCTTCATGCAGTAGGCATTATATTTTTGTAAAAGAGTAAAAAGATACAGCATATTGACTATTTCCCTGTCTCTCTTGACTGGCCGACAGCAGAAATGGAAGCACTGTTTGGGATTAATTAAAATCAGACACAAATCCTAACTTTGCCTTAATCCAGCAAAGAGCTATGAAGCTTATTAGGGAAACTGCTCAAATGGAGAGTTTTTTTTCATATGCAGAATAGTTTGTGGAGCAGGAATGTAAAATCCGCTAACAGATAGTGGAAATACACTTCCATTTCCCATTGGGAATTTCTCAGACAAGACGAAGACAAATGCTGCCTTTGGCTGTTTATTTCACTTTTTGGTGGGAGAAACAATAATCAGCTAGAAAAAGGTGGGGGGGGAGTAAAAATAATCAGCACACAAACACTCTTGTACTGGTGATTTCTGTCCTCTGGATGGGATGTAGCTACACAAACAATCGATCCAAGCAGTTCTGAGACCTCTGGTGAGCACCACCAACATCCTAAAGCAGATCAGCCCCTAATAATAGAAAAGTCTTCCATCAGCCCCTCATTTCTCCTCCCTTCATCCCCTTTCAGTTGTGCAGTATCGACCAGCAAAACTGTGGTTGGCAGAGACAGAGACAAAAGATTAAATGCAAATTGTGCTTCTTCTAACCTCTTCTAGGATTTAGAGAACCTAATCAACGTTGGATTCACTTGTATTCCACAGATCATTTTTGTTTGGCAGTATCTAATCACAATTGCAGAAATCCCACTGCAATACAGAGTTTGGCAAACTCATCTTGGAACAGCTCATTTGGTGCAAACTTAGATTATATTTTAACTTCAATGATGAGAAATTACTGAGAAGATGACAAGCATGGTTAGTTTTAGATGCCACAAGCTGAGGAAAAAGAGGTAAGTTACCTAAAATGATCTCATCGTATTTTGTAACTTTGTCCCCATAAAATGCAAATTTCTGCAAGTGGATGGTTTGAAAAACCTAGTTTAAAAAGTAAAAGGAAATAAAACCTAGAAATCAACAAATACGGATGTTGATCTTCTATGGTTTTCTACTACAGATTTCTTTTCCCCTCTTCATTTTTTGCTGGTGCTTCTAGAAAAGAAGAAATTAATACAGCACTTTGTTTACTACTTTGTGTCTGTAGCAAACAATAAAAGTTTTAAATCTGGTTGTAAAAATCATCCTATTTTGCATTTCTGTTCTGCTCAGATTATCGTATTTCAGGCCACAGAACAGAGCAAATCATAACAATGCAGGGAAGAGTACAACAACTGGTCTGAAACTCTGGACTGATGGCAAAAAACCACAAATTAATTTCTGGACAGAAGCTACACATATTTGGGGTAGCTTAGATCTAGTTGAATAACGGATTTGCCAGGTCAGTTGGCAAAAGGAAAAGAAAAATGTTGTTTCAGATGAAAACGAAATGGAGTTTCAGGGCAGGGGAGAAATGTGGTAAAAATAATAATAACCAACTTTAAGTGTTGTTTCATATCCTTGTCCACAGATAGATGAATCGTGTATTAAACCTACGTACCTGGATCATACCGTAAACAAGTGTCTCTTTTTCAAGTTGACCAGCACCATTACTAAAATGTAAAGTTCAAGGTTAAATTCTAGAGTCCGATTCTTTTTGCTTCCCAAAAAGATAACTGGGCTTCAGCTCAAGCAGAAGCACCAGGCTAGCCTGACGTGCAGAAAAGGAGAATTTTGCTGTTCCCACTTATGCCTGCACAAGGGTCCTCCCTGGCTCTGCACACTCACATGCTGCAGTCGCTGACGGGCCTGCCAGAGAGCACAGAAAGAGCCAAGCGTGTTAAATGACCCACACTGAGCAGCCGCAGCGGCACAGCTCCCGGCTAGGGGAGCGCACGCCAAGCTCCAGGTGGGAGGGTTGGAGAGGGAAGCTGCAGGAGACTGGCTTGGCGTCCTCCGAGCGCAGCCCTCGGAGGCCAGAGGCACGGCCAAGAGGCTCACGTGCCAAGACCCTTTCTCAAGCCCTTGCTTCACCGCGAGGGCAAACGTAGGCATAAAGATCCTCTAGTTTTTACGCAACATAGTATTTGGCAGAAAAGAGGTTCCTTCGTTTTTCTGACGCGTACACACATGAAATACATTTGGCAAGACAAAGGTACTCCACACTTACACACCTGCACATCCACACGTTCACCCGGCAGGCTGCTCCACCGTGACCTGTTCGAGTAGTCCTCTAATTTATCACATCAGTAATTCAGTTCTGATGTCAGTATTTCGAGGTCTCTTTAAGCATCAGTGACCATATCCTATGAATGAAATGACAACAAAAAAAAAAAGCAGTCAAACGTATTGGCAGCAGTCAACAAAGCAAAGATATGCTAAAATACTTTTTCCAGCCTGTTTTAATCCCTGGCAATAAACACTTTTCAGGACATTTGTTTTCAGGCTTTGTCATCTCTGTTGTCCATGCATTCTAAGGCACTTAATTCCCCTCTCCCAGTATATCTGCAAAGAGAAACATTTATGGAAATAAAGGGATATGATTTTATCTCAGATTCAAAGACAAAACAGTGGCTTTAGATACAGCATTGTGCTGGTTTTGGCTGGGGTAGAGTTAATGTTCCCCACAGTAGCTAGCACGGGGCCATGGTTTGGCTGTGTGCTGGAAGCAGTGCTGGTAACCCAGGGATGTTTGGTTCCTGCTGAGCAGCGCTGACACCGAGCCAAGGCCGTGGCTGCCTCTCACCCCACCCCAGCAGCGAGCAGCCCGGGGGGCACAAGGAGCTGGGAGGGGACCCGGCCGGGACAGCTGAGCCCAGCTGCCCAAGGGAGAGCCCACAGCCTATGGCCTCACGCTCAGCACACGGAGCTGGGGGAAGGAGGAGGAAGGGGGGGACGTTGGGAGCGATGGCGTTTGGCTGCCCAAGGCACCGTGACGCGGGATGGAGCCCTGCTCTCCTGGGGATGGCTGAGCACCTGCCTGCCCGTGGGAAGCACTGAATGGATCCCTTCTTTTGCTTTGCTTGCGTGCGCGGCTTTTGCTTTACCTCTTAAACTGTCTTCATCTCAGCCCACGAGTTTTCTCACTTTTACCCTTCCGATTCTCTCCCCCATCCCACTGGGGGGGAGTGAGTGAGCGGCTGTGTGGGGCTTAGCTGCCGGCTGGGGTTGAACCATGACAAACATTTTGGTTTTTTTTCACTATGCCTAAGCCAGTCCTGCCCTCCAAGCTGTCAGTGAGTTCATTTCCTCAAAAGCAATGAGTGTTATCAAAGACAAAAAAACCAAAACAAGTCAGTGGAACTGGAGCTCACAGCTTCAAAAACACCTTTGATTGCCAATGCTTTTGGCTTGTGATAACACAGTAATATTCTAAAATTGGCTTGAATTTCTGTAAGAAGCTGTTTAGTGTATGTCATTCTTGAAGGTTTCTTACCTATGTAAAAATGCCAGTACTTGGCAATACCAAGCACACTAGAGTTATACCCTGTCTTAAAGGAAACAGAACATGCATGCTGAAACTACTTGTTTAATTTCTATTTTGAGTAGTAATATTTCCTGGCAGAAAACAGGTGGAAGACAAGTGCATAGGTATGTCTGCTCCATGCAGGCACATACTGCCCATGCTCTTCAGCTTCCACCTCCATCAAACCTCCAGTGTGCAGCTTCCATTGAACTGCTTAGGGCCACATGCACCTCTTGTACTTCCAAAATAAAGAAGCCACTATTTGGAAATCAATGTACAGCACCAGCCACCTGAGCAGAGCAGACATGTCAGCTGTCTCGGAATTTAAATAACCACAGCTTTGGAGTGGGCACATCAGAGACAGCCTTAGCTCAAGCAGCAGAATCACAACATTGACTTAAAGCACTTCGTAAGATCCAAAGAAACACCCACTGCACTGTAAACCCTACAGTCTGAAACCTTCTAAGGTGAACACATCCCAAGACTCAAGAAAAGGGCAGGGGCTGGGAAACAGGGAGCTCTTTGCTGAGCTAGGGAACAGCATGAAGAGGAGTCAAAGCAGCTGTGTGAAATGGTGGGGTGATGGGGACATGATAAAAACAACTGAAAAATGGAGCACAGAGTGCATACTGGTGGAGAAACCCTGGTCAGCATCTCTCATGACCGTGAGAGGGGGAGTGGAAGCAGATTAGGTGTAAAATTGGGTGAAAATCATGCTTTTGGGGAGGATTCTGGTGATCAGCATATCTGGAGAGCCCCAGAGAGGCTGTGCATTAAAAGCCCTCAGGTTGCAGGAGCTGCTCAAACACCCCACCCCATGCAACACCACTTCTCTGGAGGGATGAAGAAAGACTTGGTCAGACACTGAACTCTGCAAACACCAAGGAAAACACAGAGAGTGTGTCTGGGGGCAGATGGGAACAGGGGCAGGAAAAGGGTTCTAGGAAGCACCATAATTTTACAAGAGATGCTGTGAGGAAGACTCAGTTTAAAGACTACTGCAACAATACATTCAAGAACAACAGTCTGACTTGAAAGCTATAGACCATTGATTGACAGCTTTCTGAAGTACCTTTCAAGTCCAGTTCCCTTCCTAAATCCTTGTGTTAAATCCCTGGACTCAGTGCTTCAGAATAGCAATGCTTTGCCTATTGAGGGTACCCTGGAGGTCGCTGTCATTTCCCCATTCCTGAGAGAGGGACTAAGATGGTGTCGTAGTCTCTGCAGGTATCCGAGATCACTGAATCATGTCCTCCCTGGAGTAATATCAGAAATAACACTTTCTGCAGTGAAAAGCAGTCCTCAAATTCACAGGAGTGACTTTTCCACTGCTCATCTGATAGAGCTTGCCATTCCTTCCTCTGCCTTATTGTCACCACAAATCTGGCACAACTCAGACAGCAGAAGTAATCCACTAAGGGTGATGAACACAATATATGATGTTCTCAAAAGTTCTCAGATCAAGGTTTATTAAAAATAAAAATTGTAGAGCAAGAATCAACGTTCAAGGGCAGTCAATCAGATGTCTGAATTATGTCCTGCCGCTAAAATATACAGTGGATAACAGCTTTTAAATGGTCCCTGTAAAAGCTACTATGTGTACTGTACCTTGACATTAAGTCCACAGTAAAGTACTTACCTTCAGGATTCTCCCCATTTATAGGTCTTTTATTCTGCTTCAAGCTAATCAGAGCAGCTGCTCCCGAATGTAAAAAGAAAAAAAAAGCAAACGTATGATTTACTGCCAGACTCCCAGTGAGCAAAAGGGCACACACCCATCACTGCAGGCAAGCAACAAGCAAGCGAAAGAAAAATGATTCAAAGCAACAGAGGGAAGGCGAGAGGGAAGAGGGTGTGGGCTGGGCAGGGAGTTAGTACGCGACAGCTCATTAATGTGAATGCGTACAAGGGCAGTCTGACATCAGGGAGGTTGTTACAGCATTGCAATGGCATTATGGCATGTATATATATGCAGACAAAAGAGGCCATTAGTTTCAAAGAACCACTTATTTATCCCTTTCAGTAAAAAGCAGTCAGCCCCAAGCTCACAAAGCGCATTGCTCAGCTTTGTCAATGGATCCAGACCAAAGTGTCCAAGCCCACTGACCCTGCCAGGAGGCAGCAAGGTCTCCTGCACAGGTGAGACTCCTGCCTACAGGCTCTTCACCCAGACACTGGTGACCAAGACCAGGCTACTCAGTTACAACAGCCAGGATGCTTAAAACAGCACTTGATCCTGCACAAACTGGGAAGGAGAGACTGAGTATCTCCTGTCACTTCCAGGGGCAGGAGAATACCTTTGGGGTATTCATCCAGCTTGGTGTCCTTGCTGCAACAGAAGAACCTCAAAAACCAGCACTAGTTTCTTCTAGTTCCAAAGATCTTGCTTTCCTTTCCTATGATTGCCTCATGACTTACATCAGAGCTTGATTTTCACTGACCCGTGCCTTCATTAAATTCTCCACTTACCTGCCGTTCTGCACACTGAGAGCTGAGGCTATTCCCTCTCCTCTCTTCTCATTTGTGGGCAGGCTGAAAACAGTCTGCTTTTGCCTGTTACATGAAGATCTGTCGCGGTTTAACCCCAGCTGGCAACTAAGCCCCACATCGCCGCTCGCTCACTCCCCCCGGTGGGACAGGGGAGAGAATCAGAAGGGTAAAAGTGAGAGAACTCGTGGGTTGAGATCATAGAATCACAGAATATTTTGGGTTGGAAGGGACCTTTCAGGGTCATCTAGTCCAACGCCCCTCCAATGAGCCCAGACATCTTCAACTAGATCAGGCTGCTCAGAGCCCCGTCCAACCTGACCTTGAATGTTTCCAGGGATGGGGCATCTACCACCTCTTGGGCAACCTGTGCCAGTGTTTCACCACCCTTGTTGTAAAAAAAGTTCTTCCTTAAGACAACTTAATGGATAAAGCAAAAGCCGCGCACGCAAGCAAAGCAAAAGAAGGGATCCATTCAGTGCTTCCCACGGGCAGGCAGGTGCTCAGCCATCCCCAGGAGAGCAGGGCTCCATCCCGCGTCACGGTGCCTTGGGCAGCCAAACGCCATCGCTCCCAACGTCCCCCCCTTCCTCCTCCTTCCCCCAGCTCCGTGTGCTGAGCGTGAGGCCATAGGCTGTGGGCTCTCCCTTGGGCAGCTGGGCTCAGCTGTCCCGGCCGGGTCCCCTCCCAGCTCCTTGTGCCCCCCGGGCTGCTCGCTGCTGGGGTGGGGTGAGAGGCAGCCACGGCCTTGGCTCGGTGTCAGCGCTGCTCAGCAGGAACCAAACATCCCTGGGTTACCAGCACTGCTTCCAGCACACAGCCAAACCATGGCCCCGTGCTAGCTACTGTGGGGAACATTAACTCTACCCCAGCCAAAACCAGCACAAGATCTCTTCAGTTTCTTCTTAGGAAGTTCACTCTTAGCAGATTCTTCAGTTCTTGGCTGAACCTGACAGCTGATGACCAGCCCATTTTGAATATGTGGCCACTGCAGAGCTGGGCCATTTCTGAATTAAATTGTCTCTGGGGACCACAGAGATCCCTTAGCAAATAGCAGTACCTTTAGGCCGTACCTGTGCTGTCCATAGGTCAGAAGTAACTATTCAGGTTAGGATTTGCACCTTGGTTATTTATAAAAGTGAAGATTCGAGTCACTAGGTCAACACTGAACAAAGTAGGAAAAAAGAAATCTGGCTACCGAAAAGCATCCAGGAGCGACATCTATGAGCCCTGCTCAGGCAGGGGGTGAAACTCGTGGAGCACCATTTCACACTGCCCAGGGACAACACCATGGCTTCATGTGTCCTGCAGACGTGCGTCGCCTTCCAGTGCATCCAGCCTGCAGCAAACCCAAAGGACATGAAGGCTCACCCAGGTGCTGCCAAAGGTAGGTGCCTCTTGAGTTACTCCTCCAGTCTCTTCCAGTGCGACTTGTTTGCCCTCCGCTCGCTGTCCAGCCCAGGCTGTGATGGCTACAAACACTGCTGTGCCCCTGCTCTGGAGGTGTCTCCTCCAACACTGGCGGTTCAGCCTTGTGAGGGAAAGCAGATTTGGCCTCTTAGCATGTCATCTCATGTTTTTCAGTAGGAAATTTAGATTGCACATATCTAATTAATGGAAAACAGGGATAAACAAGCAGATTGCTTACTTCAGTTATGTGCACAGCGCCTGCAGGGTTACCATTTAAAAATCACAAAGAAAGAAAACAGTCAAAATGGGTAAAAAGACAAAGAGAGGAGTATACAATCTGCGGCTTACCTTGATGACGACTAAAAACATATCTCCGCCAAGAGTGAAAAGAGGGAGGTTATTCTTGGCAAATTAGTATAATCCAAAATTTTTCAGCCACCTGCAAATAATATTTACCTGGAGCAGCTTTACATAATTAAATTACTTTCTTATGAGTGTTGCAGACCCATCTGCATAGAGAGGGAATAACTTGCTCAAAATAAAGACAGAGAAGGAAAGAAATCAGAAGCTCTCCATTAATTTATTTAAATTTCTCCCAGAGGCAATTTCTCCAGAATCCCCCAAATTCCATGAAGTCAAGCATCTGCTTTCCTTGCAGCTTAACTTACTGAAAGAAGCATTACCTGGACAAACAATCCTCTCTCTAAGCAGCTTAACAAGTTTCTGTAAATGTTTGAGCTGCTGTAAAGAGGCAAGAAAGTCATTCCATATCCTATTTAGAAAGGTAAACAATTTTCTTGTTATTTTGAGTCCCTCAACTGGTTGCACCACCAGATGGATTAGATGAATACTCTGTGGGATCGGTATTTTGGGTGACATGACTTACATGCAGCAAACGGTTCAAAACTGGGAGTGAAAAGTGGTTTCCAATTCACTGACTTTAATAATTAGATGCAAACCCAAGTCCTTTGAATGACTTGATTTGTATTTAGTAAGAAAGTTAGTGAGACTGATAATCAAAATTGATTGTTCAGCTGCATTTGAAAATTAAAATGGCCAACAATGCCAGCTCACTGAATTCCCCTGCTGCTCCTCCGTGTAAACTAGCTGATTGTAAAACAAACACCAGAGTTATTTCGGTTGCCTTCTGTATTCAACAGATGCCGGTGTTCGGTACTAAGCAGGACGGGTTGAGACATTTGACATTTCACCTTCCTCCTCTTCATCTGGTTCTTGTTTTATTTTCCTAAGCACCGGTGGGAATATCTCCCCCTTACAAAATAAAAAAAACTACAAAAAGTACAGTAACTTTCTGTTCAAAGGTCTCTATGGGACTGAAGGCATCTCATTGACCAAAATTTAGCTCTACAATAGCTTTAGAAGTAAGCACTCCACTAGTATTGTAGCTAGAGTTCCTCGCTCAAAATAAACTGGAGGACCAGGTTCTTTACTGATTTACACATGGATTTCAGTGATTGCATCAGAAATCTCCAGAGACAGACAGGATTCAGTTTTATTGCATCTGTCCAAACCCTGTCTGAGAAAATAAACTTTTTACCGTATCAAGTGCCCAGGCATTCCTGTGAAGCTGTGCAGTGATCAGTGATCATCATCTCAGATTTAATTGTATTAATGGGATGAAGCTAAATAAACTGCTAGTTTCACTGTAAGCAGTGAATATCTCTGGATCATTATTTGCATCTTCTCAGCCACAAAGGTGTTACGTGACTGGAAATAATTTAGTACCAAATACTCGGGTGAAAAAATCACCAGGTGTTTTAATGGTTCCGACCCCCAGCGTAAGATGCACCCCAGAAAGAAGATTTAGGAATAAGGTTTATGCAACATATGCTCAGGATGCACAGCCTTTCTTCTGACACACTAGCTGGTGTTTTAGTGACACCACAGATATGATACCAGAGACTTTGGAGATATAAGCAGCTCACACTGAGCTACAAACACCAAAGAACCTCTGGACAGGACCAGATTCCTGTCCTCCACCAAGCACAGCCTGGCCCACTGCGACACAGACTCCCCAGGGGTTGCAGTTCCCACAGGAATGTAAATTGCTTAGGACCATAGGATCATTCAGGCTAGAAGTCACTCCAGGAGGTCTCTAGTCCAACGCCCTGCTCAAAGCAGGGTCAGCCATGAGATCAGACCGGTTTACTCTCAGGGCTTTCAAGATCCCACTGGGTCTTGAAAAACTCCAAGGATAGAGAGTGCACAACCTCCCCGGGCCCCCCTGTTTCACAGCTTCACTGCCTTCATGCGGAAAAAAGCTTCCCTTACATCCAGTCCTATTTGAAGTTATGACCACTGCCCCTCATCCTTCCACCACACACCACTGTGAAGAGCCAGGCTCCTTGATGCTTCCTCACAGGTACTGAGAGGCTGCTACTGGGTCTCCCCAAAGCCACCTCCTTCCAGGTTGAACAAGCCTGGTTCCCTCAGCCTTTCACCACTGGGCAAGTGCTCCAGCTCCCAGCGATCTTAGGGGCCCTCTGCTAAACTCACTACAGTTTATTGGCGTCTTTCTTGAATTGGAGGGCCCAAAACTGGACACGGTATTCAAAATGCTATCCAATAAGTGCTGAGCAGAAAAGGATAATCACCTCCCTTGAACTACTGACTATGCTCCTGGTAAATCAGATCCTCCACGTATAAGACAACAGCCATCAATTTTGCTTTTCAGTACAATGAGGAATTGCCTATCAACATTACCAAACATCACAGGTACCTTTAGAAATGGCCAGATTCAGAGCTCAGTTGCATTGCGGGAGTGCTACTGATACAGGAGGGCTTTGAATCGGACTGTAGTCCGGATTTGCCAACCGTGGCAGTCCAAAGCGGTATGTTCACAGTATCTCACATGGTACTTAGCAAATGCATGCAGCACAGTTATCTGAGCTACAGAGTTGCTTAACATGAACAGTGGCCGTGTGTCCAGGATGTCTTGGGTCTGGTAGTCCATGTTGCTGAACATGTGATAATCATCAACAAAATCAATAGGCCAAAAGAAAGCAACAGTTTTTGTCTGCCTGAATGAATACACCTGGTGGGCCTGGCTATTTCCTTGGTAACTCTTGAGTGGAGTCAGTGCTAATGTAACCGAGATCAGAATCTAGCCCTGGGTTTGTAGGAGTCAATGCAAACTGCATCAAGTAGCTTGACCTACTTTTCTCCTTCTATACAGAATTCACCCTTACTCTGCCACGTTAGCACTGAACCTATCCAATTCTCTCAGGCTTCAGAGTCGCAGGTACAACTCAGTGCCCTAAGATAACTAAATCATATGCGTGACTGAAATCCCCCCATATAATATGAAGCATGCAAAAGAGATGTAATCAATTTTAGAACAAAGTAAAATCTGCAGTCATTTATCCTACTTCCACTAATATGTAAAGATGAATAATGTCATGCATTAAATATTTCCACCACTTTTGTTCCAGTGGTGAGAATCTTCTAGCAAGTACTAGAAAGCAAAAATAAACATCAAGTGCAACAACAATCATAAAAGTGAAAAAAAAAAAGAACCACCTAGTACAGTACGCTTGCGTTCAGCACAGATTTTCCAGTCGGCTCCCTTTCCAACAGAGGAAAGGGTGAGTTTTGGCAATTCCATCAAGTGAGCAGAACTAGAGGAAAGGCAGGTTCTTTTTTGCCTCGGGAATCAGAATTTAATCATCTGTATCCCAAAAACAAAGCCAAATATGCTCTCCATTAGATAGGCACAATCTCCTCTGATAAAGAGAGTAAAACACTTGCTGTATCAGAACAAAACAGGGAGCTTGCTTTCTTAAGCTGGCTGATTCCAAGGAAAGTATAAAAAACAATTGCAAATCAGTATTTCTGAGCCTGCACAGTTATTTCAGAGCACATGGTTTAACAA
Organism: Pelecanus crispus; assembly: GCF_030463565.1. Taxonomy (NCBI): domain Eukaryota; kingdom Metazoa; phylum Chordata; class Aves; order Pelecaniformes; family Pelecanidae; genus Pelecanus; species Pelecanus crispus. The sequence continues at coordinate 8,064,826 of NC_134655.1, read as the reverse complement.
GCCTCATCAACCTGTACCCTGCTTAGCACCTCTTAGCAGGCATAACGGAAAGATACATAGTTTTGAAAGCTAAATGTTGTTCTTGGTATAGTCTTCACTTTATGTTTTATAAGATTTTTGAAGGAAGTTGCCTGCTTCTGCTTCTGAAACACAGCTGCCTCTGATTTCTGGCTAAAACATGAAGTTAAATTGCTTTTAAATGAATTGAATAGATCTAATAAGTGTGGCATGTAAAACCCTCACCAGTTTTGTGTCTATCTCATAACAACACAGGATCTCGTGGAATTGAGATCTACAGGTTAAGTTTTGCACAGTATAAAAAGAATTCATTTATCTATTTCAAGCTTGTCACCTTTGAGTTTCATTGAGCATCCCTTTTGTATACTGCAAACACACAGTGAGGAATAACCCTGCTGACCCTCTCTGTGCCATTCATTATTATACATCCTTCTGTCACACTGCAGTTTATTAGTCTGCTCTTAGAATTAAGTGGATTTTATCTTGCCTAATATTGTCTCAAATGAAAGTCCCCTTATGCCTGTAATTATATCAGCTGCCCTTTTTGGCTCCCTTTCACTTTTAGCTCTAGCCTTATTTGAAAGGAGGAGAGGATTTTGCATCCATTTCTCCAGCTGCAAAGGAGCAGTAGTAAGAAGGCTTAAAATAGGAATATAGTAAGCAGGGAGGCTCCAGTGTTATTAATATTTATTTCATGCTGGTATCTAGAGGCATCAGCCGAGCCAGAGTCCTATTGTGATAAGCTCCACAGCCATGTAGTATATGACAGTCCTTGCTCAAAGGACTGCATCATGAGGGATATAGGGATCTTGGAGAGGGAGAATTCATATTGCAAGTTTACTTGTCTAAAGCAAACTCAGTGCCTTTCAACTTCCCAGCAGACGCAGCCCGTGCTCCGTGAGAGCGTGGTGCATGTTTGATAATAAGAGCACTTACATTTCATGCCCCACAAAGGGAGCTGGTCCCTGCTGGCACAGATCCCCATGCAGCGTTTACTGCAAAGCTACAAACAAACCCTTCACCGCATCTACAGCTGCACATGGTCAACAAACAGCCCTAGGCCATCACATACCAAACAACTACAGTGCTGGCAGTAGCGAGGGGCAGAAAAGCGTAGGACTCCAGGGAGGAACCAGCCTGCTGAGCAGTCATGGAGAAGATGAGCACAGACCCCATCACATGCAGCATGAAGCATTTCAGTGACCAAAATCACTTCAGTCCAGGCCCTAAGGAGAATGTATTAGGTATTAAATGGCCTGTTTCCAGAAAACACAAGTGCCATATTGGTAATGTTGTCAGGGAGAGAACATTTCAGAAGCATCAAGCAGATAAATAAATAAAAAGTCTAAATCTCACTTAGAAGGTGAAAATCAAAACACCTAAATGACTTGGACACAACAACCTGGTCCTCTGCTGCTTTCTGCTCGCACCAGCTGTGTACGAGTGCCAGGACAAGTCATTTCAGTGTCTGAGCTCATCCCTCTCCTCCCACCTGGCAGATGGTTCCTGCTCTGCATCCTCCCAGCCACCTCCTCCTAAACGAGCCCCTTTGCCCTGCGCCGCAGGGGCTGCCTCCTGCTCACCTCCCTGCTCTGAGCTGCACAGTCTGCGAGCACCCCTGGAAATGCACCGGCATATTTGTTTGCCTGCATTTCTCTGCCAGGAACAGCTGGCTGTGAAATGGCCCTGTTATCACAGGAAAGGTAGGCTGTTTGATATATAGGCATAAAGGTGGCTCAACAACAGCTCTGCTCACTGTGTACGTGATCTTTTTAGCAGGGGAAACAGGGCAAGGTCAAAAGGAGCACCTGCAAGCAGACAAACAGCTTCACCAGTGAACGTCCAGTCCCACGAGCACTCTCGCCCTTTGAGTACGCTTGGGAGAACATAAAAGCAGCCAGAGTAGAAGAGCAAAAACAGGGATGGAGGAGCTCCTTGAGGCGTTAGAGGACAGTAGCGAGCCCTTGATTGTTTTTCTTTGATTAAGGGCATAATATTACAACTAGTCACTTATCCAAGATGCAGGCAAGAGCATTTTTACCAGTTCCCACAAGCTCAGATCATACACCTGATTTCCTTTAATGATTAAGGAAAAGGTTTTATCTCCCTTGTTAGATAGGTCAGCTGTCCACAATGATTGGGATGGTGACGATGCCCAAGTTATTCAAGGATCCTTCTCTTCCCCCCTACCCCCCACTTCCCTTTCTAATTCTCTTTCTGATTTTGGACAGGTCAGTCTCCTTCACCTGCCTGTATTATACCACAGGATATTTTTAAATGTCAAATAGCATGCGGGTTCCTAATACACAACCAGAAATGGAAGACAGGTGACTGCAAAGCTGCAGGTCATAATTCCTGCAATGTTTCAGGGTGAACAGAGCTTAATATGGTTTTAATAAAATCACCCAATTATAAATTTGTCTGATTCTTGGCCTTGCGCTTGCATTTCACACGACACAGCCAAATCAACCAGACATATCATCAAAAGCAGTAGTACGGGGTATATGTATCAGACATTCTGAAATGGATCAACTTTAAAAATCCCAACTTACTGTAGACTTTGGGAGAAAGAAAGGATAGGGAAACTGCTGAATAGAAGCAGTGCTTGTGCCATGAATAAGACATGGCACGGCAGTTAATTCTGTTTTAGAACAAATGCATTAAACATTTATTACACCAAATGTTAGTTTAAAATAATCATTAAAATCAGTTTTCTCTCTGTCCACTGGAGATCAGTCATTCATTTAAAGTTGATGAAGCTTCCCTAATTTCAACATCATTATTTCTGTGCACACATAACAGGAGCCATTATATTTCAGATTCATATAGTAATGTTGCTCAATTTATTTCTTACAGTTCCTACCTCTTGTTGCAAACCTTTATACTGATCACGAACATTTCATTTAAAAATGTGTCTCTTAATGACCATCTTCTGAAAATACATGTACAGCATGTACAAGGGGGAAAAGTCAGCTTAGAATAATACACACAGACTAATTATTTCTGAGCTGGATCATTTCTGCTCTTTTCTTTTTCTTCAGCCTTTGTTTAAGTAGTCATTCATCATAGGGTTTTTTGTACTTCATTATTTGCCAAGCTATCTACTTCCCCTCCTAGCTGAAGGTGAGGATGTGGGCCCACATGTTTTCCCACACCTGTGCTATCCCAAAGGAGCTGGAGGCTGGTCTATGTCTTGCTCGTGCCTGGTGGCACCACCAATGGCCGAGAGCCCCCGGGGCCAGCTCGGCCGGCTGTCGGTCCCACGCTGCCTCGCCAGCATGGAGGCTGAGGCAGCGAGCATCCCTGGCGCTGGCTGGGCTTTTCAGAAGGCAAGCACAGGATGGGCAGGCTCAGGCACTGGTCTGTGCTGTTGCCCAGCACTAGACTAACTGGAGGACAGCAGGGATGACATCTTAGTTAATAATGACTGCTGCAAAGGGCAACTGAAGCCTTTACCTTTTAAAATACATTAATTTACAGCAATTAACATACAGATCTTATCAGATTAGGACTAAGAAAATTGCTGCCATCTACTGCTGGAAAGAAATACGTGAAAACTGAAAGCCTCTTCCAAAAACAAGTTATGAACTACAATTACCTCGAGGAAGTTTATTTCCAGCGCGAACCTAGCTCTGAAAAGGCGGGTTGTCACACACAAGCAAGAGGGACGTGACCCTCCCTGTAGTTTGGTGGTCAGGTTATCAGGCTGGGCAGACAGAGTGCTCTTCTTGCTCTGTAAGCAAACATTTCTCATTAATAGAGGAAGAGAAATAGTAAGGCTAGCAGGCCTCTTTCACACTACACTGTGCAGAGCTGTACTTTAAATACATCCCCCAGGGCCTGAACAACTCCTAGTTGTGACTTCCCATCAAAGCAATAATGGTTTAAACCTTGGGGAAATCTTTTACTTTGGATTCCCCATTTGCTTAAAATTTATGAGGAATTCTTCTCTCTCCTCCAAGTTCAGCTTTACTCATTTATAACAACTCAAATGAGTTGGAGGGGATGAGGCAGTCTCACGTATGTCATTGCTGGTTTGGGGGAGGTTAATCCAGTAAAGATGCTGCGTTGTCAGGGATTGATAGCTAAACTCTATACTGGTCTGCAGGAAGGTATTCCTCGTGAGAAAGGCAGAGAGAGAAGGCAGATCATAAGAGTCTGGAACAAGTTTATATACATTCAAAGCTTTGGGGGTGGAGCAAGAGTCCGCAAACTGGAATTCCCATGTCCTGCTCCCAGCCCCTGTGCCCATCAGGCATCCTTGTGCTTCCTCCTAGCCATGGTCACTCTCAGATCCAAACTGCACCAACAGCGTATTTTCCCTCCAAAGCATTTGCTTCAACAGCCTCTTCATCCCTGCAGCACCAGTGCCTTTGGGGATTTTATTCCTTGTACTTGTATGAAAGCAATATGACTCCATCAACCTCCCTCACTCCTCCTAGCACGCGGCTTCTTTAAAGGCTAATTTTTCCGCTTCATTTTCAAGCATATTATTGTCCTCACTGCACATGCCCAGCAGCCTCAGGAATCCTGCCTGCTCTGCTCAGTCAAATGCCCTCTGCCTAAATCTGCATGCTTCACCCCTGCTTGTGCTTTTGCTCAAAGATCACCATTTCAGCGCTTCCTCCCCTTCTCTGAACCAACTAACAAAAAATTATATGAGAGGACAGAGAAATACCTTCGTTACACAATGAGATCCATTCAGTGGGTCCAATTCCTTTAAACAGGCCATTGTTTTGTCTGCTTTTCCAGGAAATTGCTCATCCACCATCTTTTGCCTTAGGTGAGCTCCACTGGCTTTAACATTTGTCCAATTTCCTCACACTATTCTTTCTCCATGGCAGAGAGCAAGCAGCACATTTTAGCTTTCTTCTGGGGCAACCACCACCTTCGCTGAGCACCAGGACACAAAGCTGAGGCAGAGCGCCTTTGACAGCAGTTTTCACAAAGTCACACCCAAGTCTTTGTCCTACAGAAAAAACCACAATGTCAAATCTGCTCAGTCCAGCTCTGCAGCAATCTTCCCCGGGCAGCCACTGCTGCTCAGCTCCGTTGCAAGGGCAGAGATGCCACCACCCACCTGCACGCATGACTCCACTGAGTTCACAAGGAGGGGGCAGACTGACAGAAAGGAGTGAGACCAAATTAGACCTGTCTGAACCACAAATCATTTTTCATTTCCTCTTAATTTTCAGAACCGTTTTACTCTGTCTTGGACACAAAGCAGCTGAGAAACAGCACTTAGACCCGAGCCTAGACCTCAGAGCAGCAGTAATTAAGAGAGTGAAAAGCAATAATTTTCTCGAGTAGCTCTTTCTCCTGTACACACATCATGCACAGCACATTGATTCATGTCAGCAAATAAGGCCTACTCTTTAATCTCAAACACTTCCATTATACAGCTGATAGTCAAAAGTACCTGAAATGCCCAAAGCAGTCTCTCCATTCCCCACCCCCAGTGGCAAAAAAGGGTTGGAAGAGAAGAATTGGGGGGGGGGGGGGGGGGAAGCCACCTTCTGAAATGCACTTCTACAAGTTAGACAAAATCAGGCTCAGAAACAAGCATCAGAGACGGCAGCCACCATGCACAGGCACGCTGCCCTTGACCAACATGCTCTTCTGGGCTCCTCTCCTCCTGGCTCCCGTGATGCCCGACACAAGGCAACTACGTCAGCTGCAGTTCATGTTTAGAGAGAGAGATAGGCAACCTCCCCCCACCCAAAAATACAGGGTGCACACAGGGGCACCACAGAATAAACAAGACACCTGCCATCTGCAATTCCCTCCAGACACTCCTAAGCGTCGGGGCTTAGGGCTGGGCATTGCAGCATCATCCAGCTGCAGCTGGGGACAGAAAATAAGAAAGTTTATAACATGGCAAGGTTTGGCTTTCCATCTTCCCCACCACAGACACTCCAGAAGGTGATGTTTTACTTCAGATAACTTGCCTGGGATGATTCAATGCAAGACAGCTGTTTCCAGGAAAAAGTCCATCCAGCCAAGCCAGCTGAAACTGTTGCCAGTGTCAGCTAAACCATGGCTCTAGCAGCAAAGCGTTCCACTCAGCTAGGGAATCTTCCACTTCACTTGTGAACTTGTACTTGCAGCACTGAGGAAACTGGTTAGCTGAGCAATCCCTGCTCTGCAGCTAGTCAACAGCTGAGCAGGTAAGAATCTGGCCCTGTAAATACAGACAGATTTAAGCATGTGTTTAACAGCTTTTCTGAACCAAGACTCTGACGCATTTAACAGGAAAAAAATAGCATTTTTTATTTGTATTTTTCTGACAGAACCAGGTGCCTGAATAATGTTTTCCCAATACTAGGAAACCATAGAAAGCTTTTTTTCCTCCTAGGAAAACAGTCAACAGTCTTTCAGTGACACAGAAATCAGCCTAACAGAAGCATTTATGTCAGGTTATCCTACAAGGAGCATTTCAGCTGTATTATCCAGAGAAGAACATCTGTACAATATTTGCCTGCCAGGAAAAAAGCCTCTACTGCATTTTCCCAAAAGAAAAATTTTTATAACCTTCTGCTGACAGGGAAGTAATAATTATCCACATAGGAGCATACCATTAGAGTTCCCTTGACAAAGATTTATTTATTTATATATATTTGCCATGGAAGAAAAAAAAAACATGATGAATGAAGTGCTGGTAGATTTCTTTTGCTAACAGAGCTACAGGGGAAGGTGTGGGGGGGAAAACAAGTCACAGCACAAATAGAGCACCTGAAAGCACAAATATCACAGCACGGCAAAGAGCCATAGGGCCACAGAGACGCTGCCAGGGACTCAGCAGGCCCAAACAGGGATGTGTGCAACTGCAGCAGAGGTGAGCACCTCACACCACGAAGTGCGACCCACTCATAAAGCGCGTGGCTGGTGTTGCCTCGAGCTTAAGTGCTCTATCTCCTTTGCCAGCCAGGATTCTTGCAGGAGTGCATGAAGGCTGGAGGAGAGGAAAAACGAGACACTTGCAAAGTTATTTTCCAAGCTCTGCTGTCGTATTCTTCCCACTGATCTCCCTTTCAAGTGATCTTAAGAAGCTGACATGGTGCCAGAAATTATGTACAAAACACAGTTTAACATACCCATTAGTCTGAAAACAGGAGAATGTCACAACTAATCGCAAGGCTACCACTGTGGTGAGATGAAAGCAAACACTGATATTTCTTAAAATGGTTTTTTGTTTGTTTCCTTGTCTAGCTATTGTCATACGAGTCTCACTATGTGAATCAAGACCTCTAGTCCCATAGCTCTTTTAGAAAAAGACAGTGTTACAGTGTTAGAGGTTCCTCTTGGATGAACGTCACTTCATTTTTTCAGCTTCTCCATGGATGTCTGTTTCTCCTGGCCTTCGTCATCTCTGTTAGATGTGCTCCTTGGTCAGGGGCTGGGTGGATGGGAGAGTAACTTACATCACTCTAGTGTCTTCTTGGGCTTCACACAAAATTATTAAAACCAACTACTTTCAAGCCCCTGGGTAGAAAAGCCACCATGGGAACTTCTCTCCATGTGCACAGAGGTGGCAGACCTTGCCTTCCCGCCTGTGCAATGTTCTGTTTTGCCTGTGCTTTCATTCTCAGTACCCAGAGAGATAATTCACTAACTTTGTTGGTGTAATGAAAGCGATCGATACCCCTCTGGTTCTGGCACTGGGGAGTAAAGCATGGCATGTGCAACTCCAGCGCTACCACCCCAACAGCCAGCCAAGCAAGGCCATGTCAGGGTTGCACTTCATGATTTATTCAAGGCCACGGCTAACCTACGGGTACTTCTTTGCTGATCTTGGCACCCAGCTCCTTTCAGAAGCTGAAAGAAAGAGATTCCAAGAGTGCTAGATTCCATGGAGACAAAGGTACATCTTCACCATGGTCAAGAAGTTGCAGCATCTTGGTAGCACCCTTGATTTGGGGTCTCCTTCAGGTACTCAGCTGGAAGAAGCAAGAGGTGGTTTTCAGTCCCTGTTTCAAGAGCCATTCATATTTTGGTCAAAAATAGTCAATGATACAAAAGCCTTGAGTCGGGGACATACCACAGCCCTAGGAGTGCTCTGATTATCAGGTTTCAGGAGCGCAACCTCTTTTTCTTGGGCCTAGTCACTCCTGAGTTCTTCCGCACAGCATCCCAGCTTGGGGCTGTGCTAGCTCCCTCCTGGAGGGCTGGAGGGGTGGTCACAGGGGCTCCTTCTGATGAAACAGGAGATGTAGGTTTGTTCCTGCAAAGGAAGGAAGGGAAATGGAAGCTGAGTCTCCTCTCACCACATCTCTTCCCCTAGGCTAGGTATAAGGTGACATTTCCCAGCCTGTGAGGCACACCTTGACAGCCAAGCACCACAAAGTGCAAATGCAGGTGCCCACACACTACTCCAAATAATTAATTCACCAAAGCAAAACATAGGCTAAGAAAAGGACAAGCTATCTGTGTCCAGTTCTCCTAGAAGATACAGGCAAGGACAGCTAAGCGCTGAGGCACTAGCCCTGCGGTGGAGGGCCAGGCTCTTGAGGTGCTTGCTGTTACACAGTCCTAAGCCCCGATCCTGGCATCTTTACTGAACACTGCCTTATTCATGACAACATCATCTGATGGGAGCATTGCCTAAATAGGGACTGTAGAATCGGGCTTGCAATTTCCATAAGAACATGATCATAACACTTGGCAGAATAATGTCTCTCAGCTCCACTACATTATTTATATCTTTGATTCCTGCTAACAGTCTTGTCAAATGAGTACAGATTTATTATTTTAATTATCTCAAGCTTGTAGAGATTTAAACATCTGTTATAGGTGTTCAATAAGTATTAGAACAGCAATCAATTTTTTTCTTAAACAGGGGAGTGATTCATGGTGCTCTGTGAATAGATAAACTCACTATAGTCAATACCAGAAAGATACTTTGAAAGAAAGCAGGAGGCTCTTTTAATTAGCTTCTAATTAATTCTATTTAGGAAGTCTAGATGAAACATAACATTTAGGAACACTAAAAGTCATTTAATTACAGGATTTGGTGTGTTATCCTCAGATCTTTCATTGCCAAAGCAGCAGTGTTTTCTGTTCTGTTTCCCAGCAGGACAGCGTTTATGGATTATCTATACAAATTATGTTGAACATCCTCTGTCCCACATGGCTTTCCTGCTTATGTAATAGATTTATCAGTTAGCAGTGATGGACCATCGGAAGAAATCAGCCCAGAACTTTGCTTGATGCGATTTGAATCCCCGTTGGGCATTACTTAACATTGGTAAAAATCAAAAAGGAGGAGACTTCCAGGTTTGACTTGGCACAAAGGGCTCCATTAAAACAGTATGTCTTGTGGAGACCACAGATAGATCTTGGAGTACCAGCCTTTATGTCTAGCATCTATCCTGAGGTGAATAAAAGAACAGATGCTCATCTCCAGAGTAATAGATATTCCTATGCAAAGTTATAGGACTTCATTCTCTGAGTAACTTCTCTGAAGTCAGTGACGGTATAGAAGGGTCAAAGGAGTCGGCAACAGGAGGCCAGGACATGATGAGTGGCTTGGTAGTACATTTCTCAACTACCAGTCCATTCATAATGGTAGAGCTGGTCTTGGATCAACACTTCCCAAGGACTTGTACAGACTTAGATTTCAGGTCCTTGGGCAGAGCTGCAAGCTCAGCTCTTGAGCCTCCAATGCACCATCAGTCCTAGCCAGGGAGCAAGACCCGCTGGTGCTCCAAAATCCCCTGTGCCCCAACACCCCACTCAGGGTCTTAACAGGAGCGCTACAGAGACGGCGCTGAGAAGCCTAATGCTGGGCCTGAGGGAAGCAGAGGGACCGGCAGACAGCACTTGCTGAGTGGGTGCTGAACAGCAGACCCAGCCCAAAAGACACCCAGGAGTTCACCAAACCCTCCAGTACAGAGCTCCCTGCTCGCTGTCACTGGAGGCAAACTGCTGAAGCCTCAGAGCTGTGACGGGCCGCAGGCGGATGGGTAGATGACATGTCTCTGCCTGTGCCTGCATCCACCTAGGGAGCCTTAGCTCAGCCACCATCACCTGGAGCTTCTCAGCCTGGGACAGTGCAGGTGTGTGCACCCCCACAGTGTCTTTTAATGTCTCCCCCATTCCCTCTCTCCCATTCCTGACCCTCCCACACAGCAACACTTCCATCCTGTTTGAAACTCATCTGTTCGGGATCTAGCCCAAAACAAAAAAAGAAGGAAACTGAAGGCAGAGAAGACTACTGAACTCCTGCTGCTACCTCCCAGCTCCATCCTGTCATCCCTTATTGTCACTTTAGTGGCAGACATTTTTACAGGTGCTACCGAGGACGGGTGCAGAGCTGACATCCTGTCCCAAATGTGGTATGCAATAAAGCTTTAAGAGGAATCTCACTGCGCTGCATGCTACCGGCACAGCACAGATACAGTTAAACAGAAAAATGTCCCTCTTAAAATATTTTGAGCCACTGCCCTGGAAAGGAAAGGGAATAGGTCTTTGAAGGTAGCAAGGCTTCATTTCATGCAGAACAGTAAAGTACCACAACAAGAACAGATGCTTATCCATTCTTCCCCAGTCTGTCCTTGAAGAATTTTAAAGGATTAGAGAAGTGGAAGTTGAGCCAACTAAGAAACTGCAGAATGCACTGAAGACTGCAAGGATAATAATGGTCCTTTTTATCAAGTTTTATAAGAGAAAGAGACCTGCTTCAATATGTGTGTGAGAGAGAGATTCCTGCAAGCTTCACAGTAAAATCTTGCCCTTATGGAATGGTACACGGGAAAATTCACCTTTAATTTTGGGAAATAAAGGAATTTATTCTAATTGCCATAGATTTCAAATCCATCATACTAAAGACCCAAGTCTAAAATCCCTAGAAAATTAATAGTTCTTTTATGCCAGACCTTGATGTTGCCTACCTGTAAGAGAAAGCATCTCAGCAGAGCAGTTTTATCTTTCCAGAGTCAAACCTGACTCAAGGCTCAAAAAAATTTCAGCCCATGACTAAATCTGCCAGCTGAGGAGCTAACACAAAGATTGTTATTGCTTTGCTTACCGTGGGCAGTCTTAAATTAATTTTCAGGTGAGATTTAAGCTAGGAAGGAGTAGAAATTTGTAGATAAGCATGCATCCTGTGAAAAGGAGGCAGCAGGAAAATGAGACACAGAACTGTTTATGGGAGAAATGGATGAATGGAGCATCGAGGCTCATCAAGTTAATGAGACAAAGCCAGATGTCTAAACAGAGAAGGGCTTTACTGAGATATCTGAAAGATGCAGTGAGCAAAAATAAATACCATAGATCTGATTGCTGCCCTCCAACAGAAACCAGACAGCTTTTAGCTCCAATTATCCCCAAAAGCAGTGATAGGAATATCGTTCTCTCCTGTAAAACAGATTTTATCAGTTCCCAAACCTCAAAGTCAATGCCTTCTGCAATCGAGAGACTAAGCCAGTATTTTTAGGAATGAGAATACAGATGCAAAAACAAAGGCCAGCTACCAGTCTTAATAAATTCACCATCAGTTCCAAGAAAGCCTTTGGCTATGTATTGAATGGATGAAAATTAATACACTGGATTTGTCAACTGGTAGAAATTTAATACTGGATATAAACCCCAAATCTGTTCATTGTACAGAGTCCCTGGTACAATGCAAGTGCTGGTTTCACACCCCACCATATTGGTGACATTCCTATGGGCTTCAGAGACTTTGGATGAAACCAGACATACTATTTTACTCTGAAAGAAAAAAAAAAAAAAAAAAGAGTGAGGAAAAAGCTTGCTTCCTGTCATTCTTGAGATTCTTTCCACAGCTGTAGCCAGAAGTGTTTTCTAGCGCCAAACCTTGGTCATATTTTCCAAATAAACAAATTGCTAGAATTAGGTCCAGAAGAAAAAATACAGCTTCGAGGAAAAAATATAAAACAAAAGACATGTTTTCAGTGCTAGAAGCATGAGATAAAGCCAAAATTCCACTTCTTTCCACTTCCACTAGTTTTTCCTGATTATGTATGATGCTCTGGGCACAGGAGCACAGAACCTTCATTTTTTAAAACCTCAGGCTGAGTTTGCAGGACCAGCAGTTTTGAAAAGTATTACCAGACTGAGAAAATGTAACAGAGCTCACTGGGAGGGGGGAAAAAAGGTGGAATGCTGTGGTATCATTTATCTATTGCCTTTTTTTAAAAGAACTGCACACAGTTATTTTCTTTTTTGACTTTTTTTGCAACTGAATCTAATTCTTCTAATTCAGGATCATAAAATCTAGTGAAAAAAAGAACCCTAAATTACCAAAGGCAAGAAACAAACTTTATACCTAGCTGTAGTGGTTACAGCAATTTCCATAGTAATTATGTTACACACATCATCTAATACCTTGTCTAAAGTGAATCCTCTACTTCATTTTAGTACTGTCCTAGGAACATATATTTAAGAAGTTGTAAGAAGAAAACAATTGCCTTGGGGAGTCACACTTGCTACTGCATTCTAAATTCTAAAACAATACTTCTAAGAAAGCAGATTTTGTTTTATGAGCAACATTATTAATTGAGAGCAGGAAACAAAATACGACATTTTTTATTAGTCTCATCTCCCAAGAAGAGGCAGGTACTGTTCATGCCCTCTGTCCACCCACACCCAGGAATTACTGAACTTGTTGACCAGTTTAATTTAAATTCAGCAACAACTGAGACATTCAAAAAGATATTAAGTTCCTACAAGTTTGGCAAGAACAAACTTATATAGGAGACAGAGTCATACTAAGGCACACAAGGAAAAAAGGAAAGCACCATAAACTGTACTTAACAGACAAGTTGTTTGGGGTGCAAAATCCCTCCTATTCCTACCCTATGCAGATCTCTATTGCCTAATGTAATTTAGATAAGTCAGTCAACCCTACACAAAATTTTGTTCACTACATCCATCTTGGCACCTGGTAAAGAATACAGAAAATGCAGGTTAAAAGACAATTCATGCTCTCAAGCTTATAATCTAGGACAATGATTTACTTAAGACAGCATCATGAACCTTTTTCTTCCCCTAGCAATGCATGGGCCAAATGTGCATGGTTTCTGCCATGCTTTGTGGTGTTGTGTTCTTGAATTAGCCATCATTGCTTTCAGGCAGCAATTCCAAATATCAACGAGCATGTGGGATGTAAAGAAGTATCTTGGGGATTTCCATAGGATCTGTGTTTACTTAGTGACTCCCAAGGGCTTGTCTGCAGTGCCTGCAGTGGGGCCTTCAATAGGAAAACCTTTTCCTGTTCTGCCTAATGAATGAGGCATTGAATCAATTAAGTTGTAGTGAAATGCAACGTAAATAGTAATGAATTAAGTTTGTGATCTCTGACTGTTGTGTAGCACCCCTGAATTTCAACATGCTTTCACAGATTTGTCAACGCTTTCTGCATTTCTGGGAAAAAAAAATTCTTCAAATAAAGTAGAAAATTTGCAACAAAGCTAGTCAAAGGGCACAAAGAGCCGAAGTCCCCCCTTGCTACACACTGCTGAGAAATATTTTACTATGTTATTGAAACATACATTGATACATTGCCTAAATAAACATGCAGCTGCCTGGCATTTTAAATTATTAGCAGAAAGGACGTGTGGTCACATAAGGCTCAATCTTGCATTTTTGACAGATTTCCAGATCTCCCTGTGATGTTAAAAGGTATCCAAGCTGCATAAGGAATGCAAGACCAAGGGAGCAGTAGCTTTGTCTTTAGGATCTCAAGTTGCATTATGCACAACTAAGCCTGAGACTGAGTCCATACCACGTGATAAAAGCATCATTGGACTATCTGTGCTGATGACTTATCTGTTTCCCCAAGTCCTTTTTGTCTTCAATCTCTATTCTCTGAAAGAGAAAAGAGAAACTTGCCTCTAAAGACTGGTGGGAAAGAATCACAGCTGTGAACCACAAGTGAGAAACATTGCCACTATGCACACCACGTACTTATGCAACAGTTGTTCCGTGTTTCTGCCTTTTGCTATGAGAAACAGAAAACAGATCAGCATCCAAGATGCTTGTTTGAAGTGTTGGACACTCAACCTGAAGTCCATCGTGGCAGGGACTCAGACCTGAACCTGCCACCTTCCAGCCAAGTGCCATAGATTCACTGGATGCTCAGAGATGGACTTAGCTCTCTTCCAGAATCATGCCATGGCCTTGAATAATCTTCCCCATCAAGTGCTGGTAAAAGATCTTAACACCTATGCATTTGTCCAAAGCAGGCCATCAGATCCAGAATGTGGTGCCTGACTACATCCTGCATTCCCAAACTCCTTCCACTGGAAGCCGGGCTGGGACCGAATGCTTTGCTGTGACCCTTTTGAATATTACAGAGCTTGACTCATCCCCAAATCAAAATGACTGAGGGGTGGCATTTCTTCAGCATCAGATATCATTACTGAACCTAAGAAACCTTTCAATAAGAAGTAAAGCCCTGTTGCGTCAGGCACTGTTCAAATACAGGGGACAGCATCTGCAGTGGCAAGTCAACAATCTCAGCAGATGAAGCAGACAAGAGCCATGAGGAAAAATGAGTAACATCCCTAGGGTTGCAGTAGAGAAGCTGGATACGGAACCCAGGTGTCCTGGCTCCCAGCCTTATGCTTACAGCACCACATCAATACACCAGGCACACAGATGCTGCGGTTTTAAGCCTATCAGTCTTCATGTCAGGTGTTACCCCAACTAACATGAAGTAAAGCTGCCATGGTAACTTCTCCCAAATTTCTCTACTTCTTTTGGCCTTGCCAGTCTTGTTAGAAAGCAGTCCACAAACAGTGGTGCTTTGGGACACCTTTCCGTTTCCTCCTTTTCTCAGAGCTTTTGCCTCATCTTGTTTTACTGCATATAAACAAACCTCATCCAGTTACAGGTGAATATAAAAACATACACACATAGCAGTTTTGGAGGATGTTACTCCTCCCCCATCACTCCCAGCCTTGGGCTATCCATCAAGGATCATGCTAGATTGTTTCACACTCAGATAATTTAATTTAGTTCAAAACAGTCCCCACAGCAAAACACGACTTTGAAAAAACAGTCACCACACTGTTGTCAGGAAGCTTACCTTAAGTGACTTCTACTTCCATGCTGCTTCCAAAAGTCTCTCTTGACTCTGACAGCCAGCTGTGCATCAGAGGAAACCAGCATCCAGAGAACATGGCTAAAATCAGAGAGAAAGGCTAAGAGGAAAAACAGCAGGAAAAAAAAGATCACAGTTTAACATCCTAGTCTTCAAAGGCACTTCTGAGTTACAGGAGGTCTATAAACGCTCTTAGATGCTCTCTGAGAGAATAGGTCACTGGGAGGTTAGGGAGAGGAAGAAAACCTGATGAAAGATCAGCAAAATGAAGGAGGGCTGTAATTTCACCTAAAAGAGGAGCTCTGAATTTGATGGAGCTGCCGGGGCAAACACTACCACCCATCAGAACTTTTCTCCTTCCCTGTGGAGAACAAGCAGATTTGTAAAAGCTCCACAATCTTCAAAAATTGTCTCATAATAAGGTACAACAATACCTGCTGCACAGCCAAAAAAGCAAAAGTTAAGGTTGCCACAGTAACCTCCTTCTGAGATGTTATGGCAGGGATTTTTTACTGGAATTTGAAAGAGGAAAGGGCCCAAATCACATAGATAAAAAGAAGAGGAACGGAGTGCCTCACACCTCCCAGCTTTCCTTGAGGGAGAAATCCAATTAGCCATCCATAATAGGTCCATCTGGCCTTAGTCTATGAAGACCCCCAGCCAACTACATCTTGGCCTGAATCCTGCAAGGACTTTCCTGGTGGAGGCAGCAGCTGAGGGTGCTCTGAAATCTGCATGCATTTTTCTTCTGCTCCAGACTTTGCAAGCTTGGACTGCAAAATTATATACCTTCAAAAAAATGGACACAGCCCAAACTCTCAGGTGGGGGTATAGCACAGGGCCACCACTGAAGGAGCCCTGTAATTCTTCAATACTTCAGGGTCTTTAGAAAGACCATGATTATCTTATGACTAGACACAAGACTCACCAAAGGCTTGGCTTCTTCCTCTCTTCACCAGCTACGGTATGGCTGACCCTTTAAGCAAGATGTTAATGAACTACAGAAACCCATTCCATCCCTTTTTCTCTAGAAATTCACTATACAATAAGTAGAAATCCAATTTAATTATCTCTTCTTCTCACCCTACTATTGCTTCTTTCTAACTCGTTTCTCAGTCCTTTTTATTTTAATTAAGCATTTCTATGCAGAAAATGAGGGTGAGGCTGGCAGAGAGGGATTGTGATGGAAACATGCTCAGGTGACAGGGAAGCTCTCTAAGACTCTTCCACACTCCACTAGAAGGCAAAAATGCAACGCAGACACCTACATGTTCCATATATTCCCAGGCTGAGACCTGCAGAATACAAACTCCCTCCCCACTGGCCTTGTGGAGGTGAGATACCACAGGGTCTGCTTACACTGACTTGGGCCCACTTGAATTCTCCTTACCAGAGGAGACCTCTAATTGGCCCAGCTAAGCCCTAAGATTCAAGACCAGGACTTCAGCAGTGACAATAAAAGCTAGATGAGGCGAATGTGCCAGTGGAAAGAACATTTGCTCTACCCCAAGGCTGCAGTTCAGTACCTTCACAACAGCACTGCATTAAGTTATTGTGGCCAACGTTAAAGCAAATTCAAAGACAATTTTTTCTGACAAAATACTATTACCACGCTTCACAACACAAAGACCCAACTGTACCTCCCCTAGACCTCTCCATACTCAAGAGGTCTGGATACAAATGAGGGCTTATGGCAAAGTCCCACACATCTACACAGGCACCATCATTTGAAGAAGTGATTCTCTGTTTTGATATTCTAACAAATGTTCTTCCCCTAAAGTGCAGGAAAGACACATGGTGAGGAACTTGTGTAGAGCATATGGTGCTGAAATAGCAAGCTGATAAGTCTTTAACAGCTTTTGACAGTGGTAAAAGATCAATTATTGCACCATAAATATTAAAAAGTTCCTCCAGTCTTTCGCTGGAATGAATGTATATTTAAACATCAGTGTTTCCCTTTAATAGCAGCCAATTTGCCTCAGAATCTGGAAGTTATGCAGCCCCACAAAGTTAAATTAAATGCTCGATTGCTGTATGTTTACATCTGCAGCTGCTAAAGAACAGGCCTAGCGTTTGCAGCACAAACTCCTGAAGACACTGAAGCTGCAAGCAACCTGAATATGGCCCTCAACCCTTCGTTAAAACTAAAGGGTAAAATGGAATTGCCACTGCTTTCCTTTCCCTTCCCGATGATTACAAGGGTTTACAGCAAAAATAGCCAAATATGTCCCTGGAAAGTGTTAGGCAAGAGGGGCTGGTCTCCCAGACTGACTACTGTGCCAGCTGGGACGCGTAAGTGCAATGGGGTTTATTCTCTGCATTTCAAGTTTTGACCCATGAGATTTCTGCCTTGGATTAATATACAAATATGTATATACATATGTGTGTGTGTGCGCGCGCGCGCGCATATACAGACTCACACTCTTCCTAGCCTTGATTTTAATCATGAAGCAAATTGGCAGCCCCCTTTCAACAGTTCTCTGTGGAAAGTCACTGAGGTTAAACGATGATGATACAGGTTCACTACTAAAATTAATACTATACATGGCATTTTTATGGCTATTTGATGACAGAACCACATGTAATGACCCTGGGGTCCAGTTCAAAGCAGCACTCAATGGAAATTGACACTGAGCTGCACATCTTGGGTTTGGATCCAGAGCTAAACTGTCCTATTATGGTTCTGAAATTATTCATATGGATCCACTGTTATTACTTAAGGGCAACATACTCCAGCAGCACATCAACTTCTTGGTCTGGAAAGCTTCCCATCTAAGGGAAGGTATCTTAGCATGCTTTGGGCTTTAAAAAAGTGCTCGTCTCTACCGACTGCTGTAGGTAGGGCTGTTAAAAACTGTATGCATTATTTATACCAGTGGGATCATACAGTGAGAGCAGTGAAGGTCAAGGCTCTTTTGTGCACCAATGGACAGACACTCACTTAATGTGTGAACAGACAAAACCAACAGAGAGAGGGAAAAGGATACAAAGGGTAATGAATTCATGAGTCCCAGCACAGCACTGCTGAAAAGCAGAGTAGAGGCTCCTTGCTCCCAGGCCAGCGCATCACCTGCCAGGCCAAATCACTGCTCTGCTTCTCACACATTTCAACACCTGCCCGTATATGACTCTATATGATCCAGATTCCCAATATGCCCTGAGGGCATGGCCACACAGCAAACCACCTCATGCACAGGTATTGTTTTCAGTGGAACATTTCTATCCACATCAGTGCTCTATATATGGCCGTAAAAGTGCTATAGTTTAATTAAAGCCAAGTAGGCCAATTAAAAATATTGTATTAAGAATAAAGAAAAAAAGCTTAGGTCAAATCTAGCATGGAATGGTGTGAAATCACACCTCCATATATAAAATGCCACATGTGTCACTGACCCACACCTCTCCCACATGGGAATCGCCTATTTTCCTCTCTTGACTGTTCTAGCTGGAAAGACACATCTTGTCTTCAGGTCTTGTCCCCTCTCCCTTTTCCACCCATACCTTCCCACTTTACACTAGTTGGAGTTCTTCAGCCTACTTAATTTTCTGCTACATCCAGGGTGCAGTGCCCTGGGTGTCGGCCATTGTCAATCAGCTGGGTTGTCTTATCTTGGATGAACAAATTTAGCTTCCCCTTTTCTCTGTGCCATTTTGAGTACAGATCATTAGATAGCACAAGCACAATAGCTGTTGTTGGCCTTTGCATCTTATCACCTAATGGCAGCCTTGTCCAGCAGTCTTAAGTGTTCTCCTTTCTTAGCAATCGTACTTATCTTAGTAGGAAATGTCACTCTGAAGTTAAATCCATCTGCTCCTAAGCATCCTTAGCTCTGCAGCCTTCTGTTCTTACCTTCAGGTCAGACCTGAGCCAAGGTTCAGATATGTCCTAGCAGACTGTGATGATAACCATTTGTACTATTTTTTAATAACTTCAGCCAAACGTGCTGGGGAAATTAACCTGCAGGGCAAAGTCAGAGAGCACATGGTTAAAGACAGAACTACAGCAATCAGTAGCAGGCGGGGTAAGCTAAACAAAAAAGGAACTTATGAAGAAAAGTTAAAAATCATAGTGGTGCCCTCAGGAATAAAATGGCATGAAAAAGCAGGGCTTACATTCTCCTTCCACATACAACATATGTTCTCTATACCATCTGCATTAAATGATCCCTTCATTGCACAAGGGGCAACGCATGCCAGAAAGGACACCATCTGACTGATGGGCAGATCAGCAGAAGAGAACAGAACCAAGCCAGTGATTGTCAACCTGCTCCAACCTGGGATGACCTTCTCCATGAAGGGACTACTCACAGCTGGTTAGGGTTCAGCCACCCCAAAGGTGAGAAGGGTGTTTGTAGCTAGGCCTTCAGCAAATGACTGCTTGCAGCAACTATGGTAAGCTATAAAAGAAACCCTCCCCTAGTTACCAAACAAAGCAAGAAACTGAATATTGTAAGGGAGGAAGAATAGAGAAGTCCCCAAACACATTCAGAAGAGCAAGAGAGGCAGCCTAGAGGCAGGGAGGGAACGTGGTATCTGTGAAGCTGCCTGGGACCATGCCTGGCTGAGCCTAAGTCTATTATCAGAGACCCTTAAGACAAATTCTCACTTCTTCAAAACTAGGCACTTTTCCCCCTTCTCTAACATTTGTGTCATTTTAAAAAATGTTTATGCTTGTCTAACTCTGGGTAATTTATTTCTGCAATTTGTCTCTGCCTCAGTCCTAAGGGTATTTTTTTGTTTGTTTGGGATTTTTAAAGAGGATTTTGTACTCACAAAATATCCCAGATTGACAACTCCAGGAAATAAAAGCTCCCTTTGAGCAGAGTGCCTGTGTCAGCCATGACAAGGCAGGTACCCTGCACTGTCTCCCTCCTGCTTCCCAAGGTGAGCCACAACATCCCGCAGAGCAGCAGGCCATGCTGGTTTGTGGTGTAGCAGGCTACTGCTTCACTAGCGTGAGCCAGGTCTACACAGTGGATAGCAGTGCCAAGGAAACCAAATGGAGACCAGTCACTGTGAACTGACATCCCAGCCAGCAGACAAGGCAACTGGCAACTGTGATCCCAAAAACCCAGAGGTGGAAAACATCTCATAAGTTTTTATGTAAATCAGACAGATCTTGTGTTGATTGATCGCTTGCTATAATCTATTAGCAACACTGATTAAACCTCGATGTAGTTGAGCTTCCTTCATAGTTAGCCACAATGCAGCGGGAAGGGAACAGAAGATCTCATAGAGCAGGACGGATTCAGGGCTCAGGGCTTACAAAACACTGAAGTCCCGGTTTTAATGAATTACAGGAATTTACCAAACATCAAACTCAACAGACAAAACAGACCACAGACTTATTAATTATGAATACATTTTAGTCAGTGTTAGCCAACAGGTTTGGTAAGACCGGCCAAGAAGGAGAGAGAAAGACAACATCAGTTCAGGAATGATATTTCTTCTTTGCCCAAATGTTAACCTCCATTAAGTTTTATACCCTCATACTCTCATTCTATTTCATATCACTTCACACTGCTATAATTTTCTTTTACGTTCATTTTCTTTACTCTTTTGGATTCCTTCTTCATTACAATGTCCTCTACACATTGTTCCATAGAAGCAGCTCACTCCTTATAAAAACATAGCTACAATCTCAGTCCCTCTGGTTCCGTAGTTTTATTTCACACACAAGTGTCTGCTTTAAAAAAATGCATATTTCATGCCTCAGTTTCAACAACAACAAGAAAACATGTATGCACTCTCTTTGCGGTTTATTAATCACAGAGTAGTGCTTCCAATCCAAAGCTTATCACAAATCACATGATACCTGCATGCAGGTGTATACAATAATGGAATTTCTAACAAGTTCATCTGTGATTACATCTGTTCCTAAACTTGGCTACTATTCAGGCTCACTATTAAATGCTTCTGTCTGCACTGTATGTGTTTTTATTGCTAAAGCTGAGGAAATAGCAGGTAGCTCTAACTCTGCAGAATGCAAAGCGTCCCCCCTACACAGTGTCCCTGTTGGGACTGGGGCCCAGGTCTGGGAAGCTGATGGAAAGAGCCAAGGAAATTTTTCTGGAAGGTAGGCAGACAGAAGGGAAGAATTTTTCTTCAGGATATTCCACTGTACCTAAAGAAAGTAACTGCAAGACCTGATGGAAAACATGTGCCTTGAACTTACTTTAAAGCTAGAGCCATTTTCAATCCAACTTAAGAGCAAAGAATTGTGACCCCCTTCTAGTGGGCCATCCTCTTTTAAAACAGCATAGCACAGGGAGGGAGCAACTTCTCAGACAGAAGAGCCACAAGAACAAGGTCAATACCTTAAATCCCACCCAGAGAACTCTAGACAAGTTACACAGCTCATGGGCCATTAATGTTGCATCAACCCAGCAGCACTGTTGCCTATGCAGGTACTAATCCAGGTTAGATACCTGTGTTAACTCAGGACCTGCATGCAAAGCGGCAGTGCTCTGATCCGCACAAGCCCAAAGACACCGAGCGTCACAAGAGCCCCCACTCCCAAGAGAAACAAAGCACATACATCTTCAAATGGAAACGAGACCTGGGGCTTTTTTTGTTGGTCATCTTGGTTGTTTTGGGGGTTGGTTTTTCTGAGGCTGACTCCAGCAAAAGTATGCCCACTATAGTGTTTAGAAGGGCAGGGAGCTTAGTAACGCAGCACCACACTGTTATTGGCTTCAGTTTCTGGACTAACTTAGGCTGCAGACCAAAAAGTGAATGCAGCAGCAGCATCTCCAATGAACAAAAATATAAATGACAGCAAGGAGCAGATCCAAGGACATGGCTGCAAACTCCTGCACAGATCAAGCAACACCTGCTTAGCAAGAGCTACAACGCCACACAGCAAATCCTCATGTCCTATGGCAAGCGTCCATCTTTCATGGCAGGGCCATGAAAGAGAGAAAAGAGAATGAAAAGAAAATGAGAAAAGAGAAAAGAGAATGGAAAGAGAGAAAGAGAGAAATCTTGCCATTTCTACTCTTTTCCCCGGCCTCCCAGCTACATTGCAGTATTATCTACATGAAGCTCCAGCCAACTAGCTCTTATACCTTGCACGCTGCCGACCTCTGGCATTGGTTCAAAGAGGAAACAGAGGTGAAGTAATTGGTCTTTTAGTGACTCAAAACTGTTCTGTGCAGCTATATAACTTCCTGGAAATACTCAGTGCTGAAACTATTGGAAGGGTTTTTTTGTTGGAAAGCACTACTTTGATCAAGATCATTTATGTCATTTCAATTGTGGCATAACTACCAACTTTAGCAAATTGGAAAAAAATGGAAAAATCCCCCTTTTTATTTGGAAAAATTAATTCCCCATTTCGTATCATTTACAGTATTCACAAAGTCATCATTTTCAGAATATAAGGCATCGTGTTATAGTAAATGAAATACTTTGATTTCATGCCTTAAAATCATCAGCAGCAATTCTGAAACACCTTATCAAGATTACAGTGTCTTCTCCTGTGAAGAGACTGACACAATTAGTGAAGCATTGACAGTGATTATTACTAATGTGTCAGGCAACATTGTCTAACACATAACAAAATGAAAAAGGAAAACAGAATAACGTGCAAAATAATATTTTATAACTCCCTTTCAAATATAATGTTTTTTTTTCTAGTGATGAGTTAGTGCCTTTGGCATACATTGCAGGCCAGGCAGTTGATGGTGCATGGTGGCTGTTGGGGATGGGGAGCGTGACTTGAGGTTGGCACTAGAATTCTTCAGTAACTTATGAGAATTTAAGTCAACCTGCCATTATCTGCCAACCTGGGAACAGTTTCCCTGCTTTTTGTCATTGGCAGGGATGTCTCTCATTAAAGATTGAGGATCATAATTTTTAGATTGCAAACCACCCAGCCAATGTAATTAACATTGCATGAGCCAAAAGTAATCAAGCATCACTTTAGGATGTTTTCTGGGTGTTTTTGTTGGTTTGGGTTTTGGGTTTGGTTTTCACTTTTTTTTTTTTTTTTTTTTTTTTTTTAAATAAGCTGTGCAAGCATGTCCAGGAAAGTAAGGAATTAACATCTCTGCCTTGAACCAGTCAGGGGAAGTGAAGCACCCATCTGTTCAGACATTTCAGTCTCAACTGCAGGGCTACAGTTCCTGACCTTCCTTTTAGGTCCAGCTGCAATATGTGCCAGACTGAACATTTCAGATGGGCACAAGTGGAGATGATAATGTCATGGAAATCAGACTTTGCAGGTCACCTAGCAAGGTCAGGGCAATACCTACATTAATGAAAGCAGAACTATGTGTACCACAGCCCTTAATTCTTAAAGGAGTCTAAAATGTCAGTGGAAACATCCAAGCAAATAATACAAAGCACAGAAGATGAACCTGAGGCTGAGATGAGATGGGATTTCAAGGAACAAGGTCCACAGGAAAGAAAGTTTCCCAAAAGTAGAGTAGGTTTGAAAGCAATCCTAGAAATGGCACACAATGAGGTGGACAGAAACTTCCCGTAGAAACCAATTTTATCCAGAATACTCTCTATCGATGATGTCAAAAAACATTTTTCAGAACAGGTTTGACTGACTTTGGACAACCTAAGGAGAAGATCCAGTGATTGAAGCTAGGCCGCAATTAAGTGCAGAGGTACGAGGAACTTGCTCAGTGTACTTGAGCAAGTCGGCCACAGAAACCAAGGACCATGGCAAGCCAAGGTGACACTGAGTATGTATGCAGAGGATGGGCCTACATTCAGGAAACCAGGACTCCTTACCACAAAACGGGGTCCTGAATGACAAACAGGCAAGACCAGAGCCAGCAAGAGCAGCAACTTGAGTAAAGGGTTGCAAGAAGGGTAGCCGGGGAAGAGACCAGCAGCGCAGCCTCAGCCGCCACCGGCACTGCCTTGACACGTGCCTGGCAGGCACCTAGGAGCCCACGGGGCCCACGGCTCAGAGCACGGTGCACAGAACAAGCCCCAGATCACCAGACCCCCAACTACTCCTGCCTGTTTTATGGCTTCTGTCAGCAGCGGTGATACTGAAAAAGAGAAACGCATTTTGCCCAAAAGCAATGTGGACCAAGGGGAGTAAAATTTACAATGACATATTTCAGCATTTCCAAAATGATACGTTGCCGGGATATCCAGTTCACAGGAAGTGTCAAAATATTTGGTAGCAGTCTGATTCAAACTGACACAAAATATAATTTAAAAAACAGTTGTTTTACAACATGGAAAATCTGCCTTTTGGCCAGCTCTAACTGATAGCCCAGTGTCAGCTCAAAAAAACTAGGCATGTGTTACTTCCTTCTATTCTTCCCTTATTACATTGCACAACTGTAAGAACAAGGGGGTAGCTTGCCTGTTAGATTTCATCGGGCTAATACTAATCTGTCCCCCATTTTCAATCAGCAGAATTAGCAGTCAATCAGTCAAGTTCTTTTCTAACATCATTGCAGAAAATGCAAAAGCTTCACATTTATTTTATAGTTTTACAGCAGCTAGGCTACCTCTAGAGATTTATGTCTTGCTTTTGTGCTTTACAGCACTCCTTGAAACATTAGTAATATCATCTAGGCAGGAGCAATAAAACGCCAGGATCCTTTACCACATGTAACTCTGTCTGACACCAAATCAAGTTTCTCAAGTGAAATATAGATTGAAGAAAGAAGTGGCGTGAGGAGCGGAATCAAATTCATCTCAGTTATACTCATGCCACTGATGTCAATATATTACATCCCTACCAGGCTAAACCAAGTGTTTCTTCTGAAAGATGCAAGAGTAGAAGTACAGCTTTGGATCTGAAACTAGACTGACACAGGGGTCTGCATCTATTTTTAACATTACATAGTTTTTTACTTTCTAACTCTGAATCAGCCTTTTTTTTTAAATAATTATTTCTATCCTTTCCGTTCAAAGCCATCTAAAAGAAGATTTAATAAGACTGTAGGAAATGTGTGTAGAGGAGGAATAACAGACTGATTTTAACCCTACTATTAGTCAAGGAAAAGATTCTAGATGAAAGACTGCAGATAACCTAATAGTCTTTTCAGTCTCTGTCTCCCTGGATCTTGTGGGAGAATTAAACGTAAATTACAGCCACAGTCTGGTGATCACACTAGATATTTATTTTCCAGACACTGTTGAAAAGAAACATTTACTTCAGCAGCTTTTACTTCTGTGGACTTCTGAGCACCAAGTTGCACCAAGAAAAGACCTTCTCCTTACTGAAACCGAGACACTTCATGTCATTCTGACAATACTAAGAGCACTTAATATGAACATACTTTGTAGCATCTGACATGCTGTCAAAGAAGGGGAAAATACTTTAGCGCAACTGAGAACTGAATTCACAGTGTATTAAAACAAACAAGAATGACATCAAACTGCTATCAGAAGAAAGATTTATATAAAACGCCTAACGGACAGAACTCAAACATGACTCAGGGTGCTGTTTGAATGCCATGATGCACACGCCAATCTCCACCCCTCAGGACGGACCAGCAGCAAAGTATTTACCATGTTGCCCCTCTTGAAGATTTCTGCTTGTTGCCAAGCAGAATTTTAAGGCTTTTCTCAGTTATGCTGTCCTTGACAGCTGTCAAAGAGGAGCCACCTCCTGCCAATAAGGCTGTCCAAAAGGACACACCGGTCAAAGCATCCTGTCCTTAGCTCACACTGCCACTTACTGCCTAGTAGTGTCCAGCCTCTTACTCTTGTAAACCCCTCTTCATACTCAAAAGTTAAATCACTTCTTCCCGAACACACAGAAGTCCAGGGGGACCAGAGCTCAGTACGCCTCCAAGCAAATACATTTATTAAGACATGCATTACTTCATTAACACCTAGGTTAAAAATTGCTTGTTATCCATAGCCAAAAATCTCATGGAATAAGGCCCCAGCCTTCCAAGTACTGAAATGATGACTTTATAATGCAGAATGATCCATAAGAGGCTCTGCTGCGCCCTAGCT
The DNA here is from genome assembly GCF_030463565.1 of Pelecanus crispus. Lineage (NCBI taxonomy): Eukaryota > Metazoa > Chordata > Aves > Pelecaniformes > Pelecanidae > Pelecanus > Pelecanus crispus. The sequence continues at coordinate 8,038,800 of NC_134655.1, read as the reverse complement.
GTAGGGCCGATGACAGATCCAACATGCTGCATGTGTTGTGAGGCCAACCACGAGTCCCTGGCTCCAGGGAGGTGTGTTTTAGTATTTAGTAAGGTTCACACTGCACAGTCTCCCTCAACCCAGAATATCTGAACCAAAAGCCTGCCTTTCACACATCCAAACGCCAGGGTCCCCTGCCACATTGATCAAGTGATAATGAGCAACAGCACTTGGTTGTTGATGGAGGCACATTCTAGGCAGGCTTTGGCGTGCCCACCCCCTGTGTGGCTAGGTATCATATCACACGTGCAGCACAGGGTAGAGGACGTTAGTGTTTAGGAAGAGATACGTTGGCTGCCACATACCCCCTGTGTGATTAACTGCAGCCACCAGGCAGGCTCCGCAGCACATCTGCCCCGCTGACCAGGCTGTGCCCCTGGCCCCACACGCTGCCTTATGGCCGAGCCTTTCTGCAAACTGAGAAACTCACCCAAAAGCAAGCACTTCTGATGCCTGGGGCAAGGACTGACCATGCGGACTACTCCCAAGAGGCTTCATTTTGGACCCGCGCATACCTAGAAATTACGTTTTGCCTGCTCTCTGTGCAGTGAAGATTAAGAGATCACAGTCAGCATGCATTGCTTTTTAGAGATCATCAATGACAGTGATTTATGCTTTAATAGTGAATTCCCCATGAGTGCTTAATAATACAGATTAAGCCCTAATAAATGTGTTTCCTGCAGGTTTAAGTGACTAACTCTATGATCTATTAGACTTGTCTCATAATACATACAATTTTTCCTGGTAACCATGGAAATTTCTAAAGAATCGGCAGCATCTGTGCCTGGAGTATTAAAGAAATCTATTTTTTACTGGAGGAATTTTGTACAAATTAATTCCAGCCTTGGATATAAAATGCTACATTTCATATTCTCTGTGAATATCTATTAGAAATATTCAGAACAAACACTTACCATCATTAAGAAAATTAAACTGTTAAATACTCCTCAAACGTTATAACGAATCATGTCAAGCTGCAGTTTTATATTGTATTTTCTAGCTATTTTATCTGTTTCAGTTATACATTCACAGCACATAATATATTCTGTGTTATTCCTCCCAGTTCCTAATATTTCTATGTGTTGATCACTAAAGGAAAGTTTTAACATACAGCTGCTTTTAGTTAGCATCTGTCAGAAAACCAAAAGATTAACGAAGCCGGTGCTGAGTAGCAGGTCCAAACTTCACAAAGCTCCACTAATGTTTTGAGCAGTCTGGAGCAAAAGGGTATTTAAGAATCTCTCTGACAGCTAGAGGGAGGGAAATAATCACTTTGAATGAAAAATCCAAATTCACTCAAATGGTAATGAAATTGCACTGAATATTGGTTCAGGGCTCTAATAAGCTCAGAAGTTCAAAGCAAGCACTGGAAGGCAAATATTCCCTCCTCTTCCTTCAGACAAATCTGTAGTACTACCACAAGGTAGGATTTCACTTCATTCTAAATATATAGGATTATAAAAGAGTTCTGCAAGCAGTCCTGTAATATCTCTCTCTCCCCACCCTCCCCCTGCATTTTTAAGCTGACAAATTTAACATCAACTAAATTTCAACCCAGAGCAGCACTTAAAGTGATTTACATCTAAACGAATAGGTTTCTGTCGCTTGTTGTTTTTCAGAAATTATGCAATTGCCTTTTTTTTTTTTTTTTACACTAAACCAGACTAATCTGAGATTAATGTTCAGCTAAAGCTCATCCTTCATTCCTCCCAACTGTGCCAGAGACATTAGTGACAATGTTAGGAGTTGGCTTTGCAGAGGATTCAAGACACCACAGCACTGCAGGAGAGTTACTCATGAACAGCAGAAAGGGACCTCTTCATATTTTTGTAAATCACTTACCAAATTGTCTTTCCCCAGCAGATGGTGGGACAGGCTACACTAAGAAAGGGAAGGAAGAAAGTCTTTTGGTGAGAGTTTTGCCTAACTAAGGAGTTGCACGTAGGACATAATGATCAGAGGAGGGTTTCTAGTGGTTTGCTTTCCAGCCTGTAACGCACAAGAGATGAGAGAGTGCAATGCCTCTGGGTTAACTCTGGAGACTTCCTGGTGGCAGCAAGGAGACTGCCCCTCCATCTGCTCAGACAAGTGTGATTTGTTGTGCGCAGCCTCGCATTCTGCATGCTGGAGAACACAAGAGGATCCCATGCACTTAAACCTGAACTGACCGCCTATTAGCAGTGCTGCCAATGGGGAAGTGCATGGGGCTGGCACCGTGGAGCTAAAGGCTGTAACCTTGGCTATGTTGGTGACTGGGCAAAGCACCTTGCTGTTTGATATTTTAATTATCTACCCATAAAGTTGGCACGAAGTCCGTTGCAAAGCACTGATGAAAACACTAGGCACCACCTTGGAGTCTTCAGCTGCAGTTAAGTGCCACACTGACAGCTCACAGACCCATTTCAGGCTGCCTCAGCCTTATGCGGCCCATGCTCCTCCCCCCCACACCCTGGTCCTCATACAGGGGGCACTTCATGGTGCTTTAGATCTGATGCTTTTTCAGTAAAGTGTGCATTTCAGGCCATTACTGCTTGAAGTCAAATCATCCTTATTTTTTACCAACACCACACACTCCCATCCCTCCGGTCATTTGTGACAGGTTAGCTCAGTTGGTTAGAGCATGGTGCTAATAACGCCAAATTCACAGGTTCAATCCCTGCTTACTGCAGGGGGGTTGGGCTCGATGATCTCTCAAGGTCCCTTCCAACCCAAAGCATTCTATGATTCTATGATTCTATACCAGCCTCAACCTCCCCATCCTCCCCAGAAGGCACACGCATCTCTCTTCATACCACCCAGAAGCTGCCACTCTCCCTGAAGACCAGGGCACCTGCTCTCTTCCCTGTGAGACCCCACCTCGGCGTACAAATCCCTCATCCTGCCCTGTCTGTTAGGATGAGGACCTGCCACTGCTCAGATCAGCTCCCCCAACTCTGAAGTCTAAAATAGCATTCAGTGAGGAAGAGCCTAGAGGCTGTGAGGAGCACAGGTACCACTTTGTAAGCAACAAAGCATGATGGAGCTCTTCGTATCAGGGAGGTCTCCAGCCACTAGGTGCCAAATAAATAAGAGCAACAATGTGTGCCTCCAGCACCCTCTTTTCCTCCCACACTCATGCTCTGTGAGGCTGTCTGCATCTATGATCCAACCAGAAAGGCAATGTCCCGGAAAAGACTAGCTGGTGATTGAAGTGCACAGGGAGACCTTCCCTGACCACACTGAATGCGTGTCTCAGAATGAAGCCTCAGAAATGACTTCTCAGAATATACCAGGTAATTGAGGGGCAATTTAAAGCTTTTTCCCCCATATCTTCCTTACTCTGGCGTAAAACCTCTATGTGCTAACAATTGCCTCATTATTCTCTCTCACAAAAAAAAAAAAAAAAAAAAAAAGAAAAACCTAAAGATTTCAAAGGGAAAACAAGTCCTCTTGTTACAGCTCTGCCCAATCCAGCCAGGTGTGACAAGGCCAGTATTTCAGCAGATCATCTGAGCATTGCAGAATTGCTGACTGTTGTCAGAATGCCTTTTGCTCCACTCTGCCTCCCTTTCTCTCCTGCAGTAAAAAGTCTGATTGTTTTCAATTGGCAAAATACTAAAACCTGCAGCTCGATCTCTGTGGGAGACTTATTATGGCTGTCATTAGACAGTCTTTGATCTTCAGGAAAGAGAGAGGAGAGCAGAAAATATCTGGACTTATGTGCTTGTCATTAGAGCATCATTGTTGCACGTTACCAAAAAGGAGGTCAGATTGGCTCTATTATTCTCTTCAGTTGAAATTCAGAAAACAAAGTGTGAATAAATACTCCTTCTTTTGTTCTTTAAGGGACTGAACACACACACAAAAGCATATGTTCTTAACCTAGATCTCTCAAACATGTCCTTCACACACCTCAAGGTAATGACCTTGACAGGTGATCACTTCCAATTTTCTCATATCTGAACGTCATATTGATCACTTGCTGGTGCACAAGTGCAGATCTGTGTCCATATCTACACACACCTCAAAAAAGAAGGGAGAAGAAAGCACACATGATGGGGCAACACGAAAATTTCATTGGTGTGCACTCAGAAGAGTCGCACTTCTCATAGGCAGTGGACCTGAGTGGATTCTGAGGAAATCTTTATAATGTACAACACCCTCATGTATTCTGCATTTGCATCACTGTGGGGAATAAGATGCATGAGTGATGCTTTGTACCAGTGGAGACAACCATGTCCCATAAATGTTCCCTTGCAGGGTTAAATTTACTAATATAGATAGAGACACTGTGGACAGGCCACTGGCACCAGTGGAGTTGGAAAAAGGAAGCAGTAACCCAGTGAACTGCTGCACTGGTACAACTGTGAAATCTCAGCAGCTCTGCCCAGAATACAAGTTAGTAGAGGATCTGGGCTTGGGAGCAGCAAGTATATCTCAGAGTACCTCTAAACTTTGTTCACGTGGATAAAAAGGACTGTCTCTTCCTCTCCACCAACTTTTTAAATAACAACCAATCTGATTCCAAAAGCGCTCAAAACTCCATAACTAGCACATAGATCAGACTTTCTTCAGGAAAGTTTTGTTATTTGCTGCTAAGAGCTGGCCTGAGGTTCTTTGCAAAACATCTATTTAAACTCTGCCTAGCTGTAGCAGGACTATTAATTTGCATGGTCACTAAGCTCATTCCTGTGTGTCTGTCTGGTAGGCACATTGGCTACTTTGCTGTCTGTGCGCAGAGCTGGGTGCTTTAACAAAGCATTCAACTATGAAAAAAAATCCAACTACTTCTTACTAGACCACAATCAGCAGAAAGATCAGCAGTAGATGATTAAAGATCCTCTGTCCCAAAGGATTCAGGACTGGGAATTTGGTTTGGCCAATGTTTGTGACTCCAGGCTGGAGGGGTAAGCACTTTCCCACCATGGCATCCTTACCGTCTGGGAAGCTTTAGAGCTGACATGCGTGCCCCACTCCTGCTACCTTCTGTCCTCTCCTGGTAGCCACCATGTTTCACACGGCAGACTTCAGACAGACTCTGGTGATGCAGTGCAGTCACGCCTTCAAATCCAGGAAGTGTCAGGCTTGACTCTGGCTGCCAGCATCTCCCTCCCTGCACAGCGTGACATACCTTGCACACCAGCACATGGTTCCCAATATATCTATTGTTATAAGTCACAGCCCTTTGTGCATGAAGGATGTCACAGGATAGGGCAAGTGAGGAGAACAGACTATTGAATTATGTCTTACATCATGCACTGAAACAGGATATTAATTATTGTAGAAGACACAGCAGGGACTGGGATAAGGGACTGAAAGTTGGGTTATTGTGACCCATTCCTTGCTGCTACCAGTACCTTGTCACATCTTTTTCTTCATTCTCAATAGTAATCAGACTCTGGGAGGGCTGAGACATTTTTTGGGTGCATTGGCCCAAATCCGCCAATACTGCATAGCACTGCCACAGCAAATTGACATCTATGAATGTGTCTTGTATCTGGTAAACAGCAAGGCACACAGCATGCTGCCAACTGCATATGCTCTCTCCATATAGATCAATATAGTCATTGGGAAAAAATACTTGCCAAATCCCTGGATGCAGCATGAATAGAAGGGTGAAAATGAGAGGGAAGCACTACCCACATAAACCAGGCAGAAAGCATCCCCCTACATGTCTGTTAATAGAGGAGAGAAAAAAAAAAAAAAATCTCGCTGCAAGGACTATCACAGGTTAAACCCTACACACACCTCAGACAATGACTGCATCTTCAAGAGTTAGATGTTGTCTGGACAAACACAGACCTTGCTTTGTAGTGTCTGCTTTACTCTTTCTCACAGTCTAGTTAGCTTCAGGATCCAGCCTCAGGCTTGAACTTCACAATCAGCAATTTCCAGTCTAAGTATCCTAGCAGACATTATGGTGCATGGAGCTTAGAGGAGGAAAGGGCATAAGTGGGCAGAGCCCAGGAACCAAACAATCCTGAAACTCAGTCTCAGCTCAGATTCATTTTCAGATTTTCCTTTATAATGTCTCATCTGCTATATATTATGAGGGGTGCAGGAACCAGTTTATACAAGGCCCAGGATATGGATTAACTGCTCGCTGATGACAGGGAGCATCTGGCATTTAAAGAACAGTAGCTCTACCCACCAATTTGTAAACCCCTGATTGAAAGGATACTGTCTGAAACAAAAACTAAGCCACGGTGTAACAGTTGGGCACCAGAGGCACCCCTTTGCCATAGCAGGGGTTTTAATTTTAACTTCTTGAACATTTCATTCTTTGTTACTGCCTTGCTTGAGACAACCACTTTCCTCTCTGTCCATCTGCAATTTTGCAGAGAAAGAAAAAGGATCAGCAGCTTTTCTTTCATCACATACTTCGCATGAAACTAACTTATCTGAATTCTCCTAGCACATACAATGTCCCTGCTGCTGCAAGATAAAATGTGTCACTGCTCCATCTGCTACTCATTTGCTGATGAGTCTGTATGGCAACATGCTGCTGAGCAGAATATTCAAAAAAAGAAGAAACTATGCAGCCCAACAGATCTGGCTTTGACAGAGCTAGGGCCAGGTCTCATTAATCATTTTGCTGTGCTGCTTACAGTACCCGCTGGAACATTAGGACTGCCTCCCTGATTCAATATTTCATGGTACCTTCATACAGTAGCTAGACAACTCCTCATTTGGTGCAGGAATGGAGAAACAGGGGCAGCAGGAGGTTCTCAGTGCTAAATGATTCCTTAGTTCAGTATTGCTCTGATATTCATAGGCAAAAGTCCTTAGTTTTGGGGCAAGGAGTGATGACAATCCAGGTGCAGTATGTACCCAGTTGTCACCCTCCTCCGTACTGTGTTAAAGCTCTATCAGAAAGATGCGCAGTACTGAGGCATTGCCAGCTACTTTGGATTCCTGCCTAGTACCTGCTTACCAAGGGGAAGTCTTACCCCATGTTTTGGAGGAAAAAACTGCCCCTCAACATCAGCCACGGGGCAAAATTCAGAGGAACGTGGCAGGAAACGTGCAACCTTTGGCCACACTCAGTGGAGGCTTCCCACCATGCACAGAGATTGTGCTGGAGACTGGAGGGATCTACCACTATTCTAGCAACAGCCAGGGAAATCTCCTGGGGACCGGCTCTGCCCCAGAGGAGAAATGTCTGCTTTCTTCTCTGGGCTTGCCCTGCTGGGGGCTGATTCGCTAATGGAGGTAGATAAACCTAGAGAAGATGGGGTGTCCCATCATCTCTCAATCAGGTACACAGGCCCCATTAACATCACCTGGAATGTGAAACATCCCACATCACCCTAAATGGCCCCCACTGGAATCAGCCCCATCAGTGTTCCATTGGCTTGGACAAAAAAAAAAAAAAATTACTGAAACACCTGCATCTCCTCCCCTCTCCCCTCCTCTCACACCCTGCTCAGCACCGGGGAGATGCAGGGTCCTGCTCTCCTCCGGCAGCCCAGCTCACTGCCCAGCAGTCCTCTTACTCCATCCTGCTTGTTCTCACCACCTCATCCTCACAGCCCCACCACCCCTGGGTGTCCTGAGATGTCTGAACCTACAAAGCCCTTACTCAGACCCAAGCAGTGTAAGAAAATCTCCTTCTCCTCAGAGGGCAGATTGGAGAAGCAAAATAAATAGCTTTCCCATTCAGGTCATTCAAGTCCGACTGAGTCTCCAGCCAGCTGCATCTGAGCAAAGACTGCTCCATTACCTAGGGCCTGGGGAGGCCTCTGGTATCCCAAGAGCTCTTAACCTGTTTTTTTCCCTGCAGAGGCAGAAATACACCCAGGACCATGTCCTCTTTGTATCAAAGTAACTGGAAGCCACACATTTAGGAAAAAAGTTTCCCACTAGCCATGTCTGTTTAAGTGTATTTTTAAGATTTAAAACCAAAAAAGTCAATCTCTAAAACATAAATGTTATTCTATTTTTCACAATATTTAAGGGGAGGAAATTATGATTATTTGGACTTCATTTTCATTTTTCAAACCAGCTGCAATCAAAGAAACACCTGATCTCTACTGAATTACAATCTGCCTTTGAACTCTTAATGTACAGCTCTTTCCTGTACTTTACATAAATAATGTTGTTATAGTACATGCCCAGTCACAAAGGATACACAGACAGACAGATACAAGAAAAGTGAAGAATCTGAAAGCAAGGTGATAAGATTTTTAAGGCAGAAACACATTTTTCTACTTAACTGTTGCCTAAGGATAACACTATTTGAAGCACAAAGACATGCAGCTCCTCATGTTTGATGAAAAGGTTACTAAAAAAGAAGAGAAGAAGAAACTATGACATTTCCCCCCACTCTTTCTGATTTGAGTCAGAGGAGAAACCAAATATGCCTAAAGGGGAAGCAAGGCAGATGTCTTAAGATACTTTCTGAAATCCAAGTTTTTGCTGTAAAACTATGTGGTGAATTTATAGTCCAGGTTGAAGTTGATAACACAGGATCCTTAAACTTAAAAAGTCAGGTTTCTAAGAGACCTGGTAAAGAAAAGCCCTAAAGGGGAATTGTCAAAGAGAAGCTATTACAGTATACTACAATTTCATTACAAACCTGATGATCTGACAAAGGCAAACATCCTTCACCAATAGAGAAGTGTGAATAACTGATCTTTTTAGACCAGTGGTTCAGCTGGGGAGAGAAAAAATACTTTATGTAGACCTAAAGCAACTTATTTTAAAAAAATATTATTTTATAAAATATTTTTTACATGTATATAAATGTGTATGTGTATATATATTCAATAAATGGTAACAATTTGTTTTGACTTGAACTACTACTCATTTCAACCCCAAATGATTTTGTTTCACTTTGCAGTATTTCAAATAACAGCAAAGAGTAGAAGTTGCCAGCTGCACACTATCACAAAACCAGCAAGACATCATATCTGCTAATTCAGCTAGGGAAAGAAAAAACTAGACAGAAAAGAAAAACCTGGAGACATATCTTTTTTCTACCCAGCTCAGAAGAGGGTTTCAAATCTGTTTATCTGGATAGTTTTTTAAGCACCAAGATCTCTCTGGACAAACTCAGTTCTGTTGAAAATGGTCCACTTTGTAATCAATGCTAGAAATTACTCCTCAAGTCTGCAACATTATTTTTAAACAAAAATCGGGCATTATATGCCTGATTATATGCAATCTCCTATTGTAGTTGTTCTTCTCTTTAGGAAATATTTACATACCACTTAGAGGTAGGGTGTATGGTGACGTTACAGCTCAGAGGCTCAAGCATTCACATGGCATACAAGAACTATCCAAGGTATTCTACCATAGTTATAGTAAACACCGGGCTTGAAAAACTGGGCCTAATCCTAATCAGAACTTCCCAGCTTGAAAATTGCCTTTAGTTAAATTTACCTTGATTCAAAGCAAAATATCTCTGTGTAAATCCCAACCTTTTGAAATGGCTCCATGGCTGTCACTGTACATGGAGTTGCTGCAGGACAAACAAAGGAATCTCCATCTTGATCCAGGATCAGGACCACAAGCCTGTTTTGCAGGGCCTTGTCATCCCAAAAGCAACCTTGGCCACAGCTGGAAGTTTAGCTATACCCTCCAGTGAGGGCTAATACCATAAAGCTAGTCTCCTTGTCCTAGATCTCATGACTGCCTCACTATGCTGCTTCCAGCTCTTCTGCAGTCATACTGTGATTTAACAGGCTCCTCCGAACTCTCCAAGGCAGCAAAAATCTAGCAGCACCTACGTGAAAACTCCAAGAACTCATAACAAGGCAGGAGACAAGGCTAACCCTGGTACATTGAACAAACCAGGGCAAACAAATAAAGCTGCTGTGCAAGTCCTAATTGCTCATTACCAAGATGCAAAGGAGAACAAATTTGGATGGCTGTAAGCAGCAATCTCTTGTTACTATTCCTCCAAGCAATCACCCTTATTCTTACCCATGGTCAGCAATTACCCCACCAGCCTCACCCCCTGTGACGCTCCCCTGGGAACTCATGTACTAACCACGCTTTCAGCCACTTCTTAAAAACTGCAGATGGCAGTGAATTTTGTTGGCTGGCCACTTAGTGGTTTTTTACAGAGAAGGGATATTTTGTAAAAGGAAGACTTTCAAAAGCAGGAGAAATGAAGGGTATTTATAAAAATAACCAGCATCCTTCCCCAAGGCATTCTGAATAAGACATTCCCAGCAGCCTTAAGGTTCAATGTCAGCAATGCAAGGCTCAATGAAGCATTGACAAGGCACACCTCTCTCCATAATTAAAGGATAACTTCATTTCTGATTACTTCAGTGGAGTGACAGTAAGTACGTGATTAACTCAATATCCAGAGAACTACACACACTCGTAACACCCTAAAAGAATCAAGCACTGCCGAGGTGGAATGAAGGTGAAGGAATTTCAACCAAATGTTGAAAGGATGGAAAAGTTACTGACAATTGGAAGCAGAGTTATACAGTGAGAAAAGTTGGGCAACAGTAAAAATCAGTGATAATACTAACTTGCCAGTACATCTGAAAGCATTTTAGGTTGGGTGTGTGTTCTTGCACCAGCTAGTGAATCCCTTGGTCTGTGTAGTTTCCCCCACATTTAGTATGTGCTATTTGTTTCTTCTCCCCATCCTCAACCACGAATAATTTCTGGAGAAAGGCCTAACCTGTCTCTGCTGTCTTTCAAAACCCAGTGTCAGCTACAGACATCTCAATGGTCGAGATTTATAGCAAAGAAATACCTCACAAAGAACAAGGTGGGCTTCTAAGGAATAACGCAGAGATGCCATGCTTTAGTTTAACAGATTTTTTGAGGACCATATACAACACACAGCTGCCCCAGTGCAAATCTGAGGCCAGTTGCATGGGTTACTATTGGTATCAGGAGCACTTCACTGACTTTATCAGGAGCCAGGCATAAATTTGGGAGACCTCTCTAAAAAAACCCTGGTGAACAGCTGTTTTCACTCTGGAAGTTAGTGGTGGGGTCTTTTTGTACTCAGGTGATGAGCAATCCCATCCAAGAACTTCCCCCAGAAAAAAATAACTTGTCTGTAGTGAAGGTTTTATTCTCTCAGACATTGCAAGCCCAGGACAGTGAGAGTTCAACTCCATGGAGCCTGAGAACCTACCGGGCCTGACAGTGCTTAGGACCTGTTTGCTTGCCTGCAAAGGGCCCATCAACATCCCAACCTCTGCCAGAGCTGGGCTGGGGAAAATCAGTTCAAGGGTAATGGACCCAACTAGCTCTGTAGCCACATCCTTGAGGACTTCCTGCCCCAGCAGTGAAAAAATCTGTCTCCTAGTAGCAGTACTGCATTCACAGAAAACCTTTCTTTTTTCCGCAAGTCTTTCTAAAAGTTCAAATTCTCATCTAGTCCTCAGAGCTGTAAGAGCTTTACAAATCCAAGAGATAAACTCTTGCTTTTATACCCATTACAGCTGGTTTCCAAACCTCACAAGCCCACTCACAAGTCTACTTGTTCCTCATCCTCCCCAGCTGGGATACATTGATCTGCTAGTCTTTCAAGCTTGCAGCAGCCAAGGCAACACAACTGTACTTTCACCTAACTTAGCATGCTCCTTTTGCCTTGGCCACAGCTTACATCAGCTTTCTTGCTTCCTTCCTGCTCTGTCCCTTGGGTCCTTGAGCCATCCTACAGGCTCTCACTAGCTTAATAATTTTAGAGCAAAAGGATTCTGTTCTTGCAGGTTTTGCTGGATTCTCCCTGGTTACACACAGACCTCCCTGAAAACCTGGACTCACAGAGGAAATCCCAGTCATGACACAGAGCTTCAGCTTAAGTCAAGAACAGCCAGCTGAATTAGTAACATGTTCTTTCCATACTAAACACACTTTTGTCCAGGGCATCGCACATTCCAGCTCTCCAGCAGGAACAGCTGTAGTTTATGTATGGATTTCAACGCCAGAAAAATCTCCAGCTCAGCTGCCACATGTCCACACATTCCTACCAGAGCCACTGAGCCACGTGCTAAGCTGTGCAGAATGCACCGAAGTCCAGTCTTTTGGGAAGCCCCAATTTGCCCTCTGGGGTAACCACATATCTGAACATTCACACCTCAGACATCCCTATGCCTGCGGTACATGACTTGACCAATTACTCTGCTCTTGCATGTCAGTAAGTCCGTCAGGCCTCAAATTTTGCTTGCTCTGCCTGCAGAGGATCTCTGTTCAAGAGAAATGCCTACATCCTGATGCTACAAGAAAATGCCACATGTGTTCTAATGCAAACCACAGGCTCTGGAGAGTCAGTATCCCCTTCCTGCTGTGGGGCTGAAAGGGCCAGTGGTCCATCAGGAGTTTTGTGCAACAGAGCAGGCAGAGTGGTCACCGCCTGCTCTGCTTCTTCCTGCCCTAGGCAGCTGCACGTTGTGCCCATGCCTGTGCCCAGACCTTAGCAGGCCCCTTCCAGGTCTGGTTCTGTTCCTCCCTTCTCACAGACTTGTGAAGAAGTGAAATCTCAGCTGTCGGGGGGTTGGCGAGAGGAGCAGGGTTTCTAGGTGAGAAGAACAGGCCAAATGCTCTCTTTCTATCACCCTCCAATGTGCCAGCTTCACAAACCTGCTGACAGTCCTTGAGAGCTGATGACATTTTTCAAAACATTGACAAAAATAGACAAGCACTTCCCCCCTGCCATTGAAAAAACTCATCAACTATTTCCACAAAGCCCTTCTGCTCTCTACTCTTTCTTTGACCACCTTCACAGCCGGATCTTCTCTATCAAAACATTTACATAGACTCACCCCATTCGATAGTAAAAAACCCCTGTCTTCTAGGCAGCAGCTGACACCCCAACCCAGTAAGAGATGCTAACATTTTAATGGCAGCTCCCATATGTTGTAAATTCTGGTCCTGTCCCCTTACACAAGAAGAACTCCTAGTGACTCCCCATGAAAAGATTTGCTTGAGTGAGAGTTTAATGTAATGATTTAGCATAATATAAGTGAAGCCATTAGTACCTGTAACTAACACTGGAAATAAAGCTAAGTGCTCATTGAGCTCATAATTTCAAATTAAAAGGAAAAACCCCATGTTTTTAAAAACATAATTCATAACTCATTGCTTATATCTTGGCTCGCTGTTAAAATACTTTTGTGTTTTACATCCATTTCAGTTTAGCAACACTAATAAATCAATTTATTTCTGTAACCTGAGTACATACACTTGCTATATATAGTGTCCTTTGGCAATATGCAATAAATTGAACTGAGTAAGTGTAATACCATTACATTTTTTTTTCTTTTTAAAGATATATTTATTTCCATACTTCTCATACTGATCCTTTAAAACCTACAATTAAGCCTCTGTTGGATGTAAGTGTACCAAGATATTTATTCTAGAGGGGCAATCCAAATACTTTACATAAGCAGGGATTAATATGCCCATTATGAACCATTAGTTGGCCTGGGAATAAACCTGCAAGATGGGAAGCGTTTTGGCTCTTATTCAACTTGAACATAATATATTTATACTCAGCATATGCCTAAGTCCCCTGCAGAACTAGAACCAAAGTTGTTGACCAGATTAGGGGCATGAAATCCAGCATCTTGAAGGATCAACCTGTCACAGATAAATTATGTTCTTGTGGCAAGTACTGTGATATGTGTGAATAATCAGGTATCACAAGCAGAGTAAAACCACACAGGTCTACTAGAACCCAAAATGCAAAGCAATTGAGATTGAACTCTTACAGGGGCTAGGTCTATTTATGAAATATGGGCCTTCTTCCTAAGGTTCTCAGAAGTTAGTTTTGCTTTGTGTGGCTCAGATTTTGAAGAATTCCTCCTGTTTCTATGTCCCTCCAATATCCAAGCAGCTCTTCTCAAGCAAGACATAAGTGATGTGAGACACGTTTACTCCTTGTTCCCTTTGCTAACTAAAAGCTCACCATGCTAAGCCAGAGCTGTACCGAGCATTAACTCTGTAGAATTCACTCAACACACATGAATTCTGCCTTCCAACTGAGGCAAATGAACCTTTAGAAGCCTCCAAAAGACCTCATGTGCAAGCAAAGGATGAAGTCAGCACTGCAGGTGTTACAGTTGAATTACAGTTCTGTAACCTTATCGTGTCTTTGCATTCCTAGGATTAGCTGTATGTACTACCTAGCCTGCTCCAGCAAGTCCAAGAACATGCTAAATCATTGCAAGTGTTACCTGTCTTTAAAATAAAAGGTCACAAGTAAAAGCTATCCATGCTGCAAGCTCACAAACCTGAATGCAACACTTTTCAACTCCACATGAGTTGGTACCATATGCTGGTGCTAGGGAAAATAAGGAAAGTCATGTCAGTGACTGACCAGCTATGAAGCTAGGTAGTCAAGGAGAGCCAGGAATACCCCAAGATTTTCTTTGGGGCTAGACAGCACTGGCTCCATTGGGATTCTCAGTGCTTTATTTGGTTTTATTGATATTTTGGTAGGTTTCTCAATATCATTGTATTCAGCTTATGTTGAACTATATCTGCTATCACTCCCTGTTTGATTCATCTACAACTGAGCAAGAGACTCAGAAGAAGGGAAAGAATAAAATGAGAGAGTTGTGATGTTGGAACATTATGATGCACAAAGTGTCCTCATATAATTATTACAAGAAATACTTGTAAAACCCGCTAAGTTAATATAAAGATTTTCTTAGTTGGAAAGAGACAGCATGAGGTTAACACCTGGCCTCATTAATATGCATGTCAACCTGCTTTCAAGACAAATAACAGCATTCATGTAAACCACTTAATATAAAAGCAATCACTCAGAGACATACACGATCCAATTGATGCCAAGGTTTTAATTTAATGTTTAGATCACAATTCTAGCTGTTTAAATTGAGCATCAAAAATAAAATAATAACCAAACATGAATGCTTACTTTAGATTTGGTTTCATCTTCAAGAGATACACAACCTAGCAGAGGTGGTCAACAATTTGGGACTCATGGCAAAAATACCCCCAAAATCCAGAGGTTCTGTAATTTGAAGAATTGTCTCCAGTTCATGGGAAACTAGATTATGGTTTCCACTTCTTCCCTCTTTATACCAAGACTACCCGTATTTGTGTGAATTTCTTAAACTTCCAGGATTAAGAAACTCTAAATATTCTTAGAAGTGGTCACCCAGGAGGAAAATTCAGAAAATTCAAGAGATAAATCAAAGAAGAGGTCCCAGGTCTCAACCAAATAAAAGCTTCAGACATCCTCCACTATTCAGTTTGGACTAACATTCAGGGTATTAAGACCATAGCCAAGATGGACCCAGTAGTATAATGTAAGGCTTAGTCCGCCCTTGGCCAAGCAAAGACAGACATGGACAAGAAAGGAGACACTCCATCACTGGGACAGGGCTTGCACCATTCTTTGATTTCAACTATAGATCTCATTGTTCCATCCTCAGGTAAATGCTGAGCATCAAGAACTGCCAGAAAATCCCAGTGACACTTAGAGCTATGGGATTTGTCTTCAGGTCTTTGGTAGTTCAGCCCTCCATTCAAGGAGGACTAATTTCATCAACCCAGTGGGCAGCCAGTGGGATGAGAGAGACAAGTGCTTCTGACCACTCATGATATTCTGACCCAAGCAGAAGGCAAGCACTGCAGGTGTCAGGCATCCCTCCATTCACGAGTCCTATCATAATACAGCCTAAAACCACAGAGGATGGCAGTGACAGCGAATCAAGTGGACCCACTCCCTGCTTACATTCCTCTTTGTCACCTTCTTTGGGGATGCTACATTCAGCATCATCTTACCCCTCCTAGAGACTTTTCCATGGGAAGGATGTCCAGTCAATAAAAAAGGAAACAGAATACATGTTACCTCAACAGTTACCTCCAGAAAGGCTATTCCTACTCCTACTCTCACCCATCTCTCAGACTCCCATCTCCAGTGATAACACCCCAATAGCTTCCTTTGTCTCCTCCCTTGGTCCCTTCTTTGAGAATAATCCCTATTTCCTGTAACTACATTGTTATTTCAACAGAGTAACAATGAGTCCACGTTCCACCTAGTCCCTCTGCTTCTGCTATGAGCTTTAGCTCACTCCAACTTGAGACATCAGCCATATTCCAGTACAAAAACCAGTCATCTCCAACCTTTGGTTTTCACATTTACTACGTTTTGACTGGATTTCTATGATAGAGTCAGTGAAGAGATCCAGGAAAAGTCACAGCAGATATTATTCATGTCATACTTAGCAGTTCTTTATGATTAAAATTCTATATTCAAAGAAGTCCCCCACCTTACAGCTTAATCAGAGAAGAGATTTTATTTGCCTCCACAAAGGCACCTCGAATGTTTGTTTAAAAATTCTGACTTTTCAATAAAACACTCTTCTCCCTAAAAAAAAAAAAACCACACCAAAAACACCCTCTCATATAACTAACGTTTATTTTCAGTGTTCTTGTGTTAAGTAACCTCAAATTAATAACTTGTATACTGACATAACACTTAACTGTATCCTGCTCCTACACACCCTGGCTCTAATATTTCTATCCTTATGCTTACCATAAAATTCTTCTCTCCAGTTGAATAACTCAACAAATTGCTATGATGTACATAACACAGATAATAAAGAGCTGGCAAACTTCACATTCACATTAAGGTAGCCAGCTATCTCATAAGCTTTTGTTTAGCAGTGATTGATAGACCATTATTAACAAGCAGAAAAAGATGCTGTAGCAAGTCATTTAGTCCAATTCCACTCATTGCTTATATTCGTTGAGGAAAGATCCACGGAGCACAGCTTGTCCATAAATAAGACTGCTTATATGAGATTAGAAAGCCCTCATTAATGCAAAGCAAGCCATGTAATTCCAAAATAAGCAATCAGAGGAGAAACTTCTGCGTGTGTGTTCTTGCACTGGAGCATTTGCAAATGGAACGAGAATCATCCTTGAAACCTCAACTCACACAAAAAGAGTCATAACTCAGCACCTCCATGGAATATTTTTTACAGCTGTCCAGTTAGGCAAGACATTACAATAAGGCCAGTCAATAAAAGCTGCCATGACAACAAATGGCCAAACCTACTCAGAAAGTTTGGGTAGCTCTTCAAACATTTTAATCAATTTTGTTTGATTGGCAAATGTATCACTTTCACCCTGTTGACAAACTTGTCCTGTGCATGCTACCAGTCTGCACTGGGCAAAACACCCCCACCTCCATGCAGAGGTGGAGTGAAGCAGGCTGGAGATAATACTAACAGTACCGGCAGTAACCCAGAGGGGCCAGCCTGACAGAGGCACAAGTGGCTGTGCATCCAATCTTCTCATGGTTCCTAATTCTCCTGTCATACTGTGCCTCATCGTCACTAAGCATCAAACACAGTCCAAGTATAAACACTTCTCACGTAGGATCAGAGGCAAATGGTCTGAATTTGCACATTGGGATTTTATTTTATTTTCCAGTTCCTTCACACCTCATTTCAGTACCACTTGTGTATTTCTGTTACTGCTCTTGGAGCTACATTGTCCCTGTGTGATGCTACAGCATCTAAGAATGATCTGTTTGCTCAGCCTCAGGCCCTTAACTTTGGGAAACAGTCAGATCCATTTGATGTACTAGCTAAACATTGTACTTCTGAAGTCTGCATTAAAAAAATTTATGGAAATCCCATTACATTGGATAGCTCGGAGTACTGCAATGTATTCAGTGCCTAGTGCTTATACACAGAAGAACAAGCAGATATTGGCCTAATTCTTGGCATGCTGAAAGCTGAGATACTCACATACATTCTGAGCATATGACACTGTGGATTTAGCTAGTGAGGAACAGCTCGGGAATAAGCTCATGAATTTAGGTCTTTTGCCTGGCCACAGTCATAGCCAGGCACTGTATTTCACTCGGCATGAACGAGCCCTTATTTGCTCACCCAGAAACTTGAAGGGAAAGTTTACTATGCCTGATATTTCAGTCTATTTGACTAAAGCAGATTCACAGATTTCAGATGAGCAGGAATCTTCTGCATTGGCTCTTTCTTACCAGTCTATACTTGATTTGTGACGTGGACAACACAGGATTTTCACTGTTCTCACTATTTTTTCCTTCAAAATTGCAAGTTTTAATGAAATATATGACATGAGAAAGGAAGTCTCCACTCAATTTTGTATCTAATTTTCAGCCCGTTCTATATCCCACCTGAAACATATCCAAACAGTGTCAGAAAATAGTTGGAAAATGTTATATGCTCACTGCTGAGAGAAGCTCAGAATTGTCTTGTGTAAGAGCACATCTTTATGTAGCAGACAGATGGATATTGCCTTGCCCTTGAGTGCACAAGCACTGTGCTACCAGCCCAGCGGCTGGAGGGCCTCAGGAAACAGCATAGGAAAACAGAGGAAGGCAAAAGAGAGCTCTGACAGGTGGCTGCCTTCTTCATATCTCGTGTCACAATCTTTAACTACTGTGTTACACCACAGATAAGTTCTCTGTTCAAGACTGCTAACACAGTCTGTAATCCGTGGGCTAGGGCAGTCAGGTTAAAGACTGTGGCAGAGCTAAGGATGTATCCAGGCCACTAGTTTACATTAAAACTGCAAGACCTTAATTTTTGCTAGAATTTTACCTTGGGTTAAGACCTCAGTTTTCCTCAAAAAAATAAGGCTGTGAGGAAAGGTACTCTCATCTAAGCCAGTCACAGTGATTCTTCAGGGAGAGAAATGCTTGGAAACAGAGAACTAGAAAACAGCCAGTCCTTTTACTCTAAGACATGGAATCAAAACTACTGCAGCCATGACTGAGGAAGCAATACTAGAGGGGAGTGATCCTCCCTTCTTCGTGTGCACCTCCCAGCCAAGCTCCTTATTGTTATACCAGGATGGCTGGCCATAGATCCAGCCCACTGCACTCTTTACAGCTTTCTGCATCTCCACTGCCTAGGGACAGAGCAGTCCCTGCTCCCCCCAGAGAGCAAAGCCTGCAATTCTCTGTGCATAAATGGGACAAGGGAAAGCTCGCTTGTTTACTGCAGGCTGACGGGAGAATCAGGCTGACGCTGGCCCTGCTCTCACAGGCTGCCTTACGTGTATAAATAGTCAAGCCCTCAGAAGATGCCCATTATTGCTGAGTCTGGAGAGCAGCTAATTTTAGTCAGTAACAGAGCTTTTAAAACAGAAGTTCTTCATCAGCCAACCCTTCATTGCTGGAAGATAACATCTCTTACACCTGAAAGGCAGACTTACATAGTTCTGGTGATGCTAATGAGTTACTGCTCTGGGGATAGTTCACTAGCTGGCTTGCTTTAAGCTGTCAGCTGCTGGCTGCACCATAACTCCCTATTACTGAGTTAAATCCTCCAGGGTAGCACATTCTCTATGCGCTACGCTTCCTCTATCTGCTTCCCCTCTCCTCAGGTCTTAACTTTATTCTCTAAACTTAGACCCTCCACAGAGCAGGCCATGAAGTGTCAGAGAGATCCTTAAATATGAATCCATTCTCTTCCTCCCACATAACCCTCACCTGCCATCACCTCCCTGAATATAGTTACCTTCACTCTGACTTCTCAATCCTTTACTCACACTTTGGTCTTTTACAGGCTTTGTAAGATGCAGATCTACTTTCAAATGTGGGTCCTGAAATTTTTCGTAAGATTCCATGCTTATTGTCTCTGAGTGACTCCAGATCAGACACGTTCAGTTCATAAGGGGGGTGGGGGGAAGAGAACCAAACTCGGCAAAGTTTCTGCTAGCTCCAGAGTTTGGCTGCTATCCTGCCTTCCTCAAAAGGTTCTGCAGGATGAAGTGTGCCTTTTGAACAGCTCCCTGCAGAAGAAGTACCACTGTTCTCCAACCTTGTCCACAGGACTAGCAGGGCCAAAATCCAATCCAAATTGAGTGCATCTCTAAAACTGTTGGACCCGATTCCATAGGCACAGGGAACAGATCCAGTGCAAACAACAGTCATGCATTTACCAAAGCCCTCATGCTTTAAATTCACAGGACCTAAGCCTTCTGTTTCACCCAGTGATTCTCTCACCCTGAGACTCGCTCCTAATCCCATCCATCTTCCCGCCCTTTCAAAAACATTACCAAAACCAGTGCTGATATTTAAAGCTGTCTATAAATAAACTCCCCTCTGGCTTCCGTATCTGGTACCTACCTCTTCCTCAGCCTGCTTCTTTCTCTCCTCTTCTTTATCTCCTGTGTGTCACCTTCCATTAGTGGAGGCTACTGTTTTAGTGGTAGCGCCTGCTAAACTGCCTTCCAAGTTGTTGAACAAAGCTGTAGGAGAGCAGCAAATGTACAAAGTTTTCATGGATCTTCATGTGAAAACTTACCTCTTTTTTCTTTTGAGTAATGTCAAGAGTTGGACATTGCATTTTTGCAATGCTAAGGGGTCGGTGGGCCAAGTTCTTCATATTGCTAAGCTGAAAACAGTTTTCCAAGCCACTGAGAACTAACCAAATCAGACAGAAACAAGAACTGCACAAGACTCTCGGGGCAGAGAGAGACAAGTGGCTTGCAGGTTCTTTGGTGTGCAACTATGTGCAAGACTGTTTTGGGCTCAATGGTAAGGACATGATTCACTAAGTGAGCTTTCCTTGGGCATAAAAGAAGGACAATACAGACTGATACAAAGCTATAGAGAGCTCTAGAGGCATATGGAGACTAAAACATCAGGCACTGATACGACTGGCAAGATTGAAGTTATCAGCTGTGAACAAATGAGAAGAAAAGCAAAGGGGTAAAATAAAGATAATGCAAGACGTTCAGACAAATAATAATAAAAAATTCAAGTCCAGAAGGCACATGGGGTGCTATGAGTGAAGCAGCCTGAACGCCTCAGAGGGATGCAGCAGCAAGGCTAATTTATCGAGATAGCAAAATGACATTTTCTAAAACAAGCTAAATTAATTATTTGCCTCAGCGCTTCTGAAGGAGAAAAGAAGCTGACAGAAAATGACATGTCATATAATTCTCAGGGTGACGAGGAGGAGAACTAGCAGAGACGCAAGGGTTGAGGCCTATATATCCCTCCTGTGCTACTTGGCTGCCTAGGGCAAACCCTTTAGTTGACGAATACAGACAACATACCAATGACATGCCAGCATTGCTCTACGATGGGGAAGGGTTCTGTCTGATCATTTTTATGAAGCTCAAGACTCTCCTTTGCCACAGCCTTCATGTCTTCATTTCTGCCTGCACACAAAGTGACTATGAAATTCTTTCAAATAAGAATTCTCCTTTTTTCTTGGTGGCAGCTCAACACTCCCTGTTCACAGGTATAAATGTCTAGACAAGGTGCAAAGGAAAAATTCAGGCATGAACTCATGTCACTATTCACAAGGGAAACAGGTCAGAAGCCTTTTCCAAAGTCATATGAAATTAACAGTGGGGAGACCTGGCCTTCGTCAAGCTAGGTGCAGCCCCTGAGAGCTCTTGTTGCCTGGCTGCAGGGTGAAGGGGGTGCTGGCTTCCTGATAGCAAAGGGACCTCATTTTAACACAGAGTGCTGAAAAAATAAAATTTAGATCATAGTCCGTTTTTCTCTCAGCATCAATGTTAGCTCCATTTTTCCCTTTTCATAACTCACTTCCATTACAAAATAGCTCCCCTTAGTGACTGAGGGTACCCATGCATGTATTCTGTGCAATGTGTTATAACTATTCTCTGTTACACGAATGCCTAGAGATTAATGACTGCATCCAAGGGCCTCACTCCATCCCCAGCCTCCAACCAAGTCAACAGCAATACTCCCACTGCAGGAAATGGGCCCTGATATTGGACCTGATTCCATAGGCACAGGGAACAGATCCATGCTAACAACAGTCATGCATTTACCAACGCCCTCATGCTTTAAATTCACAGAACTTGACCTTGAAATTGGACATGATAGTAGAGGATTTACTTAAGTATAACCAACTTACCAGAGCTAACTCTGTAGTAAACAAACTCATTTTGATTAATAAAGAGGGACACATCAACCCACCAAAAAGGAGAATGTAAAATTCTTTGTCTTGCTTTTCCAGATTTTAAGAACTACATCAATGTTCAAAGCTGGAGACCAGTAAAATGTGACCTGCATATACGCTTGGCATTACTGTTGTTTTACTTTCCATACGCATAGAAAGACTTTTGGATACCATGGTACACAGATAATGAGATTGCAAGGTGTAATGTTATTTAGAGTCATTAAGAAGTGGAATTACAGACAAGCCTTATCAAGATCTGTTTAACCACACAGGTAGGGAAATCTTGAAGAAGTGATAACATACTTGCAGTGAAGTTCTTGGAAACTGTAGTAATCCAGAAATTGTCTGTTGTTCTTGCACAAGTCTGACCAATTCATTCGTCAGCTGCCCGATTTCTGCCTACAGTAAAGAAAACCACATTGCATAGTATTATCATCATACACAAGGCCAGCAAGCATAGTTACATATAGATAGATTAACTTAAGGGGGAGGGCAGGGGGGAAAGGAGGGAAATAATGGATAAGCTACAAAATTCCGTAAATATATTTAAGCAAAAGAGCCTGAAATGAGGCTGTTTGAATTCCCTCTTTTCAGACGTCAGTGAGTTGGAAGATCATGGCAATTGCTCACTTTAGACACACTCGAGAGGGTAATCAATAGAGAAGAGAGAGTAATAATGCAATTTAATTTAATATAAATAGACTAGGATAATAAATCTCTCTCTAAACTAAGAGATAAGTCCTTTCCCATTATGTTTCATTCTGTACTTCTGAAACAGCACATGTGTGAGTGTCTGATGAGATATGAATAGTGCAAAACTAAACTACATAGGTATGTGTAGAATTACATGTGAAATGCTATAACTAAGCAAGAGGTCATGCAAGACAAGGATAAATTTTTCCTGGTGACATTTTATAGATGTTCTTTTAGCTTTGAGAAACTGAACTGCACTACAAGCTTCACACAGCAACCAACATACCTGAATCTGTGATATCTTAGAACGGTGCATTTTGGGGCATCTGTAGCAAACTGGTAAGATGCCGGGCCATCCTGGGGTCCAAAACATCCAGATACCCTACATGACCAGCAAATCTTTGCATACTCCTGGCTGCTGCAGATGGTACAAAAAAAAAAATCAGTGTCCAGGGAAGTGAGGTGGCTCTTGTTCCCAAAGAGCAAGACGACTCTCTGAATTGATGTTTGTGCACAAAAATAGCTCTCAACACAGGATCAGCTAGACCCCAGGCTAATCAATAATTTCAGGATGGCACTATGTAAAGGCACGTTGTGCTGGAAAGAAGAGTTGATCAATCCTTCATTATACTCTGGCACTTGATATTGGATGCTGCAGGATGCTCCTAGCTGCACGTGTTACAGTGTGGTGCTTTTTGGCACAACAAAAACTCTCAGTAAAAAGCCAAGAGGAAACAGCATCCATGGGTAACCTGCTGGTCTGTCAATGATTCTTGTCTCCGATATCTTCTCCAAGCCCTGTTGCTGTTTCAGCTGTGCTAACAATTGCTTTGTGGCAAACCAACTCCCTAAAAAAACACACAGTGTCAAATTCTGGTCCTAGCTGTCCCCTCCAGCTCCATCTTGCAGATGAGGCAATGGAAGGAATCACAGAATGCTTTGGGTTGGAAGGGACCTTTAAAGGCCATCTAGCCCAACCCCCCTGCTGCAGGGACATCTTTAACCGGATCAGGTTGCTCAGAGCCCCATCCAACCTGACCTGGAATGTTTCCAGGCATGGGGCATCTACCACCTCTCTGGGCAACCTGTGCCAGTGTCTCACCACCCTCATCGTAAAAAATTTCTTCCTTCTATCTAGTCTGAATCTACCCTTTTTTAGTTTAAAACCATTACCCCTTGTCCTATTGTAACAGGACCTGCTAAAAAGCTTGTCCCCATCTTTCTTAAAAGCCCCCTTTAAGCATTGAAAGGCTGCAACAAGGTCTCCCTGGAGCCTTCTCTCCTCCAGGCTGAACACTCCCAACTCTCTCAGCCTTTCCTCATAGGAGAGATGTTCCATCCCGCTGATCATTTTTGTGGCCCTCATCTGGACCCGTTCCAACAGGTCCCTGTCTTTCCTGCGCTGAGGACTCCAGAGCTGGACGCAGTACTCCAGGTGAGGTCTCACCAGAGCAGAGTAGAGGGGCAGAATCACCTCCCTCGACCTGCTGGCCACGCTTCTTTTCATGCAGCCCAGCATACGGTTGGCTTTCTGGGCTCCGAGCGCACATTGCCAGCTTATGTCCAGTTTTTCATCCCCCAGTACCCCAAGTCCTTCTCCACAGGGCTGCTCTCAATCCCTTCATCCCCCAGCCTGTATTGATATTGGGGGTTGCCCCGACTGAGGTGCAGGACCTTGCAGTTGGCCTTGTTGAACCCACACCATGGAAATGCCATGACTGATCCTGTTGTCTTGCTTCCAATGGGATCAAGACACGAGCTGCAGGAAAAGTAAACCAAGGCAGTAAAAAGTGACCATCTTTTGTATCTTCTTTGCCTTGAACACACAGGAATTAGGTTCTAGGTTAAGTCTTAATCTCAGGTCCTCTAGATTTTTTGTAGCTTTTCCTTCAAAGCTCTCTGAGAGACCCAGCTGAGCAGCAGGCTAAGAGGAGCTCCTGACAATGCACACTGGAAACAGGCACAGGAAAACACAGCCAAAATAGCTCTAGTGAGTTTTGCATACATCTCTGAGACTATGAACATCCCAGGAGAACCCTACTTCACCCAGGAGCAGAGAGAATCCCAATTCCCAGATGAGATGATGTAGTGATAATTCGCTGGTATCTTGACCCTCTCTCTGGGATTTCCACTCACGGAAACATCTTGGGCCACATGTTAAACACTTCTTTGTGCCTTTCTAGTAAAGTGTCTGGTTCTGACCTGAAACCAGTGCTGCAGGATTGCTACTGGATCAGACAGTCTAGCTCCATTTTGCCTGACTTTTGTCCAGCCTCACATCCACAGGTCATAAAGATAACACAGAGATGAGGAGAACCTGGACCTGTGGCTGGTGGTGCAGGGGACAGTGTGCAAACCAGCTGTCTCTTCCACAGCTGGGTTAGCTCTACAGTGTGGGTTCATTTTAGCAAGCCAGAGAAACATATGGGGTGCAATCCTCCATAAACTGGTGCCAGTTGCCTGCAGGTAGGGCACAAGCTCTTTTCTCATAGTCACTTCTCTGGCCATCGCTGCATTTGGAGGACATTTCCTTCATTCCCTTAAGGCATTGGCACTGATGGAAAGTGTTTATAATCCTCCTTGCCAATCTTCCATTATTATCCCACAGCTTATTAGTAATTTCATTATCAAGGAAGAAACAGGCACACACCTGAAATGGCAGCTGCCAGCCACATTGGCAGGAGAGCAAAATGATGGATAGTTAGCCAGGGGACTAGACGGTCCACCAAGGGAACCAGCACACAAGACTGGTTTGTAAAGCACTGACAAACTATGGAGGACAATGAAACAGGCAGTGAGGCCTTGCACAAAGAAAAACCACATTGTTTAGCATTCTGTTCCATGGAGCTACTTCCAGCTTAGTACAAGGTCAGCTTCCCTGAGCTGTGTGCTGAAGCACAACTGGAGTGCCAGACTACTCTGACTTCATTATTCCTGTCCTTTCCACTCCTCCTTGCTTGTCAAATCTACTTCACTTTCAGTAAACAGAAGCGTTTGCACACCATGACACTATCTAAAGTCTCACTGTAAACATAACCCAGGACCTGCAGGGGCAGAGGGTCTGGAAGGAAGGCATAGTTCCTAATTCCAGGCTCTACATCAGTCCAGCTCTCTGCCTAGAATCCCCACCTGAAAGGGAAGGTAATGCATCTGCCGTACAGCTGAGGGAGACTGCAAGATTTGATGTCTGACAAGACAAAAGGCAGTTTCCAGCACAAAGTGCTGTTTCAAAAGCATGCAATGCACATGTCATCGGATTACCTTTTGCAGCTGCCTTGCAGACAGCCAACTCAGTGCCAACAGTGGCAAATTGCAAGTTAAGAGAATTGCAATAGAGCATTGGGTTGCATCCTACTCTACCCTGGTCATAGCCAAGGACTCTTAGCAGAATTCCTTAGGCTAAAGGACCCAAATTTCTGATGACAGAAGGAAAACAAGCCTGCTAACTAAAACAGAGGGCAACCAACTTTTGCTGGGGTCCCCAAATCTATCCCAAGAGTTCAAAACAAAGGAAAACCACTCAGTAGTTTGTGTTAGTTTAACACTGTCAGGGGACAGCAACTCTTCTGCCATCTTGCTCTCCAGGGATACCTGGCTGTTTTGCCTACAGGAAGAGAGAAATACCTTCTATTGGCAAGTTGAGCTACAGAAATCTTTCAGAAAAGCTGCTCTCCATGGGATAAGCAGTTGCTCAGTGGAGCAAACAAGGAATAAAACAGAGTTCTGTTTTGTTCTAACCATCCATGCAATGAGGAGGCACCAAGTTAAAACCTCAGGTTTCTTTCTGATACGAATTTAGGGCTCTGATTCACAAGCACTTTCAGGCTGAGTTGCGGCAGCTGAAGAGGTCAGGTATAAACGAGCAAGAAAGGTTATCTCTTCAGCTGTTGCAGCCAGTTCCACACAGATCATGAATCAGAGGCTTTGGCCACTGCAGCTCCCAGTGTAGCATGTTCACAGGCTGGAATCAGCGGTGGTTTCAGTTACAAAACAGAGCTGTGAACTGTGAGGGCTCAGGAACTGAACCGTTGTCTGCTCTGCTACAAGTGATGCGGTCTCTGCAGAGGAGCAAGGGCTGGCTGGATTACCTCACACCACGCGGCACAAATTGCTGGGGTCATGTGTTCTCAGCATCCTGGATTCCTGCAGCAAGTCAAAAGGATGCTGAGACCTTGACTGCTCAGTCACCTTTGAAAATAAGTAGTGTCCTGGAATGCACAGAGTTTTTTGAAAATGGATTTGATACACGTGCAAAGCCTCTTGTGCTATCTACCGCCAGATGCTTCTGGGATTCAGAAGTTATTTCCTACCCTTTGTGTCTGTTTGGCTGGATGCCCAATGGGTTCACTCTCAGTCTGAGGTGTCACCTCTGTAAGAGCTATTCATATGGTCCTGTTAAATTTTATGTAAGATTCACACCTGGATCCTACTAGACTAGAGACCCGTTATTTTTGCCTTTTTCCTCCTTGGACTTTCTGTAGAAACCAGATACAACATAGTGTTCATACAGACTGAGTAACAAGTTGTTTAGGTAGGGAAGGAAACGGAAGTTCCCTTCTTGCCCCCTGTCCATTTGCTGTTGTTTTTTCTTAGCTACTACCAATTTTGATGTCTGAAACACATTCATTTCAGCTGCTTTCCTGGGATGCTGCAGAAAACTTTTTGGAGGTGACTAAAGCTCCTGCAATCACAAAAAGCAGGTGGGCAGCAGCAGCAATGATTTTTTCAATGCTGCCAAAATACAAACCTACACGCGGAGAACCAAAAGCTCTGGAGACACATGGGCTCTACACCAAAAAGGGGGCTGGCATACAGCGGTCCCATCTGTTGCACGCAGTGCCGCTCGGGCGGGAGCTGGCACCCCACCGGGGCCACCCAGGGCCCGCACTGGTGGCTGCAGGGGCAGGAGAACAGAGCCGGGTGTTGCACAGGCTGCGCTTCCCAGAGCTAGCAACGTGCCTCATCAGAAGCAATGGTGGGAGCTTGGGCTTTCTGAGCTCTCCATCACCTGTCTGCTGTCACCATGAAGCTGAGAGCAGCACTGGGTTGATTCACAGGGAAATCCACAATGAGCTTTCACTAGCCATCAAAGCCCTGGTACTAACTCAAGATGTGACAGCTCACTAATATTGGCATGGCACTAGTGAGGTACAGAAAGCAATCACTCGTGAGCAGAGAGCATGTTTTACAGAGAATGCCACTCCATCCTTCCAGCTCCCACCCTCCAGCCAGTATGACTCTTGCCCTCTCACTCCACAGTGACTCCTTACCTCCCTCCCTCTCACAATTTCTCCGAGCACTACTCATGTTATCGGAAGAAAAGCTGCCCAGCGTGGAAGGTAAAACAATTAAGAACTTCAGTTGCCCCATGATATTAAAAAAGTGGGCTGTGATTTATTGCAGCCCATTCTCTGCCAGGCCAACAAATGACCCGGCTCATCAAGGGCCTATTCAGGCCAACAATGTTTAACAATATTTCTTCCTCTCCTTCCCCTTCTCCCATTACAGGACACTTGGAGAGGGCACTGCACTTTTATGGCTGTTTGACAACTATAGGTAGCTGATCTGTAGCTGTTACCTTGGAAGTAAGAGTTTCCAAGCCAGTCCTTCACTTTGTGCACCTTAAGGTTTACCCTGCACCAGGTTTGTTGTACTCAGGCTGTCAGTCAGCTGCATTCAGCTCTCTCCCTTTACTGATGAACAAAAACATCCCTATATTCAACATTTTAATTAAATGCAATGGAATTCTCTATGTTCAACTCCCCTTTCTATGCACTTTCACTGTCTCAGAAACAGTGTTGGTCTCAAACAGCCACAGGCAGTGTTACTAATATATCAGAGACCTGTTGTGTCTCTAGTAAACTACTTAGGGCTTCCCTGAAACAGGAATCCTGCCCCAGACAAACCTGATCAAGTTCTCCAGACCAGGACAACTATTAGCAAGCCCAGGAGAATCACAGTGTAACAAGACTGGGCAGAGCAGGACAAGGGCTGAGAGGAATGAAGGGCTTCAGGCAATTGTGGGCAGCTGCCCAAGCAAGAGGGAGAGGGGCTGTGGAGCCTGGGGAAGGCAGAAACCCTGCTTAAGTCCACAGGGAGCTCTGACCTGAAGGTGAAAGGTGTCCCATTCACTCCATGGAACAGTGCTAATGCGTGCACGCCCCGGGGACAAAGGAGCTTTAAAACAGTGTGGTTGTGCTCGTTTAGCAAGGTGCTGGCACTACCCACAACATGCATGCCTAATCATGACAAGGGGGCAGGAGGGAAGGCAAAGGAAGCTGGAATGCAGGCTGCATTTGAATTGGGTTAGCTCAAAGCCTGTAACTATGTTAAGGAAAAGCCACACTGAAAATTCAACTGCATGACTAAAATATAAGAACTGCTGGAGTCTAACTCCAGCTGCTGAACTTCAGAGCAAAGGAATTTCCATCTGGTTTTAAGTGAAAAGTTCAGTAGGCTCAATCCAGCCACTTCCATAAACCAAGCAGCAGCTTAACCCATCTCAGAGTGATGGATAAAGCTGGCTTCTGATGGATCATTGCCCAGAGATCAACTGTCTCCAATCCTTGAACCCACAGTAAATGCTTAATGCTGCATTGGAGCCCACAACCAAAGAAGTTCAGACAATAAATCAAAAGGAAAAAGCTTAAACACTTTTCTATTTTTATCAGACAGAGGTTCAGCAAAATTTCTTCAGTGACATTTAAAAATTAGATCTTTGTCAGCCCATCAGGGACTGCATAAAAGTGCAAAAGCAGGTAATTCCCTGGGCACAGAGGCATGTGCCACCACCCGAGCAGGAAACGCCTGGCTCCCCTGAAGGTCCCTACACTGCAGCTGCAAGGCAAGGACCAGCCCTACCCTTGGCCTGGCTGATGCCCTGTGGACATCTCCCAGGGAGGCATCAGGGATCTAGGAAAACCCACTGGTGAGACACACCCCATTCTCAGGGACTTCTTGCTGGAGGAGGGAGCTTGCTTTCCTTCTCCTGTACTATACATCCTGGACAGGGCTGGCCTGTCAGTATTTTGACTTTGGGGTGGTTAGGTTTATGCCACATATATCTCAGTGGTCACTCAGCTGGCAAAGGATGGCAAAACCCTGGCTACAAACCTCTGTCATGCATCTGGACTCAAGACACAGTGCTTGGTGGAGGCAGGCTGGTAGCAGATCGACTCCACTCCACTCACCGGGGGTGCAAGATGGGCATGCACAGTTGGTTTCAGCCAGAAGCAAGTCATCGCTCTCAAGACATTCACTGTAACATTTACGTGGACAGAGGTTGTTCCAGCTCTCTGCCACTCTGTCCCTCCACCTCCTGGACCTCCCCTGCACCCAAGCACAACTAATCTGCTCAATGTCACTGAGTCGATAGGACCGGGCAGCTGAGCACATGTTGCTGCTACCACCTCACAGCCCTTTGTGGGAATCTGTCAGCATCAGTACAATCAGGTTTGGGGAATCACTATTTGTGTGCTGGCTTGCTTCCCTCCCAAACATCGCTCCAATTCAGAGGAGCGGGTATGTTTTTGATGGGGGGATATAGTTGGATTCTCTCTTAAAATGCCTTTCTGTGTAGGAATTCATTCACCTTACCAATCCTGCAGAAGTAGCCTGTGCAACTCTTGCACCTATCTTATCAGTTGGCTCAAATAAAGTAAGCAAGCTTTGAGAACTTAAGCCCTTAATCATGGGGACCCCAAATGGCTTTTCAGGAAAATTCATTTTCTTGTCTGTTTTGACAGAAAGTCTTCGCATAACTGAAGTGACACATCTGTTTGATGGATGCTGCCACAACACTCAGCCTTTTCACACAGCAGATTGATGGCTCCTAGAAATAGGTAAGTATCATTCACCTAAGAATTGGGATCCCAGCTTCAACGGAATAAAGAGACCTTTCCTGCATCTACTAACCGCTGAAGCATTTCCTGGCCACAACAGACTCCATCAGTGCCAAAGAGAGAAGGTCACTGCACAAAGAGAATCTCAGAGCAGCAGTGGGTACTAGCAGTAGCCAGCTTTGCTCATGAAAGTAAAACGACACCTCCTAGAGAGAATCCCTTTAATTTGCGCAGGTCTGGGATGAGTTTTAATTCAGAAGAATGGAGCAGCATTTATAAAACCATCACAACATTGAAATTAACAGGGTTGGTCCTACACGCAGCAGATTTGCAGAATCAGAACCATAACCAGTGTCTTACTCGGAGAGAGTTCTGAAAGGGGCGGGTTATATTTCTTAGTGCCTGTCTCTCTGTTGTGATCTGCCCCTCGTGTCTCAGCACTACTTCTGCATTCATCAGCAAGGCCAGTTAAAAATCGCCTGAACTGCCATTTGACCAAGTGCTTATCTGCGCAACTGCACAACCCATACCATCAGTTAGGGAAAAACAATTTCCCCTGGCTACTAGAGACAGCCTAATTACCTAATCTGACAGGTTATTAATGGTTCGAGTCAACAAAAAGTATAATGGATGCTGATAAGCACAAGCTGCCTGGACATTTGGCACGTACAACCCAGCTAGAAATCACTGCTGTGAAAAGCTGCCACTGGCCACAGGACTAAATTGTCTGATCTCTCAGGGTTTCATTTAACAGGTCTATCAACATGATAAAGAGACAAACTAGCAAGTTTAGTCCATTAATGAGGACTGTGAAACAGCCTAACAGGATAAAAGATATTCATGTTGCATGTTAATGTAAAAATAAATCTCCGCTTCATTTCTCTGTAATTACAACACCCTCCCCTTTTACAGGGCTACTCTGGGGACAAAAATCATGTTATTGTCCATACTAGGAAGGACAGCAGTACACATAAGGGTTCACAAGGAAATGGGCAGCACAAGTCAAGACAGAGCCGGTTTTTAAAGCATTGTCAGCCCTCCCATAACTCACCACAAGAGCTGCACTATTTCATAGGTCTGTTTTAAAGACCCAGTTACTACACTCACATGATCCCATCAGAATCTCAGGTTCTCAGGTTTTCATTTTAAAGAGGAAAAAGACATATCCCTTGCAGTTACTGAGAGCAGTGCACATATGTGTATCCCGAACGGCTCCAAGCCAGAAAGCATACAAAAAGGAACTCCTGCTATCAGTTATTTATTGTAATCGCAGGGTTTTCCAGGCCACTCTTGTAACCATTTGGCACCTTTCTCCTGAGGTATAAATGCCTGGAGCTAGCAGCATTGAGGCCATTTAAGGATGAAGAGAAAAAAACCAGATTTGTCCCATAGGCTTCAACTTCTGGTTCGCACATTCCAACACTGACCATCACTGGAACAACTGCACCACAGTGGCAAACAGCAGCTCGCGCCTCCAGCATCCATGAGACAGGTTTTTCACAGATAACTATTTAACTTCAATCCGGTTCATTGGCTTTTTTTTTTTTTTCCAGTTAAGTAGAACATTTTTCATCGTGTTTTGTTGCTCCAATTCCCTTGTGAGATCCTTTGTCCACCACTTCAGCATGTAGTCCAATTCTCAGCGTAAGCATCCATCCTCTATTGCTCATGCAGCGAAAGGGCTTAAGGGGGCTACTTGAGCGATCAATACCCCAGTAGATCTTATGTATGTTTTGAGACATGTCCCATTATTAAGCAAAACTTTACACCACTGAAATATTTACCTCTGTATCTCTGCAGATCCTCAGCAACATGACAGCAACACCTTGGAAAAATATGAGAGGAGACACCTACCCACTTAAGTGCACCCTGGATAACACGTTTGACTGACACGTAACATGAAGATATTTCAGTTCAGGATGTTCCACATTTACAACAGCTTGTACTCCCTGAAAATAAAAGTCCTGGTGGTTCACTCAATGCTTGCATTGCTTGAAGCACTTTAGCCCTAAAGCCCAGCTTCTAATCCAGATAAAGCAACCATTGATTTCCTTGGACTTTTTTTTTTCTATGCCAGCAGTAAAACTACAGATATCTACATACTCATTCTGCAGCAAACTAAAAGTCTTTAAACAACAGCAAAGAGAAATGCAGAGCAATTTTGATTGGAACTGCCAAGAGAACCACATCAAAATCAGAGTGTTTTGTTAATGTTAAAATCTTTCACTACCTTCTCAAAATCATGATACAACTCACCAGCACCAATGGTTCATATTGCCCACGAGACTATTGGTGATATTGGAGGTTGCAGACATTAAATGGATATAATTACAGCCAACAGAGAAGGCAAGTCATAACAACATAACCTGCAGGATGTTATTAGCCTGGGATACTGCTGTTTAGGCAGTGGCAAACAGTGGCTTCCCTGTTCTAATGTCAGGTAAAACAAGATGCCTGCCTCAAAATGCTCCAAAGGAAGTTGGAACTCAGAAGGCTCAAGGAAAACAGTCCACTGTGGCCAAGCAGGTCCACCTGGCCAAAACACTTCCCCAACAGATAGCTGTTCTGCTCGAAAGACGTTTTCACACCCTGGACCACACATCTGAACACTGCAAAGGAGGGAGCTGACATGAAGGCAGTTCAAAGAGGGTCTTCCCTTAGCAAACAGCGTTGCAGATTTTTTTTAATTAGGTGAAAAAATTAGGCAGTGATACCATCATTGCTTAACACTTAAACTATTATTGGCCAAAAAGGCAATAATTCTGTCGCGTTACGTTCTGTACAAATGAGCTGGACCTGTCTCTCTTTTGTTATAACTGGGTACCACAAGTCATCAGCTGTAACCACTACAGAACTACCTAACTGCTCACCTGTCTGATGTTTCTCACTTGCTTCTCAGTATCTTCAAGATTAGGCTTTGTACCAGTTCATTACTGCAGAGTATCTGGGAGTCCTGGAGGCTCTGCACACTCCCACATGTATGCATGCATGCAATAAGACTGCAGCCCATTGCAAAGATTTACTATGCACTGCCAGTGAAGTCCCTTTCAAACCAGGCTCTTGGCCCCACAGATTACATTGCATACTGCTCCACTATAAATACAAAAAAAAAAGAAAAAAGTCAATTCTTCTGTAAGTGCATAAACATTTCCAGAAAAAAAACATTATCAAAAATGGTATTATGAAGTCCAAGAAAACACATCACCTTTACACAGCATACTGTAACCTGCAGTAATCTGGGGTCTTGTTCTCTGCTGCTATTCCTTTTCTAATTTCTAGAGTACTAATGTACATTATTTCCACCTACAGGATAAGGATCTTCGAACTTCTATCTGAGTGTTTTGTACGCTCTAAGGTCAAAAAAACCCAACAGGGCACAAAATGAATGCATTTCCTACTACTGGATTAGAAACCTGCAGAAGACTCAAGAATATATAAAGGAAAAAATACACCAAGTGGCATGAAGATTTGCAGGAGGTGGCGTAAGAACTTTAACCAGTATTAGGCAAATAGCCCTAAGCTGTTCTTTCATGTGCATATGTAAAAATCGATCAACAGAGCACGTATATAACTGTATTTCACCATTCTGCATTCCCTGGCTGTTTGAAAGCTACAATACAGCACAGCATTTAGCCTTGCTTTAAAAAGCTATTTGCTTCAGGGCTGTGTTCTGATCTCAGAAAACCTTTTACTTTCATGCCATGTGAGGCAATGTCAGAACTCTCCTTTAATTCTGTCACAAGATGCTAAGGAAAACGTAGACACTCGGCTTCCCTCAGTGTTAACGGGCAGTTTTTCCCCAAACTTTTTTCACATTTCTACATCTACCACAAGAGGGAGCAAAGAGTTCACCTTCCTTAAATTCTCCAGTCCAAAGAAGAGGTATAGATAAGCAGCTCGATGGTGTCATTACCTGAGGGAGCAAAGAGTTCACCTTCCTTAAATTCTCCAGTCCAAAGAAGAGGTATAGATAAGCAGCTCGATGCTGTCATTACCTATGACCAAGTTCAGGCTAGGAGTTTACAATGCTTTTGTACAGCATATAGGTCCTCAGACAACTAAAAGGGCCATTTTTTTGCCTCGAGAAAGGTGTTGCCTCACATCCACACTGTGCAGAGCTCTCTTCGAAGCCAGCAGATGCTGCAGAGCTCACCTGAGGAACAGACACACAGAGTGATGCCACAGGCTGGTAAAATCAAGACAATCCTGATGGAAAGAAACCTGCAGCCTCATCACAGCAGTGTGAATAGCATGTTTGCAAGAAATTGATAAGCATTTCCAACTATATCGGTATGCGTGTGGGGGCAGGGGACAGGTGAGGAAAACTACACCCTTCTAACTGCACATACTGCTTTTAATTGCAGTGTACGGTGATTTCTCATTAAAAGACTATCAGAAAATAGCTCCCTAAAAAAAATTTCCTAAACCTCTTCTTCTGAAGCATAAATGACCACAAAGAGGGAACAAGCTCTTTGTATAGGAGGGTCTCCCCCATCAGTCCTTCCTTCTCTCTCTCCCCCCACTCCTACCAACCTCCCCCACAATCATCAAAACTCTTTTTAGGTTCTACTGTTATGAAACTGAATAGTTATAATGATTAGAAATTAATCTTAAATCCAGGCAGTTACAGGTTGCTGCTGAAATATTATGACACCACTGTTAAAAGCAACAGCTAAAATCCCATTCCAGCAGAGCTATCAAGCAGGTGCTTAAGCCCACTGACTTCCAACCTACAGCAGTTGTAACTACACCATTGTCAGCACTGGTATCAAACACAGCAAGTTAAATATCCCTACACATTGCTGGATTAAGATGGACTAAATCCAGATGCAGGTTTTCTAGAAGGAGGAGGAGAAGAGAACTGAACTGAGCCTTCTGCCTCACACTTACCTTCCTCCTGGATAAGGTTACTTAGCTGTAGCCACCCAACTTTTTGCTCAGATCCAGGCTGCATTTGTGCCATCATTCACAATTAGTTTCCAACATGCAGGTGAGGTGTTTGCTCAGCTCAGGTCTTAGACACTTAGTTGCCTCCTTTTGATAATTCACTCCATTCCAATTCCACAAAGCTAATTAGAGAGTAATTTTATACCTCCTTTTGCTGTTCAGAACTGGTTCATAAAATAAAGCAGACAAGTGACCAATAACTGCCAGTATCTCTTCCATGCTTTCAATCTGTGGAACCAAGTTACAGACTTCACAATTTAAAACAACAAACAGGTGCCCTTTTGTTTCTAATATCCCTGTAGAGATCTGGGAGGTCAGCCTGGCTGTAGACCTCGGTTACTTCCCTTTGATAAGTCACAGCTGTCACAAACACCACCAGTGGCAGACTCCAGGTGCTTGCTGTTACCAAGTGTACTACAGCGCAGAATGACACATTTTCAGTTGAATGCAGACCAGGCCTGATTCCCCTCCCACTTGCACTGTTAGGAATCAGAAACAGAACTGCTACGGTCAGAAAGGTGTGCAATGACCCACACACCCAGTCAGACTCCATACCTCAATAAATCCAGCAGCAGGAGTTCCCAAATCAACCTGCTACCAAATGTGGGGCTCTCCGATCCTTAAAAAGACAAGAACGAGTCAGAGAAGCAATCCACAAAACCGTGCAGGAACCTCACTACAGCTACATCTGTTTTGTAGTAAACTTCTCAGCTATTAAGAAATAGCCGTGAGCACACAGACACACTAAAAGAAATGTACTACTACAGATTTTTACCCATTGATAGGCTGCTTCACTTACCGTTTTGTCAGAACGGATGCAGACACTATGGATTTCTACAGTTACGTCTACTATGAAATCTTTAGTGTACTAAAGTGGGTGCATTAAAGGGATAGTCTGATGGTTCAGTCAATAAGGGTGAACATGGGCAATAACTTTATATACACAGAACAGCCCACCACCTTTCCTACATCATTCCATCTCTCCATGCCTCAGCTCCCCATGTAAAATTATGGCAGCAGCAAAAAGTGTTATAAAGAAATAGGATGAAGCAGCACTTATTCCAATTGTGGGAGAGTGAGCCAGAGATAATAGACTGTAGCAGAGCTGTCACGAATGCAGGTTTGTGAATTCTGCTGATTACATTAATTTATTGTGAATGAGTGACTTTACACAGTTTGATTTAGTAGCAGTTTAGAATTCACTTGTAGCAAATGGCAGGATTTGACTGTAATATTTTAATAGCACTCCCTTGCACATTACTGGGCAGTTCACACTCTTCAAAGTTTAGTGACTTCAGTCCTTGTCTGTAAACACTGAAGTGAGTTGGAACTAGTCATAGTACCTGCAGTGTTCGGGAAGAACTGGGTATCTCCATATCTGCATAACGGAACCCTGGAGGACCTCAGGCAATACTGAAGAACACATCTGGTAAAGACTCATTTCTACGGTAGTCATGATAATTAACTCGCATACAGGAAAACAAAATCAGAAACAGATTTTTCAGTGCTCATTTTGAAGCAAATCCAAGTTTATATTTAGGGATTAAAAAGGTAAAATGCTAAGTGTATATTTCATGGGTACAACCCCTTTTACAATCATAAATGGGTAAACATCAGCTATGAAGTATTTTAACCACCCTCAGGTTTCCTAGAGATAATTAGCAAAGTCCAATATTTAGCAAAGACAGTATGACTATTCCAATTTTACATATGAAAAAATGAGGCACAAAGATGTGGTGATTTGCCCCGGTGGGCCAGCAGAGGAACCAGGAACTTGGTCTTCCAAGTCTAGTCCAACATTCTGGCTGGTTAGCCCCTATACAAAGTAATTTGGAAAAAACAGAGTAATTTTCACTCTACGAATGTGCAACCATGATAGAGGATTGACAACCCTCAGAGTCAAAAAGGAACCCTTAAACAGAGACACAAACTGGCTTGTTAATCTATTATCTGGCAGTTCATCTTAAGAAAGCCAAGAAAAAATAAATTAATACTGTTTTTATTTATCCTTGGACTCGTGGGCCCCTAGGATCTACCAGGTTTTTAAGTTTTTCTCCATAAATGCGAAGTCTAGAAACTTTTATAAGTTAAAACGTACATTCTTTACCTTCCAGAAGAGATAAGAGCTTCATATAATTGTGACTCCAAAAGGGGTGGCTTTAGCAGACCCAGTAAATATTACGACGTCACAACAGCACTGCCAGAGGTACCCACACAGTAAAGAGCTCTTGACTTCTCACCTAGAGGGTTTGAGAAATAGTGCATTAAAGCAGCTGCTGAAAGAACATTTAGTGCAGTATGTTTAAGTTGTTCCAGCTCTCTCTCACAAGACTTTATCATATAATTTCATCAGGAACCTCTTACAACCTCTTACATGCCTGCCCTTCATGAACAATCTCCTTCAAGAACCAAACGCACAAAGGGAAGACTGAGGTTCTCACTTTATTTGCCTGCATAAAATAAAAGGCCTGCAGAGGGAGAAAAGAACAGATCTGAAATTAAGACTGCAAACAGATCTGGATGGGGACACAACAGAATGGCGTTTGCTCCAGGCTGGTTGGTCAGAATGAGCACAATGACAGCAGCATCCATCATCTCAACACGATGGCTTCTCCAGAGCTAGCCAGCAATACCCCAATTCTTATCTCATTTGTTTTCCAACTAATATTTTATTGTGCTCTTGAATATGCAGCACAGAAAGGGAAGCTGATTTGCCATGTATTGTACACACATTTTTTTCAAGCAGTCAGGTATGCCTAATCAGCAAAAAGCACTTACATTATTTTCAGAAGTTATTAACTGAAATGGGAAACCAGCATACTGTGATTCCATTACAAAAGAGTTACTGCACTCAAGTGCAGCTGGTGTAACAAGTTATCAACCGGCTGGAACCTAGCTATGCCAGCTAAGGCTCTGTCCCACAACATTCAGTCTTGCAGTTCCCCAGTATTTACAGGATTGCCACACATAACCTAGATCTAAACCCACAAAAAGAAAGCGAGGTGCTGATCTTCAAGTTCACCCAGATCTTCAGGCAGCTATGTAAAACAGAAATACAATGAGATACCAATTGTATTAATAAGAATATGAAGCAATCTGGAGAGGTACATTGGCATTAGACTAGACTAGACATAAGAAAGAAATTGTTTACAATGAGGGTGGTGAGGCACTGGCACAGGTTGCCCGGAGAGGTAGTGGAGGCCCCATCCCTAGAAATGTTCAAGGTCAGGTTGGAAGGGGCTCTGAGCAACCTGACCTGGTTAAAGCTGTCCCTGCTCACTGCAGGGGGGTTTGTCTAGACAATCTCTAAAGGACCCTTCCCACCCAAAGCATTCTATGATTCTATGTTCAGCACCTTTCAGGATCTGGTTCCTAGAACATCAACCAATGTTGACTCGGAGCTCTCATCAAATCACTTCTGCTTTATCCAAGTTCTGCACAAGTCTCTACCAAGCAGTCATCTTTGTTCAAGCCAGTAGAGATCCATGCTGAGCTGTCAAACTAACTCCTTGGACTTTCTTCAAGAAGTTCTTCCTGTTAACCTCGTCACATATTTTATCTCAGAACTTTCTTTCAGTATAGACAGGCTTTGTTTTCTAAGCCTAAATATTAAACTCCATTAAAATACATCTATGTATTTAAAGCACTATAAAGAATGCCAATGCACATAATCAATGTGCCCTTAAAACAAATGAAGAAACATTTCAAGCACAGCAAATACCAGTCCCCCTCATGCAGTTGCAACTCTGCTGTCATCCACAAACATACACATATGCTTCCTTTCATCTTTCAAACACTTTGTGGACAAGGTGAGCTTTATGATTCATCTGTCACATTTTACTTTGTATGGGAACCAAAGAAAACCAAGAAAGCAGTAGCAACAAGGTTGGTTAAACATGAAATGATGAAAATGTCATTTAGATCACACTCTTTTAGGGCATTTTTCAATGGCATTAGGCAGCAACTACAACACAGGTTGTCCAGCTCATGACAAGACATAATACAACTCTAGAATACCAAGTCAAAAAGTCCAGTCAGCAGTGTAAATGTGACTTGCCTGAGGATGTCCAAAAAAATACAGATGTGTGATGAGTTGACCTTGGTAGGATGTCAGGTGCCCACAAAGCCGCTGTATCATTCCCCTCCTCAGCAGGACCGGGGGGAGAAAATAAGATGGAAAAAACTCATGGGTCAAAGTAAAGGCAGTTTAATAAGCAAAAGCAAAGGCCACACATGGAAGCAAAGAAAAACAGATTTATTCTCTACTTCCCATCAACAGGCAATGTTCAGCCACTTCCCAGGAAGCAGGGCTTCAGTATGTGTAGCAGCTGCTCCAGAAGACAAACGACATAATAACAACTGTGTGTCCCCCCTATCTCTTAGCTGAACAGACATCATATGGTATGGAATAGCCCTTTGGTCAGTTTGGGTCAGCTGCCCTGGCTGTGTCCCCTCCCAAGATCTTGCCCACCCCCAGCCTACTGGTGAGGGGGGGAAATGTTGGGGAGAAGCCTTGATGCTGTGCGAGCACTGCTCAGCAGCGGCCAAAACACTGGTGCGTTATCAACACCTTTCCAGCTACCAATACACAGCACAGC
Organism: Pelecanus crispus; assembly: GCF_030463565.1. Classification (NCBI taxonomy): domain Eukaryota; kingdom Metazoa; phylum Chordata; class Aves; order Pelecaniformes; family Pelecanidae; genus Pelecanus; species Pelecanus crispus. The sequence continues at coordinate 7,998,810 of NC_134655.1, read as the reverse complement.
ACTATGAGGGCTGCTACGGGGAAAATTAACTCCATCTCAGCCAGACCCAATACAATCTCCACCATACCATTTGCATCATGATCAGGTCCCACATAATTTAATACATATATGTATCTTCTAACCATCCCACTGTATTTAATTCTCATTACTGAAATCCCTTCTTACCAACACTTACAACTTATACTACATACTTAAACCATCTTTATACCCAACATGCAGATTCATACATTCCCATTAACTACTATCCCCTATCCTTTAACAGATAGATATTATTCTCCCATTCCATGGGTTTCCTCCACTCCTCCAAATGTTTGTAAGAACAGGCTATGACTTCAGCCCCATATCTCAAGATGGGTGCTCAGGACAGGAGCAGTGTGTTCAATTGTTGGGCACCAACACCGGCTTGGTTTGGGTCATCATTGCACTCGTCCGGTTCCTTGCAAAACTCACTCTTCGTTGGTTCAGGTTGTTCCTGCTATATCACTTCCTACAACATACAAATCATATCACAGATTATTTTTCCCGCAAGGTTAAATCTCCTTGTAGCACACACCAGGTCTCCCCATCCTGCCGCATTACCCACCAAGTACACCCAGGTCCTTGAGCAAAAACAATCCCACAAATGGGTTTGCCTTTTCCCATGGGAGGAGCAATCCACACCACCTTCCCCAGCCACTTCCCCATGTGCACTACCGGGACCTTATCTCCTCCCACAGTATGTAGGGGTTTTGTCTGAGCAGGACCAGGATGTTTAGCAGATCCTCTGGTGTTAACCAGCCAAGTGGCTTCTGATAAATTCATATCCCAGTGCTTCCATGCCCTCAGCATAGTCTTTAACAGTCCATTTCTCTCTCAGTCTTTCCAGAGGCTTGTGGCAGATAGGGGATGTGATACACCCCCTCAATGCTGTGTTTCTTTGCCCAGGAGTTTATGAGGTTATTTCAGAAATGAGTCCCATTGTCTGGGTGCCACATTGGGCACCAAAAAAGAACTGTGGTGGGTTGACCCTGGCTGGATGCCAGGTGCCCACCAAAGCCACTCTATCACTCCCCTTCTCAACTGGACAGGGGAGAGAAAATGTAACGAAAAGCTCATGGGTCGAGATAAGTAAGGACAGGGAGAGATCACTCGGCAATTACTGTCATGGGCAAAACAGATTTGACTTGGGGAAATTAATTTAATTTATTGCCAATCAAATCAGAATAGGGTAATGAGAAAATAAAACCAAATCTTAAAACACCTTCCCCCCACCCCTCCCTTCTTCCTGGGCTCAACTTCACTCCCGATCTTCTCTACCTCCTCCCCCTCCAGCAGTACAGGGGGACAGGGAATGGGGGTTGCAGTCAGTTCATCACACGTTCTCTCTGCCGCTCCTTCCTCCTCACACTCTTCCCCTGCTCCAGCGTTGGGTCCCTCCCACGGGAGACAGTCCTCCATGAACTTCTCCAACATGGGTCCTTCCCATGGGCTGCAGTTCTTCACGAACTGCTCCAGCGTGGGTCCCTCCCATGGGGTGCAGCCCCTCAGGAGCAGCCTGCTCCAGCGTGGGTCCCCCGCGGGGTCCCCAGCCCTGCCAGCAAACCTGCTCCAGCCTGGGCTCCTCTCTCCACGGGGCCACAGCTCCTGCCAGGACCCTGCTCCAGCACAGGCTTCCCACGGGGTCACAGCCTCCTTGGGGCACATCCCCCTGCTCCAGCGTGGGCTCCTCCCCGGGTGCAGGGGGATCTCTGCTCCCTCGTGGGCCTCTGTGGGTGCAGGGGCACAGCTGCCTCACCAGGGGCTGCAGAGGAATCTCTGCTCCGGTGCCTGGAGCACCTCCTGCCCTCCTTCTGCACCGACCTGGGTGTCTGCAGGGCTGTTCCTCTCACATATGCTCACCCTCTCTCTGCTGCTGTTCTGCCACAGGGTTTTTTTGCCCCCCTTCTTAAATACATTATCACAGAGGCACTACCACCATCACTGATGGGCTCGGCCTTGGCCAGTGGAGGGTCCATCTTGGAGCCGTCTGGCACTGGCTCTGTTGGACATGGGGGAAGCTTCTGGCATCTTCTCACAGAAGCCACCCCTGTAGCCCCCCCACTACCAAAACCTTGCCACACAAGTCCAATACAAGATGAAAGGAAGACTACACTGTATCCTAGAAATAATGGTTATAATATAGTCATCCGTGAAAATTTCCAGGTGTAACATTATTCACTTAATCATAAAATAGGAAGAGTGATACAAAACTGCCAACTAATAGAATGAAGCATCTTGGAGTGATGCGCAAAGACAAAAAATAGGGCTGACCTTCTCATCCAGCCATTTTTTGATTAAAAAACCCATTTTTATCTCAGACTCAAAAGAGGAAACACCAGTATAGCACAATTGTAGAAAGAAAAACAGCTTCCTAATAAACAGCTCTGCTGAGGGTGATGCAGGAAAATACTTTTTGCAAAAACCAGCCTATGACAGATGGCTGTTGCTGAACAACTAGCAAGGAGATAATGGTGCTTTATCTGCTGTTCAGGTTGCTCTTGGATTTGGTTTATTTGGAACACAAAAGTAAAAAACTTAGTCACTTTTGACTCTGGGAGATCTCATTGGAGTTCCTGGGCCTGCTCGCCAAGATTCAGGTGCTTCTCTTTGGGCAAAGATACATGTGCAACTATAACCTGGGAAGAAAGCACATCACAGGGTATTCCACAACCAACAGATTTCTCGATAAGGTTCTGACAAAGCTTCTTGTGGCCAGAGGAACTTAGATTGCTCAAATCCTGTTTCCTGGAATTGAAAGAAACTGTATTATAGACGTTTGGACAATAGTATGCATAGAACCACTGATCTTTCCACCACAAATGAGTCCCTAAGCCTTTGAACACAGGTAAGGTCTTCGGTATATGAAGCCAAAAGCTGCCAAAAGTATAATTGCAAGCAGATAAAACAACGGCAGTGCCCTAAGAGGTTGAACTATCAGGGAGTCTGTTAGAAAGAAAAGGGTCTAGAGAATTCTTGGAGGCACATAAGGAAGAACAGGCAGGGGAGGGAAAAGAGGCCCATTTGGTCAAGGAGCCTATGCTCCTTGACAACCTATATGACACCTACAGACAACCACACACACACAACCCCCTCGTCATTCTTTAAAAGAGAGCACTGAGCATAGCTAGTAAACTTTAGTGATTTAACCTAGACTTCTGCAGGACTGGCCTATGACCTCTGCACCGTACTACTCCCAGATCACACCCCGATATCCCTATGATATACTAGGAAATTTTTTCCAGTATGCCCTATAACTGAATTGCATCCCTCCATTATTGCAGGTGACTGTGCATACGCTGGAAAATACATAATTTAAAAATGCAAAATTTATCTGCTTTAATTTTTTATAATTCCCAAATGTTCATTTCTTACTTTAAAAGCTACTTTTGAAGCACAAAACACACCTACCTTCACCAATGATTCAGAATGCTTTAGCAATAAACAGCTCAGAAGCAAATGCAGCAACTGAAGAACTGTTCTGGGATCCAAATTCAGAAACTTCTGCACCTAGCAAAAGCACCAGGGATGTGATTCAGACAGATTTTTCAGCCACTCTGTGGACCAGAGAGCTTTACAGTCATTCCCAAAAGGCAAAGGCAACACATGTAAAATACTTCCACTACTTACAGCACACACATCCTGGTTACCTGTTAGTAAAAACAAGTTATGGTACAGTCATTTAAAACCACAGGAAACACACACCTGACTGTATGTGAACATGGAGAAATTAAGTATTTCATTTTGTTTGATCTGTATGGAAAAAAAACCATATATTTAACATAAGCTCTTCTGTATCAAACAGTGTTGGGTTCCCTCAGCCAAAGGCCCACACCACCCAGGGAATTTATGCAGCAGGAAGCCTCTGTCCATAACACAGGGTATGCTGTTTTCCTTCAGTACGCCAGGTAAACTCGTGGCAGACGGAGGAGACTAGAGGTTTTCTCTCTCCATTCTGAGTTTAAGGGTTACACTTGCCCAGCCCCTGCCCCTCCAAAAGGCTACAGAAGGACCTTGTGTTTTCCACGCACCTCTTGAAAAGGGAAGATGACTTCCAAACCCCACTCCTCTAAAAACGGCCCCAGCTAAAAACTACAGCCGCGTGTGTGGATGCAGGAGTTCAGTTATGTGACCTCTCTCTCCCTTCCTGTGCTCCCCTCAGCGCTTACCGCTACTATATGGCTCTGTGACCTTAGATCTCCTCTGATGACATGCTTCTACAAACATAAGTAGGACCTTACATAGCCAAAGAGAGAAAAAGCAGTCTGAGGTTTGAAGCTGAGGGTCAGGATCTGAACAAGACAAGAATCTGGGAAAGGTCAAGAAAACTGTATGTTAAAAAAAGTACTTTCTATAAATGTTACCCTTAAATATAGTCATCTCTTATAAAGGCAGCCTACTTTTTCAAGAGTTAGCATCGGTAAGTGCTTTCCAAAGCTTCTCATGAAAGGTGCTGCAGGAATGGGTTCTCAAAGGTATTGCTTCAGGCCAAACACAATTTTGTAGCGAAAGGAGTAAAGTTGAGGGCTGATTCAATGAAGAGCCTTGCGGCAGAGCAGTGAGACAGCAAGAAGGAGGTCTGTCAGTAACCAAAGACAGAAGCACTAAAGCACTCTCACAGCCCCAGCAAAGTAAGAGGAGAGGAGGACTAAAGAAAAAAAAAAAATCATTTGTTTGTGGACTACAGTGCCAGAAGGAACCAAGAGATTATTCAGCCAGACATCTGGTACCAGACAGGTCACAGATTCAGGAGGCATCTCCGCACTGACAGCCTTTATGTCTGCAGCTAAAATGTAAACCATCCAGCCTTGATGCAAAGACTGACAAGGAACCCAAAACTTCACCAGCTATGTTGTTTCAAAGGTTAGTTATAAACATACAGATTTTTAAATCTATGCCTCATTTTTAATCCAAATTTGTCTGGCTTCAGCTTTCAGCCACTGGCTTTTGGACTTTATTTTAAGCCCTTTTCTGCTGCACTGTCAGATTCTCTAGAAAGCGGTATTTTATTCCTGTCCCCCAGAATCTACACCTCAGGATCAAGTCATTTTGTCATGTAATTTGTATCATTCTCTAGCAGTACACCGCAGCAAGATCACAGAACTGCTGGAAGTCTGCGTAGGAAATAGTTTCCAGACCTCCTGTTGAGGAATCATTTCTGTAACAGCACCAACAACGGAGTTCTAGCAGGAGGTGAAGTAAAGATCTCCAAGAAAAAAAGGCTCGATCTTGCGTGGTTCTGCGTATCTTCCCTGCACTTGTCGGCACAGGGCACTCTGCAAGGTCAGTCTGGAAGAGCTGAATTCAACAAGTTGAAGTTCAGCAGAAGCAACAGAGCGCCAGGCCCTAGTGACCGAGCGGCCCCTCGCCCCCTGGAGCTGGGGCGGCGGCGGCCGCGCCTCGCCCCCTTCCCGCAGCCGGGCAGGGGGTGAAGCCCCGGCGGGCAGCGGCGGCTCGCACGGGCCGGGCCGGGCCGGGCTCTCCCGCACCCCGGCGGGCACCGGCACCGCCTCGGCGCGGCCGCCCCGAACCCGCGCCCTCGCGGGAGCCGTCACAAAGTTGCCGCCAGCCGGGAGCGGGGCTGAGCGGGCGGCTTCGGCCCAAGGGCAGGGCAACGCCGACCGGGCGGCTCCCCGCCCGCCCCGGGGGAGGCCGCCGCGGGCCCGGCCCCTGCGCGGCGAGCGGGGCCCGGCGCGTCCCACCCCCGGCCTTGACGCCAGCGCGCTAATGAAATGCTAATGCCGGGGCGCGGAGCCGAGCGCTGCCCGCGCCAATAAAATCGGCGCGGCGCGGCGCGGGGGCCCTGCCCGCCGGCAGCCCGCCGCCATGCAGAGCGCGACCCCGCCGCCCCTGCACCTCCTCACCTCCTACTTCATCGACAGCATCCTGGGCCGGGGCCCCGCCGCGGGGCGGCACGGTGAGGAGGGGCGGCACGGTGAGGGGCGGCGGGGCGCTGCCCGCGCGCGCCCCGCTAACTCCCCGCTTCTCTCCCCTCAGGCGAGGAGCGCGCGGCGCCGCCGCGGCCCGGCCGAGCGCGCGCCCCCGCGGAGGAGCCGGAGCCGGAGGAGGCGGCGGGGCGGGGGGGGCGGCGGCCCGGCACGGCGGCAGCGGGCGGCGAGGCGCCGGGTGCGCTGAAGAGGAAGCAGCGGCGGTACCGCACCACCTTCAGCACCTTCCAGCTGGAGGAGCTGGAGCGCGCCTTCCGCAAGTCCCACTACCCCGACGTGTTCACCAGGTAGCGGCGGCCGGCGGGAGGGGGCGGCCTGGGCGGGCCGGGGCGGCGGGCAGCGCGGCGGCTAACGGTGCGCTGCCCCGCAGGGAGGAGCTGGCCCTGCGCCTGGACCTGACGGAAGCCCGCGTGCAGGTGAGTGCGGGCCCCGGCGGGACGCGGCCTCCCGCGGGCCGGGGCCGAGCTGCGGGAGCTCCCCGGGGGGCCGGGGCGGCCGCGGACGCTAACGGCGCTGGGCGGGGGGGGGGGGGGGGGCGGCCTGTGCCGGCCGGGGCGGTCAGCTCTTAACGGAGGGAGAAGCGGGCGAGTTACCGCAGCGACGGGGAAACAAACGGCGGCTCAGAAACATCCCCAGATCGCACTGCACCCTCACGTGTGCTGCCGTCTTCGCGGGCCGAAAGGCAGGTACTGTCCCGAGTCTTGAGAATATAAAAACAGTATTTAAAGAAAGAAAAAAAATCAGCCGGTTTACAGCAAACGAGGAGTTCTGCGGGGCATCCTAAGTTACTTACCCAGGCTTCAGAGAAGCTCACACCCTTTTCTTGCTCTAAGTTAGCTCAATGAAACAGTGGCAACTTCTAAATGACTGCTTAAATAAAAGATGAATTTGACACTCGCATGACAGTCAGGCACTGTCCAGGAGAATTTTATGGCCTGGCTGGGCTGTAATAATAGCGATGCCCACAGAACTTCAGCATATAGAAACAGACACTGATCACCTCGCAGCCTGTAGTTCTCTTAAACTATGAATGACCCTGGTAGCTTTCCCTGACTCTAAGCACTCATACTTGACAATACCTCTTAAGCAGGTTTTTTAGATTCATCTCTTGTATAAGCTAGAAATCCCTTTTTATACAGAAACATTAGCTTTAAAAAAAAAAAATGTTGTTTCAAAAGATGTGAAGGCTTTCAAAGTATTTTTAAGCTCAAAAGGAAAACTGCACTAAATTTGGCTTGTGCTGTATATCAGATATTGACTGAACTACTGTTCCAGCACAGCTCTGGGTACGCGCATACTGTGAAAGACTGAGAACTGGTACAGCTGCTCAGTGTGCCAGCCCGACTTACTCCTGCATAGCTTTGTTACTGTTGATGCCAGATCCTTGTTTGTGTACGTTGTCATTACTTCAGTCACTGGATCTGCGATGGTTCACACTAGCTAACATCTGTAAAGCTGTAAGTTTCCTTTAGCTTTTTATTTTAATATGCCCCACCTTCAGAAAAGGCCTTCTCAGAAGTACGAACGGTACTTCATGACTGATTCATCTGAGAATAATCTACGTGTACTTTTCATCTCTCTTTTGTGGACTTGGAGGAAAGTTATGTGCCCTCCCTTCTCCCTACCACCAACAATCACTGAAAGCTCTAGTCACTGAAATACCCTGATATCTGGTAATTACACATGGCATCTACCAGTGGAAAAGACGGGGGTGAAAAGCTGTTAACTGACCTGTTACTGTCACATTCGCTTTGTGGCGTACTTGCTCTGTAGTCCATTTGACCTGTGACGGACCGGTGCAACGGTAGATAGCAAAGAGGAACTCTTCTAATGATTCATCTAAAAGAAATGGAAACGTTTAGGACTGATTGAGTCAAAAAGGAATTAACAAGCAAAATAGCAGAGTTGATGAATCCCCAGTGGATGGAAGAAACAGCAGGGTGCTGTTCTTTGTCCCTCCTTACTCCTTGTCAGATCTTAACACGAGTCTCCTGGGCACGAGCACGCAGTCAGCACAGTTTGCTGAGAGTGAACTTCCAGTGCCCGGTGCCTCTGCCTGTGTATGTCCTTGTCCTGGGGTAGATGGGGGACAACTCAGCCTGCAGGGAAGAGGATGCATAGGAACAGCTACTATATAGATGGTGATGTACTGTTCTTAACAATCTTAATTCCCAGATACTTGTCTCGTATGCCCATGCTCGTAGTTGCTCTGTACGGTGTCCTGTGTGAAATGAAGACTTCCATACCTCTCCCATGGTACCTGGCTAAACCAGCTGGCATGAAAAGTGGTATCTTTTTATTTACTCAAGTGTATGCCCAGGAAACTAATTTATCTTAACCAAATGCAATCAGACCGTTTCTTTACCTCAGTGTGTTTTCAAACTGAGCTCTGCTTCTCTCAGAACCCTCTGTCAACCAGCTGAAATGGGTACTAGCCACTACATTGCCCCTCACTCTTGCATTTTTGAGTCTTACATGAAAATGAACAAATAAGAAAAAAAAAATGCCCATGAACATATTCTTATTTCAGCATCACTTCAAAGAGATCCCCCTCACCCAACCCCCATTATTTGCTTGTATAGAGGAAGGGAGATGGCAGCAAGAATCTTTGTATTCTTCCTTACCTTGGGAAAGGGGTAGCCTGAGAGTCTGCAAAACCTTTTCATAATCTGAAGCCATGTTGGGATGCTCTTCAGTAGCATTTGCATCTGTTGTTGCCATCCCGCTTCTCATAATTCATATGGTTAGGATGGGAGGAAGATAAGGAAAAGTTAAAGGAATATTTAAAGGAGTGAAACATTACTTGGGTATTTCAGTGCTATAAACTGCATCAGTGTTAAAACGTTAGCTTACAAATATAACTGATCTAAGCATCCTTGTCATATTTTCTGATTTTTCAGCTACAGCAGGAACACGATAGTTAGTCACATCTATGTGTCTTTTTATCATTGTTAGCTATTACATAGGATACATTTTTAAATTTTACATGCTCACCTTTTTCTTTTTAAAAGACCTAAATCTCTTTTGTCAGATATGTGTGGTGCTAGTATAAGCTGGGTAATATTTAGCATACCATTCAAACTTGATGGTTTAAAACTCATCTTTGAGTATTAGGTAATGCGTTTTTTCCAAAGTATTTTACCACTGATACTACAGTCGTACCATAAAAATCTTAAGATTGGTATAGCAGTTTGTTTAGTTTGGCATTTCAAATGTGTCTGAAAATAAGACTAAAGGCAAGTTAAGCCTTTTATTGGAAGCAAAGGAAAACTGCTTAACAAAAGGTTCAAGATGACTAATCTGAATGTTAATGACTATAATGTACGCACTAAATTTTGAAAGCTGTTTGTCATGTCAGTTAAGGTATGAGGCATGCCTTTGCTCCTTTTATCACTTGCATTGATGAGTTTGTACCAGTAAGGAACTGAAAGCCAGCTTTTTTTCTAAAGGTAATTATTAGATATCTATGCCAGTATTTCCTTACAGTTTGATAAATAGAAAATCTGAGAGATGACTAAATAAGTTTGGTTGTAAACCCAAAATCACCTGTAACATTAAAAAAGTTACTTTGCAGTCAAAGTGCATGTCTGAGTGATCAAATGGATTCGCTTTAGGACAGAGAAAGCAGAAAAGCAGACATCATTTCGTGTTAGGCTTCTTTATGAAGAACAGATTGAAGAACAATGCTAAGATTTAGTAAGGAAATTAATACCTTTGCAGCATTTGTTTTATCCTTTTTAGGAAAGGCTTTATCTGCATATCTGCAGTGTAAGACAGTTCACTGCCTTTTTAATTGGATTTTATTTTCATAGAAAACACTAACACCTTTGAGGTGGTGCTCTTCTCCTGTGAGATCTCAGCTAAGCTCCACTTAAAAATATTCGGGATTACTGGTTAACTGTGATTTAAAGTCATCTGATCCCAGTAATTGAGTTCATTTTTCTTACCAGACCCCCGTCTTGGACCGATACAGACCAAGTGTCTAGTCCTCACTGTTATGCAGGCATAGCCATCTGCTGTCTCACTGGTTCAGATACTCCTTTGTAAGACATCTGATCATTTAAAGCCTGTGGTTGCTGGAGAAATGGCCAAAGAATGAGTCAGAGCACTCAAGAATTTTAAGTACCAACTTCAAAATTTTGATGTTCTGACTTTTCTTCTAAGGGCACCTCCCTCTGCCGACTGCCTATACAGTGAGACAATTCTGTGTTACATACATAACCTGAGGGGTATGAATCCCACCTCCAGGAGGACAGCAGCTTCCCAGTGTAAAGATAATATATGCAATGAAAGGACTAGAGTAGTGATTCTTCAGCTGGCTCCCGAGAACCCCTCAGCAAGTGCTTTGAAAGAGTAAATTACTACTGACATACATAGGAACATCATCAAACGCAGGACAGCAAGGCTGTGGTGTGCTGCAGCTTTCTGGTTTGGGTATCAGCACACTGGTGTGTGGAGGGCTTTCCTTCCAAACACATTTAATATTATTAAAGTGCCTGAAGGTAAGTCACATCACTGGAAATGGTTATATGGCATGCCTGAGATTAAAGCAAGCAGTGAAGCTGGGAACCCCCAAACCTGATTTTTAGATGTTACACAACAGAAATTTAAAACTCCTTTGAAAACAGTTTTTGACTGAAATAAAATTGCAGCTACAAAAAACAACTATTAAAAAAAAATCAGGCATCCGTAAACCTTCTGCATCCAAAGATTGTGTCATAATACAGATTTCTATAGAATTTTACTATTTCAGAAATACTAATACCAAAGGAATAACTGTTTTTAGTATCTGTTGTAATTTTTTTTTACTTAAAATTTTGCAATTTACTTTTATGACTTTGGTTTAGTGGCTTTGCTAGATTCTTATTAAGAAGTTATCTACCTTGTATGGTAAAAGACCTTCATATTTCCAGTTTACCTTTGTAAAGTAAATTTCAGAAAGTTGTAATTCTGTACAGGACAGCAGTTGGTCTTTCCAATGACTCTTGTCCCTTGTGTTAGCACTCTCTGCTAAGTATTGAATCCTGATTAGGGTATTCAAGTACTATACATAGAACGTGCTTACAAGCAGCTCACTGAATTTCAACAGTAGTTATATACAAGACTGCTGAATGAGACTATGGGCCACAGCTAATGCCTTTCTTCCAAATCCAGATCCAGTTCAGAATCCGCCTTCAATGGCCTCCACTGCAGAGGGGGCTAGAAGACCTGAGCAGCTGAGTACATTCGGATGTTGAGTGTTAAACCTCGGCAGCATCCATTTTTAAATATCCTTGGTTTAGGTCCTCTCTCCCTTGTTTTAGGGCCAATGCTCTTCACTCTCCTGGGTCTGAAAGGTTCTGTTCAGTGAATGCTAAATAATAATGAAGAGTCAGTTTTCTGATCTGTAGATTTGATTGACTGAAGTCTTTAAAAGATGTTTAATGGGCAAAAATAATGACTAGTCAGGCTTGAAGAGGCAATGTACTCAACGCCTTCCTACGCTAAAGCCCCTTTAGGAACAGCTTGGTAGCCTATTTTAATACTGCTTACTAGATTTTCTAGTTTAGTATTGGCTTTCACTGCAATTCAGTTAATCACTTTCATGTAACTATATGCTGTTGGCATTCATGGTAGATAACAAAAGCTTCTTATTTTACTTTTGAATCCTCTGTATAAAAATGTATGGTCCAGCTATCAGGATAAAAAGCATACACCATATATCTGGCCTAGTTACTCTTACAGTCATGATTAAGTTGCTTCCTGAGGATTCTGTACAGAAACAGCTGCCTCTTGAATGGCTTTGTTGAAATTTAATTTTCAATAAATAGCTTATGAAAGGAAGAATGATCATTTTTAGTAACTGATCATGAGTTCTCAGGTGGTAGGTTTATATATTACAATGGCTTTAAAACATATGGGACTTCAGTCAGAGCTAGAGAGTAGTCAAATTTACAATATTTATAACTGATTTCTTTCTTAATAAGCCCACTAAGGCATTTATTAATTGATCTTTGATATTAAAGAAGTGGGTTTTGGTTTAACAGTAAATACTTTTGCCGCCTGTATCGCTGCATGCAGTAGTAGCTGGTAAGACAAACTGCAGAGTAAGTTCAGCTAATGCCTTTATAATTTCTTATTGAAGGTCTGGTTCCAAAACAGAAGGGCAAAGTGGAGGAAACGTGAAAAAAATGAAATTCTGGGGACTGTTCCAGGAATCTCCTTAACGCACCCACTTGGTCTATTTTTGGATGTTCCACTGAGTCATTCTCCCCTCCTAGATCACACGTGGAGGTCAATGCCTCTTTCAACACTGGCCGTGCCATCCATGTCTCCAGCCTTTAGTCCTTCAACCTTAGGGCCATTTGGCCTCAGCAGCCTTACCTGGACTTCTCTCTTCAGAAATCCTATTTTAAATCCACATTTTGGAAGGTATAGAATTAATTTTTTTTCTAAATGTCAAAACTGTTAAAAATGTAGCATTTTCATTTGATACATGTTCTCAATAAACATATTCCCGTAGATAAATAAACGTACTAAAATGAGGTCAGTTCCTGTGTAGGATCACTTGATTAGGAATAGCAAGATTTAGTTTTAAGTCATGCTGGTAAAAACTTAACATGTAATTGCTGTTTGAAGAACAATTGTGCACACATACTGAAATGTTGGTCTCGAACTCCAGACATAGACTGCTGTAATCTAGGTGGCTCCAGCTCCATCCTTATCTCACAGAATGACACAGATTATACGCCATAAAGATGTGACTGCAGACAGACCTGGCTTGTAGGTGATTTGACAGAATAAAGGTTTTAGACGATTCTTCTCAGGAGACCAGGAGCCTGGCTACATAGGCAAGAGTGACACGGCTCTAGAGAGAGATTGGGAGAGTGCTTCCTGATTCTTACATGTCCTACTAAAAGCCCGTCCTTTTCCCTTGGCAGGTCGTGCTCTCAACACGTAGAGCAAGCCCGCAGCTAGCCTCCTTTTCTTTCTCTGTAGTCAGACACCTAGAACTCCAGCAACTCATTTCAGCTGAACCTGCTGTCTGGGTTTTCTTGCCCAGTGACCTGAAATTTATCAGCAAAACGCTGCTGTTGCTCTAGTGCACCCCATAAGATAGGAAAAAAGCATGTGTGTATTATATACATATAATGGGGTGTGTGTGTATATAAATATATATTAAAAAAAAAAGAAAAAAGAAGACAGCACTCTCCTCTTGCTGTAATCATAGCCTGTATTATAGTTCCACATTAACAGATAGACACGTGCCGCTTTTCACATGGCATAAACTTGTCTGAAACAAATTGGCTGCATGAACAGCCACACAAATTGGTCTTTTTATGAGGTGGTTTATTGCTTTCACAGAACAGGCTGATCTACAGCATCCAAGGTTTGTTTAGAAAGGATTTAGCATTAGGAGTTGAGCAAATCGTTGCTGTTCAAGGTATCTGCATGCCATGTCTGATCATCTCTCTTAGTTAAAAGTGCTTGGTGTTTTGTTTGGGGTGGGGTTTTTTGTTTTGGTTTGGTTTTTTTAAGGGCAAGACACTATACTGCAAAATAAAGCTAAAATACGTTCTGGAAAACAAAATGTACGTTTGGAAGAAATTGGAAATTTTGGCACATTTTTCTCTAATACTTTGGGTGGGGGAAGCTGCAACTCAGTAAATACTTGTTCTCCAAAACAATTCTTAATTTGGATAATATTGACTTCTTTCAAATACAGGTTTCTCAATGCTTTAAATCCTCTCATGACAACAGCTTCAGTACTAATGAAAGCTCCTGGACCCCCGTCAGACCCTGCTCTTACTGCCTTCACTGATCCAGCAGCAGTTGAAAGGAAAACGTCAAGCATTGCAGCACTAAGACTCAAAGCGAAAGAACATTCAGCACAAATCCCTCAATTAAACCTCATCTCCAGTCTTACAAACACTAACAAAGAACTTTGTTAGGAGCTCTCCCACAGACTACAGCCACGGAGGGGAAGTGAATGCCTTCTCCAATAAGTAGCTCCCGTTAGAGAGACACATTTAAAAAAAGAAAGAAAACACACACACACACATATACACACAGAGCTGTAGTTCCTCCATCTTCAGTAACGGACTGAAAGGAAATAACCCCACTAAAAATTGGTTTCCTTCATTACAACATGAAATCAGATAGTAAATTGGCTTGTTACCGTTTCTGACACTACAGAAATAGAAGCAGGAACCACCTCATCTTTGTTAATTCAGGCTAGCACGAATCTGAAGCTTTGAAATCCCCAAACTCACCAGATGGTAGTCCAAAGGTTCGAAATTCTTTGTAGAAATAACTTCAGTTTTCTAAGCAAGTCTTAACTCACTTCTCAGGAGGAACTCTTACGTGCAGTACTTGAGACGTAAGAATCAGTACACAGTTACTAACTTTGAGACCATGCTTCATGTTGAAGTGCAAATGCCAGTGAAATTTTGCATTTTAGACAGACTTAGCAGGAATGAGATGGGGACTATTTTCAGCATAGGCTTCTGAGTCAGAACTAGGTTTGTATAAAGAGTACTTTGTTTGAAACTAACAAATGCTTTATGTTCAGAGTGGCAATGTTTTAATAATTAAAAAAATTTAACCTTTGTATATGAAAACTGTATCCTGTGGAAGTAGGTTATCAATGTGCAGTAAATTGCGTGTAGTTCTCTATGTATGTATATACATATCAATAAGTAGCTCATAGCTGTAAATATGAGGTTGCTGAATACTTTTAGCATGATTACTGGCACATCTTACCAGACCAGTAAGTTAACAGATTACTTGTACATGTCCAGACATTTCGTGCCTTGAGTAGATTCAGAATTTAAGTGAAAACTAAATGTAAAGTGTTAAACTCTTCCTTGGACTGATGTTGGAACGAGTGAAAACAGAGGCCTTAACTGAGCAGGCAACTACAGTTCATCAAAATCCTGGCCTCCCTTTCTGGCCTCAGACAGGTCATTGGAAAGTTTTTGCTGAATTTCCCCAGCTGGGAAATGGGACTGAGAACAGCTCTCTCATCTATAGGTCTGATGCTTTAGTGTAAAGGGAGGGTAAGTAGTATCCTCCTTTTGCAGCTTACTCGCCTACCTCACAGGGCTGTTGTGAGGACCGATTAAACAAACGTGATGCTGTGCAAACTGTAGAATTATACAAGTGCTAACTGTCACTTAGCAATTAGAAAAGAAAGGCCAACAGCTGACTGTACATGAAGATTACCTTTCCCACATCTGTAGCGGCAGTCCGAGCAAGCTCCTCTTCTGTGGGTTGATGGGACAACGTGGAACTCTTCCATTGATGCTGCCTGGTACCTCAAGACTATTTGCAAGCACTTACACTTACACTGAAAAGATTTTGTATGTTTTAGAATTTCTTTCCAGGACTACTCTTAAGACTACACAGATGTTTTGACCAGCGGGGTTAGCTCAGTTGGTTTTCAAGACTAGAGTTTTGCCCGCAGAGCACCAACTCCCTAACTGCTGCTTCTGTAGACTCCTCTGAGCTTGTACTTCGGTACATGACAGAGAAGGCAGGTTGCTGGATCAGAGATATCCATTTTCCATTTCCTCTGAAATAGTAATAGCTTTGACTGCTCTTGAGTTACAGCCTACCACAAGACTGGAAGCATTTCCGGGTTCATAAACCTCATTGTTAGCACCAGTAGGAGAAGGTGGTGGTATGTTACTGTTAGGAAAAGCAAGCCTTCTACCCAAGCTACACTAGGCCTGCACTGTGGGTCAAGCAGCAGGAAGCTTTGTTAGTGATGTGACCAGGCCCTCACACACGGTGTGAGTGGTTCTTCCACAGCAGCTATTTGCTTCCACCAATCCACTCTCATGGCCCAGGCTGCCAAGTGGCAGCACAACACAGTATCCACTCAAGCACTGCGTTTGTTCCAAATTAACCTTTTAAGTAGGTTGATGGCTTGAAAACTGTCATTACACAGCTCATGGTCTATTCTGTACAAGCTTCTGTGGCATCTTTCCTTACCATCAGTGTCTCTCTTGCAATGCAAGGAGGTTCTGCAGGAAAGGAGGCTGTGTTACTGTTTCATTTAAAGCAGCAGAAACTGTCCTGCATTTGCCATGAACCATTCAGAAAAGAACTCTGCAATAAAACTAAAACCTAGGTATTTTTGTCAAATTATATTCCTAGAAGCAGCATGTGAAAAGTAACTGGTGAAGGCTGTTTTAATACATTGCATGAAATAGTAGGTCCTATGTAATGAGCAAAATCTTCATCATTGACCACAGGGCCGCAGAGATCTCACTCAGTTGGGGATCAAATTCGCAAGCTAAAATTCCCTTGATTTCAGCAGTTACATCAGAGATAACTTTCATCTATCAGCGAAGTTTTTCCAATAGCTATAGACACAAATCATTTCAGGGACAGCGATTAACACACAGAGGCAAGTAACTTCACTCATTTGCACGACAGCTCATGCAGGAGCTAGGAGCTGCTACCTCTACCCAGCACAGCACACAGCCACTTTTAATGCCACTCCGGGAACTGCAGGGTTGGACAGCAGGGCTGGATCCTAAACCCTTGCCAGACTGATTTGGTGTTGCTCCTTCCTAATTCTCCCTACGAGAGGGCACCCTTCCTCCAAGACGCTCCTCCTGCTGAAACCACAGCCGGGCACCTGCGCGGTACCACTCCCCTGGCACTGCAAGCTGTGGCCTCTGCTTCTCCTGCCATTGCCACACTGAGGCAGGGGCAGTCTCCACTTCGGTGGAGCACGTTTATGTGTGGCTCTGTGGCTTCAAGCTACTGCGTCCTATTTATACGTGACAGAACTGCAAAGGTGAGTGCATTGCCTATTTTGTTACATTACTGATTAAATAGGAGCTGCCATACCTGGGCCATTTGGGCAGAAGATGGCGTCTGCAATCACCAGCATTTCCCAGTAGGCACAGGTAGAGAACACAGCTTACTGATGTTTCATCTGGTTTTAGTTTGAAATGCAGAGAGGTTTTCTTTAAGCTGATTTCATTTTTTTCTGCTTTAATGAGTCCTTCCAAGAAATTTCCATTCTTGCATGAGAATTGAAAAGCCAGCTGTGAGAGCTAATGATATTATGAAAATAAATATGCAGGACAACATGTGGAATCAGCTTAGGAATCAGAGTGCATCTGTAACCAAAACTCAACAAGCTTTTTATGTTAATTATTACTATCTTACAATGAAATATCACACCAAGGGAAGAAGGTTTACTTATTCAGTCTATTTTAAATTTAAATAAAGAGGCATAATTTCAAGCTATTATGGACATAGTATTAAAATTACATTTTAAAAAAATGTTGGGGAGGATTTAACTGAAAAACCTTCAGCGTAGTTTCATAGCTATACATAGGTCAACACTTACCACAGACCAAGCCAGGGCATTTACTTTCCCAGCTTTTCTCAGGGCAATGAGGAGAGCAGCATCCCACATTCTAAACAGGCCAGCCATTTTACAGAGACTTTATCCCACTGAACGTTGCAATTATTTCCCGACACTACCTTGCCTTATGCACTAAATTCTGTAGTCCTAATTTAGGCAAAGCCTGCACTGATCTGGATTAAGACTGCAGGATTTGTCCCTATGCCTCTCTTCTGAATAAAGAAGGGTTGCAGCCTAATTCTTCTCTCGGTGACAGCAAGATGGTTTCCTGGCACAGGTTTCAACTGAAGCAGGCCTGAAGCCCTGGGTTTTTTTATTGGGTTTGTCTGCTTTTCCTGAAAACAAAAATGTAGGAGAGGATTTTCAAAGCAGCACAGAAGATCTGAATACACCACCCCGCCGATTCCCTTTCTACAGCCACTAGCCCACTATTAAAAAAACCCTCGATCTCCAAATTAAACCTCTTGCCATTACTCTCCATGTGACAATTTTTTGAGGTGTTTTGTTGGAAGATTCTGCAGCATGTTGGTATCTCTTCAAGAAATATTCATAAATATTTTTGTTGGAGTGCTCACATTTCGCTAAACTGTCAGGTTTGTTCAGTTTGTTCCCTGCCCCAAGTTCAGTTTGATAACATAGGGCGTTGGGTAAATTTCCGTATTTCCAGTAACGCAATATCATCAGAACCTTGCCTACAAAGAAATAGCAATTTTGTTGGGGGGAAAAAAAAGGAGAATAATAGGCCAGGTGTTTGAAGAAAAGACAAAGAAACAAGCACAGTAGGGTGTTCTGACTCACAAATCTGTATTGAGAAAGAAGTATTCATGAAGAAAATTAATTTAAGAAGT
Organism: Pelecanus crispus; assembly: GCF_030463565.1. NCBI lineage: Eukaryota > Metazoa > Chordata > Aves > Pelecaniformes > Pelecanidae > Pelecanus > Pelecanus crispus. The sequence goes on along the minus strand of NC_134655.1, from coordinate 7,980,631 downwards.
ATGTAGTTCAGGTTTTGAGCCCATAAGTTCCTTTCAAAAACAGATTAGTGATTAAAAACTTTTTTAGTCTAGCAATCTCTTAAACAATTAGCACAGTAATTGGAAAGGGACTACAAATTCAAATCTAGATGGACATAAAAGAGTTTCCCCATAGAGCTTTGCCTTGGTTTTGTGGGTAACTGGCATGCACCTGCCTTTACCATCAGTGGGGTTGAAATACTGAAGAAGTGCTCTGAATAGGGATACAAATGCCCCAAACAGTAATGCCATACAAATTACTTAATTCATGTAAAGTAGAAGTAATTGTATTGATTATGAATGTGTGAGTGACTCCTTTATTTCAAGTTATACAAGATGTAAACCACCAGCTTGCAATGGAGTCCTCACTGCAAATTTACCAACCATAGGGTGGGATGTTACTTTTTTCCCTTATTCTGAACACTAAACGCGAATGCACTGCCACACGGAAATAAACGTCGCCTGACTTTAATCTAAACCGGGTAACTAAGAATTTCTCTGTAAAAATTCTTCTCTCCTCCAGTCAGGTAGTAATTTTGCTCCAGTTGTTCATCCTGCAAAAAAAAGATGCCTGAAATCAAAGGAAAAAGAAGATAAGGGAGAAACATCCCCAAACTTCAGATGTTTTTCCCCAAGGCAGCACTTTTTTTTTTTTTTCTTTTTGCTATTACTGAGATTTTTAACAACTTGTTCATTTTCAACCCTGTCATTAAATGCCATGGATCACAACTAGATAAAGCCTAGACTGCCAAAAGAAAAGAAAAGGAAAAAAGGAAGAGAGAGAGATTGTGCATAGTGTATCCCTGGTAATGGAATTATACTTTCCAGCAAATGTCTGAGTTGTGGCTTCCCAGGAAGCTCTATGAACAAAATACACATAGGAAGAAGCATGGGATGATACACATGCTACCTGTACTTCACTTACATGAGCTATACACCACACAAATTGCATAAAATGCTGTTAAGGCCAGGGCATTTCTACAGACCTTATATTGAAGCAGCTCTACGTATGGATTACAACGAAATCACGCTAGTGGGTTGTGTGACAGTCCACGTTGATCTACACAAAACCATCCCCTGCTCCAGCGTGGGCCCTCGGTGGCCGCAGCTCCTGTCAGGAAAGCCGGCTCCCCGGGCCCTGCCCGGCCAGGGCGGGCTCTGCCAGGGCCGGGAGCGCCTCTTCCCGCCCGGGCCTGGCCCTGCGGGGCTGCTCCTCTCACTCTACGTTAGCGTTAGGTTAGTGTTTCTCTCACTTTTCCCCTCACGGACCAGCAGCGTTTTGCCCTTTCCCAAATACAGCGTCCCCGAGGTGCCGCCAGCCTCGCCGAGGGGCTCAGCCGGGCCCTGCGGTGGGGCGGCCGGAACCGGCTGGAACCGGCTGGAACCGGCCATGTCCGGCACGGGGCAGCCCCGCAGCTCTCCTCAGGGGGGACCCCGCAGCCATGAGTACTTACACAAAGGGATGTGTCACAAGCTCATCTTTGCACCTACAACTTCGCCATGGCTCAAGAAACACCCGACCTTAGCTGAGGCCGTTCCTTGTGCCCGCGGAGCGCCTCTCCGCTCGCCGCCCGGACGCTGCCTCCGGGCCTGGACGCTGTCCTGGCCATCCCTGTGCCGCGTCCGGCCCTGAGGACAGGGCTGTCCCCGCTGCAGATGAAGGGGCCGCAGCACAAGCAGCTACGGCGTTACTGCACCCGCGAGAAGGCAGCTCTCCCAGCTGCTTGTCCTCTCTTCACCCCTCGGCCATGCTGTCCCCACCACCTAACATTCGGTTTACTAAAAAAATGTGAGGTTAACCTTCGAGGATTGAAGATGTTCAGTCAAGCTGTATGCCAAGGCACAGTTCCTGGAAGGAACATAATATTCTCAATTAACTTCATTTGTTGGCTGCAGCAATGTTTCCTATATTCCAGCTGGAGAAGAATTGGTCTGCAATGGCTGGCAGGAAGTCACTGCAAGATTTGGATGAGCTTGCAAAGTCACACTGGTGGAGTAACGAAACTTTTACATTAAAAATACATACTGAATGGGGGATTGTTGTTTGCTGGGTTTTTTAGGGGTTTGGTTTGTTTTGTTTTTTAGAAAACCTACCTTATCAGTAATGATCTGCAGCAAGACTAGGACAAAATACCTGATGTAGCTGTTATAGATAAAAACTTAAGCCTTTGGTGTGAGCAGCATAGTGACATTATTGTGAACAAAAGCAGAAGCAGACAAGACAGCTTGAATTACAGTTTCATCTGGTTCAAAAGGGTTGCTAGTAAAACGTATTTAAGTGATCTGCTAAAGCAAAGAATACATTGCATTTTGTAAGTACCCAGTCACAGCTAGAGATTTTGACAAAAGTTGACTTTCACACGCAATTAAACAAAATAATTTCAGTTTTCTAGTTTCATAGAAGCTGATCCAAAGACTGCCCTATCTCCAGGGTTATTTTGTACTGATAAAAAATCACGGGATTAATGTTTGTGAAAGAAGACAAGAAAGGACAGCATTATTATAGCCTTATTTTCTTTATATCCCAAAGTGAATATAGGAAGAGAAGTGAAGAAGGCTGCAATGTTAATGTATGAGAAGAGTCTGGAGACACCCTCATCAGTAAGTTATCAGAACATCTAAGTCTTACCTCTGTTAGTGCTATCTCAAAATGAACTAGTAGTGAAGTTGCTGACTGCAGCAATAAAGTTTTCAGTTGATGTTTTCGCAGTGATGCAGTGAGAGTTCACCTTCTTTGTACACAGCTAAGCAAAGAGAGAGCGAAGGAGTGAGGGGGCTACATCTGGAGGATGGAGGAACAGATGGAAGGGATACTCAGTTCCCAGCTCCACAGCAGGGTTTCTGCTTCGGCACTGTGGTGAGCACACTGCTCTGAGCCCAGCCCTGGACCTAAAACAAATAACCCTCCCCAAGCAGAGTGGATGGTAAGTGCTAAGGACTGCCAAGGCATGGCCTTGAAGAATATAAAGGAGCCGCTCCAGGCATTACTAGAGCACACACAAAATTCTCCATTTTAACATAATTAAATCTGCATCTCAGTTTCTCATCCCAAGTCCAAGAGAAGGCAGGAAAGAACCTTATTTACTGCTTCCAGCACAGACATGGCCATTACTAATAACTCTTACAGAATTTTACTTTATGAAGGCACCATTTCAAGAACAGTTATTCTTGAAAACATTTAAGACAAAAATGAGTGGCTACGCTGCAGTCAAATACATGAAATTATTCACAGCCTCAACACTGAAGCGTACAGCTGTTTTGCTTGTGGAAGAACACTTGGATCAGAGAAATAAAAAATAGTGCAGGCCATTTAGATCATAGAATCATAGAATGCTTTGGGTTGGAATGGACCTTTAGAGCCCATCCAGCCCAACCCCCCTGCAGTGAGCAGGGACAGCTTGAACCAGATCAGGGTGCTCAGAGCCCCTTCCAACCTGACCTTGAACATTTCTAGGGATGGGGCATCTACCACCTCTCTGGGCAACCTGTGCCAGTGCTTCACCACCCTCACTGTAAAAAACTTCTTCCTTTTATCCAGTCTAAATCTATCCTCCTTTAGTTTAAATCCATTACTCCTTGTCCTGTCACAACAGGCCTTGCTAAAAAGATTGTCCCCATCTTTCCTATAGGCCCCCTATGTATGTCTCTACAAATCCCAGTCCTGTGAAACTTAGACGTGCATATCTAAGGATAACATACCTGAGAATGAAAAGGAGTTTTGATTATTGTAGCAAATCTAAAAGCACCCTCAAAATCCCCACAGTTACTAGTTAAAAACTAGTTATTCACACCCTGCATTTGACTAGGTGGTCTCCATTCACTGTTAAATCTTCCTGGCATCCCCAACAAAACAGTGCTTTTTATGGGAAGTTCCTGTACACTAGTAATGATCTAAAAGAAAGACATATTGCTAGACTGGAAAAGAAACGAAGAAAAGAACAAGAAAAACAAGAAAACACCTAGGTCCAGGCATCAAAGGCCTCAGCACCTGCTGAATAAGAGCCATGGATCACTGTAATTAGAGCTACACCAGCTCAATCTGTCAGTGAGAAGCACAAGAGAAGATCTAACCATAATGAACTGAGTCCTTCTTGTCCCACGGATGTATACTGTTAATGGTACAGGGTTCAGGATGTTCACAATTACTACCATACTCGTAGTAGCCAGAAAGTTGTGGGGTTTTTTTCTTTAATTGACATATTCCCAAAAATTTTGAAATTACTATTTACTGTAAATATCTCTTTCCCCTGAACTGCCCTTGTGCCAGGAAACTAAGCCATGCTAGACAACCCAGAACATTACCCTTCACTTCCAGAGCTTGCCAGCGTTATTTTGGGGTTCTGGTTGTTTGGTTTTGGGTTTTTTTTATTTTTTAAGTCCATTATTAATCAGTTACATTATGCCTTGCAAAATGTACTTTTATAAGTTATTTTCATAAACACAACTGAAATCATGGCTGCATAATAATAATAAAACAAGCCTACAAAGTTACATTCTTAGATAATTCCTACATTAGCTACAGGGGAAAAGGATGGGGTTGTAATGACAGAACATTGTTTCTTCTCTCCCTTTAAAGTTTCAAAGGTGTTACATACAGACTTTGCAGTTTGGCAGCTATACATCAACAGACAGAAAATACTCTGTTCTCTGCTACTATTTCTATATGGAAAGGTCTCATACACAATGCAATAGATTCACAGCAGGTCCTTGGAAAATACTGTACCTTTAGTACCTTTGAGTAAACAGGGGACTTTAGAAGGAAAAAAATGAATACAACAAGCAATCCAAACAAATTTTAAAATAATTTCACGAATGGTTTCCCTTTCAGAAGGATAAGAAACTCTGGCTACTCTCTAAAACACTCAACTGATAGCTTATTTATTAGACAAAAATTAGTGTCCATTCAACCATGAAAAAGACAAGCCATTATATACCCTAAGAGAGATCACACTGACATCAGCTACTGTATGTCTTGACACTGACTACATAATCAAAGTAAACTTTGCTGTATGTGACTGATCTAATGTACCTGTCAGTTATCACTGTCTCTGCTCAGATGAGTTCGTGTGTCACCTATATACATGGGACAAAACAAATAAATAAATTGCAATGTTATCTCTTCAAGCTGCTTACACAGTAAGGGGAGAGTACTTAGTATTCCGTAATGGAGTTAGGAGTAATTTACTGAGAGATAATTTCTTTTGGACCTAAAATCTCCTGCCTCCTGTAGAGCAGACAAATAGAACTATCTGACAGGAAATGGGGCATGATAATACTGCTCTTTAAATAGAACTAACAAAATGGAAATACAATAGGCATTACAAAATATACAGCTAACAGTTATGAAAACCCTTGATGTTTTTATAGCTATTTACTGCAAGAGACTGTATTAGCTGCTCCAGCCCATTTTAATACAAGAAAAGTTTAACATGTTTTTTTAAAACACTTTAAAAAAAAGTTAAACCTCTGAAGTAGTACTCTCAGGTATCTGGGGAATTGGAGTATGAGGAGAGAAAGCCACTTCGTTGATGAAATGACAAAGATTTGACAATCGGCTCCAACAGAGGTGCACACGATGGACTATAGTTGGAATAGCACTGACGGTTTAATCATCCAGAACTAACCTTCCTGTATCTGAACCGGGTGTATTCAGCCGGGTGCAGAGGCAGGAAGGACACTCACCTGGGACTTGAAGGACTAATTCTACTTTTGACTCTGCCCCTGCAGCTCCACACACCTTAGGCAAGATATTTCATCCTTTTGCCACACTTCACCCTGTCTGCAAAGCATGGTCTCCTTAGGGAAAGAAGCATCTCTCATCCTGCTACTTTACAGTGCGCCAGGGTCCTGACCCCCAGCACTGCCGTAGCACAATCCCAGCCATCAGTCATTTCAGAAGTGATCGTCTGGGCCCCCTCTCAACTTGCAGAACTGATCTTCCCTGGCAAAGCTGGGAGAGGCCGAGCCAGCAGAACCAGGACTCGAGGAGCCCTTCTCACAGCAGCATCGCTTACAGATCATCTCTTCTCTGCTGCTCTCTGTGTCAAAGTCACAGATTTCAGACTGCAGTATGCTCTGTCTTGGCATTGGATATCCAATTCCTAAAGACATCCAGTTCAGCTCACTACTTTTACTACCCTTCCTGGCTTCTTTGCAGGGGATGCCGTCCATCCGCTACTGCATAGCCACTAAATGAGACAATTAGGCATTAATGCAGTAGACATTCTTATTGTAACAGGGGACTTTTTTTTTTTTTTTTTAAACTCACCTTCTCTTTAAGCCATACTTTTAGCACCAGTTCCTGAACTTCAAAAGGAACAAAACGAGTCTGGAGGACCGGCAACTCCACCATGGCTCCTGGCTCAGAGTGATGTCGTGTTTAGGTTTCTTCCCATAAGAACTTGTCAGCTCTCCTCCAGTTTGCCAAACACAACCCTTCAGCACAGCACACCTCTGCCCCTTGCCTGCAGCCCCAAAGACAATAACCAAGGTCTTCCTGGACAATTAAATTTGTTGAGCTGATTTTTTTGGATCATTTTACCTTTTTTTCTGCTTGATACATATAAATTCCTTTCATTGTATTCCCTCTCGATTGCATCACTATAGCAAAATCATCTTGGTTCTGACCTCCCTTTTGTCTTTTCTCTTCTGCCAATGATACCTCTCGAACCTGGAAAAAAAAAAAAAAAACCTCTATCCAGGAAGAAACTTGTTGCTATAGTAGAAAGTAAAATGACTGCAGCTACCCAACCCCAGCTTCGCTCTGCATCCTAGGGTCAAGTTGAGTCTCCAGCCACCAAGAATGCTGCTTTATAACAAAATGTTCAGGGCACTCTGTGCTGAGCTTCTTTCCAGACCATTTCTTTTGTCCTTTTGGTTGGTGTCACTTCCCTTTCAGGGAACTTTGTTAGTACAACAAAATATTTATCAATGCTGAATTCTCTGTGAAGTGGAAGAGGTGGGAAGATTCTCCTCAGTGGAAGATACTTTAAATATTTCACTTTCCAAGTAGCTCTGGGAATACAAGGAAGAAATACATAACTTGAACACAAGGAATTACTGACCCAGAAGTGATTAGCATTAGCGTAAAGCTTTCAGACCCTTTTTCATCTTATTGATTCTAAGCAGAATAAATCCGTAAATGATAATAGGGCTCAATTTAAATTACCTACAGCAAGTGCTGCTTTTCAGCTCTGTCAGACAATCATGCTGTTCAATCAGCTCCATTCTGTATGTACAAAGCAAATTAATGTGTATAAAACAGTTGTAACTCAGGCCAGTTTTCAACAAAAGAATCTTTTATGTAGCACCGAACTGCCTTTTACTGACAGGCTTTTAATTGAACCTATCATGCTATGTCCATATTCTACCTAATTATAGCAGAAAATACATACATCTTTCAAAATACTGACCATACCTTTCCCTTGGTAAAGTTTCCAGAAACTTTACCAGGGTAGAGAATGATGTTCTCAGTTAAGCCCGGATTTGTTTAGATACACTAAAAGGGCATGAGAAGACACTTGTGAGCACATTGCAGCCAAGCAACGCCTCGAGGACGATTGCATTAGCACACTGAATCGGCAAGGCCGGTTCCTCACTCCTTGAAGGCAGTCTGTAAACATGCCTCTCAAAAGCAAGTCAGAGGGCACTGCAGTGTGTGACATTGATAGAGAAGCCTCCAGTCTGCAAGAGTTGTTTCTTAAGCAACTCGTTTCTGTTTCAAAAGGGATCTTTAGTGGTTCATTCTTTCTTTACTTGTGTTGCTCAGTTTACCAGGGAACAGGCAAGGCCCAGGAAGCCAGGATACTACTTCTTTAAAGGGTGAACTCCTAGGACAACAGAAGCAGCGATGGCACAAAACAAAGAATGAAAGGTGAACTCTGGCAGATACTTCTGGGGCAGTCCAAGACATTTGCCCAGTGGGATTATCTTTGTGAGGGCAGCGATGCCAGGGGTGGGGAAAGGTTACTTGCACTTGTCTCTGCCATTTCAACCAGGATGGCTTAAAGAGAGCTAGTGGGGGATTCTGCAGAGATGAAGGAGGAGGACAGAGCATAGGCCTTTTATTTCCATTTTGACATTGCCAAGTCCAGACTTTGTTGTGGGTAGGAAAAGTCCTGTTGACAACTTCCATAGCCTTTGCAATAAAGCCTCAAGCTAAGACAACAGCACATAATTCTTCTTTAAGAACATGCATGCCATACCATGGTTACCAGCAGCAAAGAGCAAATAAACCCAAGGCTAAAATCAACTACACTGTTGGCATCAATTTTAACATGGGTAGAACTCCACCTCAAGGATGTACATTGACAATTAGTCAATTTTATTGTCAGGCTCTTCTGACAGGTCTGTGCTCCATTGACACTACGCATGGGATTCCTGTCTAGCGTTTTGCTGTAAACATTCTTCCTATTAACCAGTTATCCCAAACACAGATTAAGGTGAATGACATGAACCCAGCCACTATTACATGCACACAGACGCAGCAAGTAGCTGGGAACGCCACACAGAAAGGCAAGTTCTTTAGCAGTAGACAAATACTCCTCCCGATCAACACAGACACAAAAGAAATCTGTAGTGTAAATGATTCAGCTACGGTTCCTGCTGTACGAACACACTTGCCTGGCATTCAGATGAGCAGCTGAAGCGTGCTAGCCAGTGCTCCCGCTCAGTGCAACAGCTCTATACGTGAGTGACCTTCTCTTCCTCTTTCTTCACTTCTCCTTTCTCAAGAAGTTTGTCAGGCACTGCAATTAAAGTCTGTGAGCAGTGGTAGAGTTAAAGTAAATGGATGTTTAATCTCTCTGGGGAAATATGTAAGAAGTGTACTGAGATGTATTTACTGAAGAATTCACTAATTCAAATAAATCAAGTGAAAATTACAGACTAGACTGGCTACTGTCAGTTTTCTGAAAACCCTTCCATTCAAAAAAAGCAAATAAAACTGGTAAGTTCATTTGTCCTTTGCTTTTTGACTGGGAGCAGAGCTGACATTGATGTTGTGGTGAAAGACATTAGTATTTAACTACTTGAAGAAATTCACATTACCACAGTGTCCTTTTAAATTGCTGTACTTATGTTCGCCACATAAGTTGCTATTAGCAACTGTAAAAAACAAAAAAAACCCTTATATTACTGTCTTGAACATAGCAATGGTTCATTGTACTAAATTCTTTGGAGCTTTCTTCACTCGATATTTGAAATAAAATTAAAATGCTATCCCTGAAAAAGAACTATTTCTTCCAAAGTATATATATCCTTCACTGTAAAAACAGACTTTAAAAACTAATGTAGCTGACAAGTAATCTCCAAGTTTTATATCATGAAGTAAAACAAGTTCTTGTGAGAATACTGACTTGGCCCTTAAACTTCACTTTCTAGCTTTTAAGCTAAATAAGAGCACATTGCTAAAATCCTTCTATTGAAGTGATTTTGATTTCTCTGAAGCACGTGATAATTCCTGTTTGCCCTCCAACACTGTATTTTTTTTTTTTTGAGTATCACTTTTCCAAATTTGTATTACCATAAAGATCTAAAAGAGTAGGGTTTAGATGGTATTTAAAGATGAAGCAAACATCTTATCTATTACAGATCAAACACTTTAAGATAAGCTGTCATTAAATACGTAAGTAACGCTTCTCTAAGAATGAGCGAGTCCACCTGATGTTTAAAACAAAATAATTTTTTAAATATCTGCTTTACTAAATAGAAAACCTGTCTAATGTTCAGATTTGGTGGACAGAACTTTCTATTGAGTTAAACAACATACTACCGAAGCACCAAACAAAATACTTGTTGCTAGTCACACTCATCATCAACCACACAGAGTGACAACACAGCTCAAATAAAAAAAAATGGCAGCAAGCCAGTAGATTCTCATTTACCATACTCTTCACACAAGAGGGTCAAATTAGCAACTCAAATGAAGAAGAAAAGGTCCAATCTGGCAGTACTGTAGTATTAAAGAAGGAATAGATAAATAAGTCAGGAAGAAGGTTGGAGGGTCTTGCTTCCCGTTCTGCTCAACATGTGGCAGGGTCCTGGCTAGCTCACAGCATCTTCAGTTTTCCCCTCTATGAACCGGGGCAGTAACACCTCTTGGACTTGCAGGAACAAACATATGATCACCCAGCTCTGGTACAGAAGCAGCTTTGGTGCTCTATGTATGCAACATACTTGAAGACACCCATCTAACCGTATTTAAGTAACACAAGAAAAACAAAAGCTTCAGAGCATGGAGTTCTTTCGCTGACACCATTAAGAAATGCTTATCTCTCTCACTGCCAATTTATATCTAAAAATTTAACTAGTCTCAAAACTTCCCTTTATCAAGTTTAAATTTTATTGCCCTGCACCAGCACAAAGACAGAATCCCTTGCACATGTTCCACTGGGCTCCAGTATCAATAATATTCTTTATGGTATTTTAGTCAGTGGGACACAGCTCTTTATTAAATAACCATGGGTAAGGAACAAGGTAACAGCGACAAGAAGAGGAAAAGTCGGCTGTGAATGGCAGGAAGTTGTCCACATCACGTGCATCTAGCGGGGTGAGCTTATCAGTTTGGAAGATACACTTCCTTTATCAGTGCCAATGCACTGCACTAAAGAAATGTAGTTAAATGTGCCTTCAGGAATGGGCTCAAATATTGCTGAAGTGGGGCTTTCAGGTCTGACTTCAAAGCATCAAATCCTACTGTATGGAGTTAAACAGGGACCAAAACTCCTTTTTCTATTCCACAAGCACTCTTACCTAGACCACCTCCAAAAAATATTTTTTTTTAACAAAAGTTTAAAAAATTATAGCTGGCCTCAGATTCTTCTTCAACTTTTACTTATTTTCCTGGCAGTACTGAAAAAAAAAATATATATACACCTGTCTAGGTTACTAGATCTTCCCACTTAAGTTAATTTTTCTTGTCTCAGCAGAACAGATCCTAGATTTCCATGCTTTTCTGCTCGTAAAACCTGTTGTTTTCTTCTGGAACAGAGGACCTAGATTTAGTTCAGTCATTACATTCATTTTTCTAATGCATTCCAGGTCTCTGGAGACAGGTGGTTCAGGATGGAGAGAGATAAATATAGCTGCTTCTCCATGGAGCATTCTGTTGTCTCAGGTTTCCAAATCCAAATTAAGTAGTTAATGATTTATGTATACACTGAGCATTAGCATCTTTGTGCCACGTTAGTCATCAGATCACAAGTGGCTCTAAAGAGGCTTTAGTCAAACAAATGAATATTAGCTTGAATGATTCAGCTTACTTCATGTAAACAGTTCCAGCATGTTCACATTGATCATCACTAAACTGCACAGAGGCAGGCAGTCTCAGTTGTAAAGTTAAAGAAAAAAAAGCCCAACACTACTACGGAAGCAGCAACGAGTCCTTGGCTCTTTTTTAAATTCAAGTTTTATCACACTGATATGCCCTTCTCCAGCTGTATTATCCAAGGTTGCAAGCATTCACTGTAGGTAGTGTTTTTATTAAAGCTTCAGATGCCATTTTGAAATTGCAGGACTGTGTCTCTTCCTTTAAAGATAGCTTTCAGCTTCCATAGTCACAAGAAACCCTGAACGCATACCCTCTAAATCCATAACCAGAGGCCAGCTATATTAAAGCCTGCATGCAAGTAGTAATGATTTTTTAAAGTAATTGGCTGGTGCAGAGATCTAACTCAGACTTTTTAGACACTGAGTAGGCAATACAGGGCAGGTGTGAATTCTTCATCCTCACTTTAAACGTTCCAGCTGCACATACTGCTCTTGAAACCAAAGTTTCCTCTGAGGGCTTTTGGGTTGGGTTTTTTTTTTCCTCTCTCAGATCTTATACTCAACATGAATCCCTTTATCACCTTAGCAACATACACAGATCAGCAAAAATATAGTTTTGGATAAGATAGCATCTAGCTATACTGGTGTTTGTAACGTAACCTTTTTCAACCTTCAGTTACAGAGGTGGCTTGCTCTGCATATGCCATATTGCTAAGAACATCTCTCGACTCACAAACAAAATCGACAGTCTTTGTCTAGCAAGTAATTAAATTTTTTTTCTTTTCAGTACTGCCCTACATTATGCAGTCTGTTATCGCATTTTGATATTTCCTACATGTCAGAAAACATGAATTATATTGTGCCTTCTGCCCGCTCTACTACATGGTGCAAAAATAGCTTAATTATAGACCACATAGATATTTCCCCAATATTGGAATAATCATCAGTACTACCTAATCAGGGCATATATCAGCAAAGCCTTTTTGGACTTCTGTCACAAAACACAATATCCAATTATAGCAGCAGTTTCATTTCACTGGGAAACCTTTACAATGTTTTGTATTCTTAACACCCCCATCCTTCTCTAGGCATGTTCACAGCGGGCATTTCTATTATTCTGAAGCACGGTACAAGCACGACTCACCTTCAGCTTCAGTCTTTACTTTTGGTAACGAGCAGAGGCCCTGGTTAAGACTGCGGTGCTGCAATGCTGAGTGCAGTAGAGAGGAGTCTGAAGAAAGAAGCTTCACTTTCAACGCAACAGCTGAATACTAAAGAGGAATAGCAACAAAGCACACTGCCAAGAGATAGAGCAAAAGAACAAGACATGAGCCATGAGCCATGAGGCATCTCCTTTCCAGACCCAGTGCTCTGTTCGCTGGACCAGGGAGGCAGGTCCTTGCCACTATGACATTGGTGATTCAGGGATGCTATTTAAAAAAAAAAAAAAAAACCAAACCAAAACAAAACCCTAACATATTGATTCCTGTTCCTGAGCAATGCAAGTCTTAGCAAAGCACAGTGTAGCTCCTTTTAGACTTTTTTTCCTCTTGGGGGATGGAGTGCTGTTTGCTGTTTCTTAACATAAAGCAATTAAAAGTTTTCTTAGAGACAATGACTATCACTTCCCATAAACACTCTTTAGCAGTGCATTTTTACAAAACCATTCTGATGGCATCCAACTAGAAACGCAGTGCTAACATGGCAAAGCCAAGCATTCTAGTAGTGAGCAAGGGTTGGGTTTACTCTGCAAAAGGTAAAGCAAAATAGTCTCAAAAGTGGAGTTAAGAGTACTTGTTAACTTGCAGAGATGGCCTTAAAAAGAAACATCCAGAAGCAACTAAAATAATACTGATTTTCAAGGTTAAATTAGTTTTGTTTTGCAGATGCAAGATCGTTACTGCAAATGGTTTGGCTCGACCAAGTAGAATAATTAAGTTTCAAGGAAGGGAATAGTTATAAAAAAAAAAAAATTCTTTTTTTCCTTTTTTGTCTATATTCTGCTTTAGGTAAACTGACATCATAAGTCTTTTAACAACAGTACTGTTCAGCTGTATTCCCTGTCCCACATTGACAACAAGGCAATTCTCCGAATGCAGAGAAGATAAATGGAGTTAATGCCACTAAGCAAACATGACATTTTTGTTGTACTGTGATCATAGATGAGTCACTAAGTAAAATGATTAATCACAAATCAATGTTACTAGGCTCATTTAGAGATGATTCTCCCTTTGCAAAGCAGGTAGAAGCTCTAAATTTATAGGCTAATGCGTTTATTCTAGCTGTAGCGGTCTCATTATTGGTCTTAAGCATCAGAGTCTGCAGGAAATTTGTGCGCAATTAAGCTAAAGCGATGACCTCCTTATACACATTTTGGCACTTTTTTATCTGATAGTGCGTTGTGCAAATATATAAATGAATTGAAGCATTACATAGAAATTACAGCTAATGCAATACTAAGAAAAATAGACACATACCAGAATTTTAATACATATGCCAATAAGGTATCTAGACCATAAATTACGCTCATTTTATCAGTCTGCAAATGGGTTTATCAGCCCACAAATGGGTTTGTACTAAGATTTTAGACTGCTTCATTTTCGGTTGACTAACATTTGTAACTTCTACAAACAATTTTATGATCTAAATTGTTTCAGAAGGAAGTGCATGGATTTGTTAGCGACATGCTTATAAGTCATACACACACTGTGAATACCTTCTATTTCATAAATAAATTCACCTTATTTAAATATTAAGCAGAAAAAAAAATATTCTTTCAAACTTCATAAAGGCTTGCTGGCACCATAATGCTTTTTTTCTCACCTTGAATTTAATGAAATTAAATACTCACATAGACTCATGCACAGATCTTTATCTGCCTACCTAATCTGTCAATATAAATTGCTTCTGGAGTGATCATTTCCAGCCTACAAAGGGTAATTTTCCAGGGCAAAAGATTGTGCCAATCCTAGACAGGATAGGCCCTGGATCTCTGTACTACCAGACAGGGACTATTTCAAAGCAGAGCTGGCTGAATATCAAACATGATTTAAAGAACATTAAATTAATACATGACAATTTGATCAACTTTAGCATTCAATTATGCTTTCAGAAGGGAGTCGTTAGTTGAATATAATAAATACACCTGTGACTGTATGGTGAAAGTCATATAGTCAGCACCATAACGCACAAGTTTTTAGACCCTCTTAACACATACAATGTTTTTGCTCTGCTCAGCAGTATTTGTAATACTAGGAATCATGTAGCCATCTGGAAAACACAAGGTTTACACTGAGATTGCGGTGAGATTCTCCACAATGTAGCAGTGTTAATGAAGGGATGTGGTGGCAAAGTCCCCAAGCCGGTCTATCTTCTAGTAGAGCAGGGGACTTGCCAAGCAGAACCATCCAAGAGCTGTGAGGTCCTAAGCAAAAATAATCTATAATAACTGCTAAGCAGCTCACACTGCTCTTGCCAGAAAGTACCAGCCAGGTAGTGAACACACTACCGTGCTCTGGCTTAGGAAAAAGGTCAAGTACGAGATCTTTGGACACGCACAAAACTGTCCTGCACGTGGAGCACACACCTGTCAGTAACAGTTCTGGCTTACTTCCAGTGCTCCTCAAGGTAGTAATTGATGCATTACACTTTCAGATACCTCTTGAATGCAGGCGACATCAAACCTACAAAGTGATCTAAACTATGTCTGAAAGAAGCTGTCCATGCATGAAAACCGACCAGCTATTAAAATGAACTTGCCTCAGCTCTTCCTTCGCTCCTGCTATGCACAATGGAAGGTGAAACAAAACCCTGTGACTAATCTATTTATTTCTACGCTGAACAAAAAAAGCAAGGACTCAATCAACTGCCCTTAAACTAAGAACGGAAGCAAATACCAAGAAATAAGAATTACCCGAATAACTAGGAGGGTCTACAATGAATTAAAAATATCTTTTCAGCAACTCCTATGATGAACTGCCTCGCTGTACTTGCTACTTACTGTTTTCAGGAAGCATAGACAGGAATTAGGTGACAAGAAAAAGAAGCGAAGAGAGCTATGTAGACATTAACAGCTATATGTCACATTTTAAAGCTCTTTACTCTGCAATCATAATTTAAAACTTTAGTCCCTCCTTTCAAGATTATTTGGGCACGCATTTTTCCTAGGGGAGACATCCTAGAATTAGACTTAAGAATCTGCTAGCGAGAGCCTGAGTAGGAAGCGTACCTTCACAGGAGCCGAGTCACAGGCGGGCATCTCTACAGACGTTAAAGTGCTATTTTGAACTAGGCACTGCAGCTTTCCAACCATTTGCTCTATTTTTCCCCATTTACAAGCCATCAATAAGGAGAGATAAGCAAAGCATTCACAAGAAACTTTACAGCGTGGTCACAGTGGAACTAAAAACCCTTCAGATCAGTTCCCCGTTTTCAAAGGAAAAGTGCATTTGAGTGCCAAGCCACCTCACGTCTTCCAGAGCAGAAGCAGCATACTGCTGCTAGACATAAGGCAACTTACAGTTTGATGATATACTGGTATAATGCAGCTCATTAAACTCAGATGGCAATATTTAACCAACCGATATGATTAGAAGCATCCTGTCTTCCTGCAAGGGAGAAAGACAGTGACTGTGCTTATGAAGTCCAGGATTTCACAAGTACTAGGCCAATGACATCGGTTCTCCCAACACTGAAGAAACAGCAGCCAAGGGTGCTGTGAAGGTGAATGTTGCGGGGTCATAGGATTTGTGCGATGATGCTTCTGTGAAAAGAACTTAGAACTGAGAAGATACTGCTTTTTTGTAAGGGAGCATGGCTAGTGCAAGGACCAGACACAGTGTTCCCAGCAAGCTGCCTCCGATCACCCTGCGACCAGCCAGCATGCTCAAGGCCTGCCGACAGCAGTTTCCCAGCTGAACATGAGAAAGCATCTCTCTACTACAGTAATGTGACAATTTTAAACCAAAGACCTTATAAGCCATATATGAGCAAAGATTTGTCTAAATAAGTATTTCACCTGATGACTAGAACTTTATTTCCTTTTGCATTTTGTTTTTACGACAGCAACTGACAGAGAGATAGAAGAGGCCGAGTCACTAGCGTATCTGCACAATCACATACGAGTGCTCCAAGCCTTCCTAATTCCGCACAGGACCGTTAAAAGCTTGATTTCCAAGAATGAACCTGAGATTCCAGGGAGAACTCCTCACATGTTCTCTGCCATTATAATATGCATTAGTAAGCTTTTTTAAAGGTAGAAATAATTGTCACACAAGTAGAGGGGGGTGTGTGTGGGGGAGGACTTAACTACAGAACAGCTCCCGTTGAAGCAGTATTTTCCTTTGCTCCAAAGGAAGCCCCAAAGCCCTATTCAGAAGTTGTTATTCAAAAAATAAAGGTAGTCAAGCTACGTCTTCTCTCCTCTGCCTCCCAAGGACGGGCAGGTACCTACATTATGAGACAGCGCATTAAAAGCTGACTGCTTGTTTTCTGTCACCATCTAGTATTTTCAACTGCAAAACTCTCAGCCCACATTGAGGGAGGCTGAATTTGAAACAGAGACCAGGAAAGGCAAAGCAGCAATACGGTATGCATGCAAAAGTTAACAATGAACAGGGATATACTTCCATCTTGCAATTGCAATAAGCAGTACCAGGCAGGAATTAGCAATCACCACACAGAAAAAGCAGATTTTTTCC
The DNA here is from genome assembly GCF_030463565.1 of Pelecanus crispus. Lineage (NCBI taxonomy): Eukaryota > Metazoa > Chordata > Aves > Pelecaniformes > Pelecanidae > Pelecanus > Pelecanus crispus. The sequence goes on along the minus strand of NC_134655.1, from coordinate 7,963,646 downwards.
TTATTGCAAAACTAACTCTTAACAGGCACATTCCTCCTTCAAAAACAGCGGAAGAGAAGAAGCAAATCCGCCTAATATTTTTTTAATAGGACATAACAGAATAAAGGAAACTGTAGCAAAGCAACGTTGGCAGCTGCAGTGTCGAAGGTGAGTAAGATGACTACAGTGTTCCCTCTAGTGGCAATATACACGGGTGAGTTACCTTCCATTAACATCACAGCAAATTGGTGGTCAAACGCTGAATTTCAGCTACGGCAATAAATCTTCTTTCTTCGAGAAGCTTTGTAGCAATACAGCAGGTACTTCAACTGAAGTAGCATGAGAAAGACTCTACAGCCAAGATGAATTACCATACTTAAACCTCAGGAATGTGGTGTACATTACGAGAAACATGTTTTTACACCAGTGACGCTGCCGAGTGCAAGCCATTGCAGCATGTAGAAAAGAGCATGAAAGGAGGTGTCAGATCAGAAATGTGGACTTGAATTTCAATTCAATCTCAGCACCAGAGAAGCCATTTACAAGAGATTAATGTTCTGGAAGGAGGTGAAAAAGATGTTTTCTATCCGGCAGGATACAGGATACTTGGGAGCACATACAAAAGATCTCAAGAAACCAAACTGTAACAATTTCTGTACTGGAAGGTGTCTGCATCAAGTGTACAGTTCACGCCAGCAGTAAGAGAGGGCTGAGGACAGCAAGATCATAGCCAATGCCATCTTGCCCTACCAATTTAGTAAAGGAAGTTTATCGATTTGTTTTGCCAGTGTGGAATTTTTGGTTTGGCTTGTGCCCAGCTAGGGTTTGGCCATCAAATGAGACTTTCTCATTGCAGTGAAACTTGATACACTTGAGAGAGAAATGAAGAAATGGTTAAGGAGGGATAGTAAGAGATCCGTAACATGCAGTTGGTTGTGACCACATGACCTCACCTGACAGATAGGCAGCTGTTTGCCAGGAGGTGCAACAACTCATCCATGCAACTGTTAACCTCGGTAATGAACTGCTGCAACGGGACTGATTGGGAAAGTTCAAAAGTCCAAAGCACAGCAGACCAGCTCACTGAGATCCTGTGATTCAGAAAGCATAAGCACCAACTTCCCTGCAGCTTCTAGGTGCTATCCACAGAGCAGTAAGTCTTTACTACAAGCAACCACCGCAACGGGTCAAGGTCCTTGGCAACATTTCAATTTGTTTTGCTGCAAAACACTCTGCACTGTCACTCACCTTTGGGTGAAAACACAAAAAACACAAGCAGGTTGCTGAAGTGAAGGCAAAGCAACACAAGAGCAATAGCTTCCGCGGTTACATTCTGCAGCCTCCCAGTCACAGACTCCAAAACAATTAAAGGTCTCTGACAGTTTGACAAGACTTGCTGTGAAATGCAGCGTTCCTGCCCTCATCTGTCTCTCTCCATCCCTCAATACCTACAGAAACAGGCTGGGATAGTAACATTTGGTCAGTTTTAACTTCTGTACGTTTGATGAGAATCAACTTCCATAAGCATTTGATGAGTCTTAGCTGGGATGAACAAGGCAGTTTAGATCCCTGAGATGCTGCAGGAGATTTTCTGAACACTGAGGAATACATCCTTATGCCAGCTATTCTTTTCTCAGGTTTTCAGGATTTTTCTGCTGGATTCCAAAGGGAAAAAGGAATTTTTGTAATATTACACTTCAAACTTCAGTCCTGCAGAAGGCAAATTTGGTTCAGGGACAACACAGAATATACAGGCTGGCAAGAGTCCTCACTGTAGCCTACTCAAACGCCGCCGGTGATTGCAAAGCCATTGCTTCTGCCGTGTCCTTGCTGGTGCTGCACGTCTCGGTATGCATCACTGCAACTTCTGGAATCCCTGAGCATGCCTGCTTCTGCTGCAGCAAACGAGATCTGGATTTACAATAGTGGCGCAGGTGCCTGCATGATGAACTGTAAGAGCATGGTAGATTGTCAGCTTCTAAGTCCTATTAGGGCTTTTAAACATCACATGGTGGTTCGATGGCTATGGGTATTGAGGGTGACAGTAGAAGAAGATTCAGAGTTATTGCTGGCAACAAAAGTGATTAGATTTCCTATGCCCACAGCTATATAGTGTATATATAAAAAAATCCTCTGGCACAGAAATCAAAACTAAGGACAGAAAGCTTTCAATACAAGACCTTGGGTTATATCATTCACAACAAATAATTGTTTTCCTATGAAACAATTCCCATCAGATTTTGTGGATAGCAAACCACACTAGTTAAGAAGGGACTGGTTTGCTTTCTGTCACAAAGAACAGTTAACATGTGCCACTTTATTTGTACTTTCTGCCTGAACAGTGAGTATGCAAGCCCTACAGATGAATCCCCCTGCTCTGAAGAAGATACCACATAGTTTCATCAGAATATCTTTGCTATGTCATCAATTTTAATTCCAACCTGTACTTCAATATGCACATAACTATTTTCAAATACAATGAAAACTTGAAGTCAACAGCATCAGTCACCAGCACTTCAGCTTTCAGTAAATCCTTCACAACTTCAGAAAAATCTCTATAAACATTGTGGAAAGTAGATACAGAATGTACAGAGGAGAGTTTTCTATACAAAAGTGCATTTTAGCAATAGAATTAGCAGAGAACCTGGGGAAAAAAAAAAAACTCAATTTAAGCAGTACCATATACTCTATACGCCCGCCACTCCCCTAAAAAAGGTTAAAAAAAAAAAAAAATCACAAAACCCCAATTTCCCCTTGCTTTGGTTATGAACTATATTCAAGGCTTCAACATTACAATTTTTTTTAATTGAAGAATGTATTTGTAATTTGGAAGTGTTTTAAAGTGAGCCAGATGAGAGAGAATGCAAGTATGACTAATCAGAGCTAATAGTCAAAATAGACAAGCTTTGAGTATTACTAGGATTTGCCCTTGGTAGATTAATAAACTATCTTTGCAATCCTTAAATGGAAAATTATGTGTTGTCTTGTCTTTTCTATGACCAAGAACTGCAAGATCAGTAAGCTAAAGAACATTAAACCAATAAATCTAACAACATTCACCATGAAAATCTGGCTTATAAGAATGAACTTCAAGAGCCCCCCAAAACAGTCAGGTTTATTAATATTTATAGACCAATGCATCAACTGATTTCAAAGCTGAAAGAGTGTTAGCAGAAAAGAAATGGCTTCAAGCCATTCAGCATAGATGAACAGTAAATATTGCCATTTTTATGTTTCTATATTGTATATGCACTCTGATGTAAATGCATATGAATAAGTTCAAGCAGGTTGGTTGGCCTGGTTTATTCCCCAGAGAATGATCTTCACAGGTTTCAAACCACAATATGAGAACTAAAAGTTAAGCCCAGGAAAGCCTTGCAAGGACTTTTCTTGCTCCTCTTAGTAAGCACCCCGTACTGAGCATACTATAACCATCTTTTAATCAGTTTCCCAGATAAAGAAAAATAGATAATATCTTAACAGAGACAAAGGATGACATTAGATACACACAAAAATTAGACAGGTTTGTCAGGTTTTGTCTTCCTCATATTTAAAATCATATCAGAAAAGAATGTTCTCTGTTGTTTACAGTCCTATTGCAATCAGACTTTTAGTGCTCCTTCTAAGCCTTTTTAGAGAAAAAGTTACTATGGAAGCAAACCATTAATGTTACAGAGTGTAAATTGATTACATTCATATTACAGTGGGTACAAAGCACCTAGGTACACAGCTTGAGTACCATGGAGCCATACAACTATGAGCTTTTTCCTGTTTGTCTTTATTTTGCTTTTAAGCTTGACATTTTTAATCTATGAATAAAAAGCAGAGATTTGATTCTTTCTTGAAAAAGCACTAATAAAAATGCATGGTTTTAGCAGTCTGCTACTCTTCTTTATCTATCTGAACCCAATAACCTGTAAATAACTTCCTGTAAAACAAAGTGGTACCCGCAATGGCCAACACTCAAATCAGCAAGGTTTAACTAAAATTCTGAGTGTTCGACTAATGCCGCAGGTATCCAATACAAATTCATAGAATCATAGAATCATTTAGGTTGGAAAAGACCTTTAAGATCATCGAGTCCAACCGTAAACCTAACACTGCCAAGTCCACCACTTAACCATGTCCCTAAGCACCATGTCTACACGTCTTTTAAACACCTCCAGGGATGGGGACTCAACCACTTCCCTGGGTGAGCATACAGCATATTGCGGGGAAAGACAAGAATCTGACAAAAACACCTCCCCCCTCCATGAAATGAGCGTGTCATTAGCTCTAAGAAGCATGTGAAAAGAAAAGGGAAAAAAACCTGAAACATGTGGAAGTATGTGAGAACTCTTGAATCCCACAGCTACTTCAAGCCTGATTCTCTATGATACCAAGTACTTGGCAAAGACAACATTCAGGTAAGCAAGATGTTATTCTGCATTCTTAGCAGAACATTCAGAATTTTGTATTCTTAGATTATAAGCACCCTGGGACTACAAGACTACAGAGCTATAAATTATTACCATGGGACCCCTGGAAATCCACTCTCTTCTATTGTTTTAACCGTCAAGATGGAAATACTATCCTTCCTCATTTCATGATCTCTGGAAGCTAGCAGACAGGTGATCAAAAAGAACTGTACCTCATCAAAATGAGGGGGTCTTCTCTCAACAAAGCCTGAGGGATTTTAAACCCTGAAGAGCTGCTGAAACAGAATAAAGTGGCGCACTTTCATGCTCCACCACGCTGGGATATTGCACCTTTCTTACAATTCATTTCAGAGTCTCAATTCTCTACAGTATTAAGCGTGCATTTTTCTTCAGGAAAAAAAAAAATCACATTTCAAAGTCACTGCAGAAAATAAAGGTTGTACTGAACTGTGACAGTGAAATGTTTCATGATGAATTCATCCATTACAGCCATGGTAAGTTGTAAGAGTTCAACAACTGCACCCTGAAATTAGCTGAACTGACAGCAATTCAATTTTTTCTTCCATCCAAGATATTTAAAAGAAGCTCCAGATTTAAGTCAATCTAAATTCTCAGTAACTTGTATACTGTTAAGAAGGTTTTGGTACTGTTTCTACAGGAGGAAGGGAGGCATCAACCAGCAGTGCAAGCAAATACTGACAGGTAACAATCACTTCTGGTTAGTGGCCAAATAACTGGCCATATGGGATAGTTAACACTCGAGTTTAAAATGACGTTACATAGTTTTTAATCAGTCAATGGCCAAGTCCGGGTACCTGTTGTCTAGCAGCAGTAAGAGTAACTAAGTTCATACATACTAGTTTGACTACGGACCTCATTTATTTCTTATCGAAGCCCTTTCAGAGGCCATTGTTCAGATATTTTACTGGTCAGTTTATTTTGAGGCTACAAGGAATGCCACTTCTGAAAGAAAAATACTTCAGCTGCCAGGGCTAATAAGTCCATGCAGGACATGCAAAATGAATGTGAGTAGTCCTATATAAAGTTGATCATGCAATTCTGCAGGATTGGGCTACATCCTGCAATTACAGGCACCTATGGCCACACTAAACTGCCAAACTCCTTACTTCACAAGAGCAAAATGAAAGTAATGAAGCATCAAGATAATAAAAATTACCTCCTAAACTCAGAACTAGAAAATAGTTTTATAATCTTTTAAGTTTCACATTGAAGTTTAGAAGTGTCATTTTTATCTCAGCTGTGGGGGGAAGGAGTTCTGTAACAAGTAGTTCCAAGATAAAGACAAAAGTCACCTTACAGATTGTCAGAATTAGGAAACAGGATAGAACTACTTTTACCTCCCTACCTGAAAGCCACAATTTTACCTCATTTTCTTAGCAAGAGAAATTTCAAAAGCAGACAACAAAAGGAGAATTCTGAAACATGTAATGATGTAACAACCCACACAGAAGACACATCCTCAGCTAAACATACAATTAAAAAGCACAGCTGCATTAATTAAGTTCTCTTGCCAACAACATGAATCTATTTAGATATGCTTCTGGGGAAAAAAGCCACCAAAGTTGCGTGCCACTTGTTTGCACTTCTGTTTCCAATGGCATTTTTAACTATTGTAAGTAGTGTCCTAGTCAACTTAATTGCAGATTAGTGTACTTTCAATGCATAAAGATGTTTTTATTTGAATCTTTTCATAACAATACTAGGGATGTACTGGTCAACCATTAGTAACAATCATACTATAAGATATTGAGCAGGAAAATAACTTTCTGGAGACTAAGCTTGCAAGTTGTTGTTTTGATTTCTAATCGCTTCCTAAAGAACACATTGTTAGGCATTATTTGTGTTACAGATTCCCTGCATTAGAAGTCCTGCTTCTTGCTTTCTGTGTAGTTTAAGTTAAATCGCAACTTCTAGAACAGGATTTATCACAGTACTTTGATTTTGTGTGATCCAAGAGCAAGACTGAAGAATGCCCTATAGAACTAAAGATTTTTTGCTCATGCTAAACAGTCTTCCTAATAATGGGAAAGGAAGACAGAACAAGCCAAGTGTAATATTAACTCTAAGTTGGAAAAAAACCCAAAAAAGCTGAAGCACAGTAATGCATGCTTAGTGTCATCCAAAAGCACCCCTAGACTTATGTCTTGCAAGTAAGTTAGCCTGTTGGCCAAGTTCAAATTTCCTTAAAATTGTATCTATTCAGCAGCTTTTCAGAAGTCAGTTAAGTTTCTGAAGTCTGTGTTGCAAAATTAGTCTCAAAAAGCTGAAGTTACTCAATACTTAGACCTTCTTACCAAAATTAGACTTGAGAAAAGATCTGGTTTATACTGTTAACACTAATCAAAATTTGGTCAAGAAATATATGTAAACAATAAGGATAATACATTTAAGGCTTAGAAAGAACACTGATAATTCACCCCTGTCACATTAAAACATCCACATCTCCTTCATGGTCCTCCTCAGTCACTTTTAAAGAGAGAACTTCTTCATTAAGAAATAATCCACTCAGTCTTTCCTTACGAGCCTGTCTTTGCTCTTTCAGCTGTCTCTTGCGTAAGGCCTTTTGCTGTAGTTTCCGTTGCTTGGAACGTTTCTGTCAAAGTACAGAAAAGAAAAAAAAAAGATTTTGTTCTGTAGATTAGAAGCCATCTTTAAAGCTGGCAAACATAAGTTAACCTCTAAAATAACATCTGCTCTGAAAAATACCTAAAATGAATTCTCAGAGGTGGTGCAAACATCGATCCAAAATTGTACTTAATACTAAAATAGCAAGACCATTTACCACATCTGAGTTATGAGGCACAACATCACCTTGTGATGTTGCACAGCTGAGTCTTTGATCAGAAGAATCTTCGTTGCAGGGGAAATGTTACAGTCTTACAATAATAACCTGAGATGTTGAAGAGCAAGCAGGAACTGCTCCTCTCCTCCACACTTGAAATTGAAATTATGGAGACGGGACAGGTGCCACAGTGCTACTTTAACTGAAACATGCTTCAGTAGGTCACTCCTCACCAAGTAACCTCATGAGACACGTTGGAAGAATAAACTGAAGAAGATTCAAAAAGCCTGATGAAACTTCTAGTTGGGAAAAAGAATAAACCCACAACAAAGACGGTCTCTACTATCCAGAAATTATGCCTAGATTAGGTTGATCAATCTTGAATAACTTCCTTTGGTAAAACTGTGTGTTCATTCAAAGAATTAAGTTAGATGCCTAAGGCCTTATTCAACCCCACTCACCTTAACCTAAAGTATTGAGAAGATCTACTACATAGAAACATCAGGCTTTCACTTAAAAGACAAGTCATGGGAAGAGAATCATAGAATGCTTTGGGTTGGAAGGGACCTTTAGAGCCCATCCAGCCCAACCCCTCTGCAGTGAGCAGGGACAGCTTTAACCAGACCAGGTTGCTCAGAGCCCCATCCAACCTGACCTGGAATGTTTCCAGGGATGGGGCCTCCACTACCTCTCTGGGCAACCTGTGCCAGTGCCTCACCACCCTCATTGTAAAAAATTTCTTCCTTATATCCAGTCTAAATCTATTCTTCTTTAGTTTAAATCCATTATTCCTTGTCCTGTCACAACAGGCCTTGCTAAAAAGACTGTCCCCATCCTTCCTATAGGCCCCCTTTAAGTACTGAAAGGCCACAATAAGGTCTCCCCGCAGCCTTCTCTTCTCCAGGCTGAACAACCCCAGCTCTCTCAGCCTGTCCCCGTAGAAGAGGGGCTCCAGCCCTCGGATCATTTTTGTGGCCCTCCTCTGGACCTGCTCCAACAGGTCCATGTCCTTCTTGTGCTGAGGGCACAAGTTTAAATTCCTTATGGTCACGTCGGAGGAAACAGTCAGCACTGGTTTAGCTACATAACTTCAGCAGATCCTCAAGTTACTAACCATGCTGCTTCAGTACAAATATCCCAGTTAAGATCACATAAGCACCCTTAACAAGTTAGACAGCTTAATACACCTGTACATAATTAGAGACTTTACTTTTGAATCCCGGATTCTTTCTGCAGCACTTGTGGACAAATTACTATCACTGTGCGCTCGACTCATGTTGGCACTCGAGTTTGACGTGGAGTTAGCAACACTAGAACCACTGCTGCTTGCTGAGCTGACCATGCTGGCACTGCTGCTGCTGGCACTGGCGCCGCTCACACCACTGGTACTTGCACAACTGTAGCTACTCCTCTTCCAGCTTTCCCTTGCAGACCGTTGACGAGGTCCGTGTTCCTTGATATAGTTTCTCACCTTTAGAACAGAGGAAGCAGAATTACTAAAGCCTGATAAATATTGTAGTGAGATACTCCTTTTCATGGAAAAACCACAATTTGCCTATTAATAATGACCAAGTTATTGGATCAGTTCAGTTCGTCTTTTAAAACATTTTGCTGTGGCTGCTTAAATCCAAAGCCATCTGGCAGTCATCAAGAGAACTTAACTTAGTTCTAAGTTAATATTAACTTCATTATGGAAGGAAGAAAACTAAGTAACAAGTTTTGGGGTTTTTCCCCCCCCTCTCCTGCCCCCCAAGTTTTGTACTACGTAACGATAAGTTATTATAACACCAAACAGGAATATCAGTCAAGTTCAACCGAACTAAGTTGTTTACCTCATGTATCAAACCCCTTTATTTTGCTAGGTATACTCAAACAAAAGTGGCTGTAAGAAAGCAGTACTTTCCTACTTGAAGATGATACTTATAAAATGTTTGAAATATGAAATAGGCCAAGCCCATAAGAGCAGTGAATGTTTTACATTTTCAATCTTTACTTTCATCATAATCACAAATACAGAGTAACACTGAGGAGTCCAGCTTATTTGGATACTGCATCTTTTCCCAACAACACATCACAACAGAACAAAGACTAAGACGACAGTAGCATCTATCTACCAATCAGATACCCTTCTTTGTTATAATTTGCATTTTGTAACATCTTTAAAACGCATTTTTCTATATCCCTTTTCTATATCCCCTTTTACATGAAATTTATGGTCTTTCCCAATGAATTCCAATCCTTCGGAGTTTTAAATGCTAGTTTATATTCATGAGCAAATGAAAATCCTCAACCAGTTGATGGTCATGAAGTGGAATGCGCTTTGTCATAAGCAGTACTGGGCCCACAGCATAACTCATTACACACACGCCAGCTTAGGCTTAACACATATTGAGAATATATACCCACAGTCTTTCCTATAAAGGTTTAATACATACGATTTTGAACTCTATTTTCCCTCATTGACAAGGCTGTGCTCTAGTGTGTCTCCCTATATCTAATGATTATGTATAAAAATTGATCACAACTCCGTAAGAGATTTTGCAAGATATTATCAGATGCTGAAACACCAAAGTCAAATGCTTAACTCACCTGTTTCAGTTTTTCATCTGTGAGACAGTTCAATTCAATAATGAATTCACTATCTGTAGGTGAGATCTGAGCAGTAGGATCAATAATTTTAATAATATCAAGTTGCTCTCGAAGGCCCATCTCTGTACTGACTTTGCGACTCAAATATTCAATATATTCCACCTAGGACCCAAAGAAAAGCAGGTCATTTTAAAGTATTATTGATTCTAAGTGAGTGACAGAAAAAAGGAAGGACCAACACAATAAAATGTGCTCAAATATCACATTTCCTACGATTCTAGCCTCATTGAGTATCCTCAAAACTCAGGGTGAAAACCTGAGTACATGTTAAACTGCCTACTACAGATGCAAAAGACAGGAAGAGTTACTTTCAAGAATCAAGTAGTACTGCATAGGTCTACTTTTACACCTACAGCAATCAGTATGTCTTTTAAGATGTGGCACTAATTGAAAGTTCTTCTGTGTATTACAGTTCTCACATAGGAAAAAAGTCAATTTCACCTGTTCATCATTTGTCATTGCACTCCACGGAAGTTCATCAAGATTCCTATGCTTGTTTTTCTTTTTTGGAAGCAGACAAGGAGAGCTCGGAATACTAGGTATAACATCAGAAAGTACATCACTCCCACTTGTAATGTCGCTGCCAGGCAACTTGTAATAGGCAAGAGAAAGAACAAAGCCTTAGAATACAGTAGGCAGATTTAAAGTCATTCTAACACTATTAACAATTCAAAACATATCATCAAATTAGCAAAGCATCGCTTATCTATGTACTCTAACAACTTCTTAGTAATTACTCATAACCCTGCGGTACTCCTTTGAATCTTCCAACAAACAGCAAGGGCAGCAAACTCAGTTCACACTATCCTCTACTTATCAATCCTCTTTTTAAAAAATTGCTGTAAGAAAACAGCAGAATGATGTGGCATTTCAACTATTTCCCTTCTCTATCAATGTAAATTGTGCATTACAATCCAAACCTAAACCTCCCATTTTAAAGCATAAGTCTAGTTTAAGGAAGATCATTTCAAAGTAGGTTTGTAATTTATACCACACCCCATAATTACACAAGACAATTCAATTAAAATCACTGTCATTTTCCTGGAAGCAACTGCAGAACTTTAGCCGGCTTCATTTATACAACTGACATGTAATTTCTGAATGTACTTCCAGTTAAAGTGTGACAGTTGGATTACTCATGATCAGATTCTGCCAGATAACAACATGAAGAGCTACAAAAAAGTCTTTCAAAATTCTACAAGTCTAATCAAGTATGTCTCTTAAGAAATACTTTTTTAAAAACCAAAGAATAATAAAAAAAAAGCCAGTTACTAATCAAAGGTACTGTCAGCTAACTAAGACATGGAAAATTGCTTCTTTTCAAAACAATCGCTGAGTTTATGAGGCAATTAAAATTTCACAACTCAGTGAAGCTCTGAATCTTTGGGATACAATCTGAGTTGTTCCTCCAGGCTGCACTTGTAACTTCTGCGATACAATGTACACAGAGACTAGCAGTTAGACTAAAACAGTAAGAAATTCAGAGCTAATCTCTGTCCATGTTATCTTAAGTTCATTTGCATCAGCTGGAACAGGATCTGCGCTTTCTTGAAACCACTGTTTTCAGTCCTTATACTGCACTTGGAAGACTCTGTACATGCTTTGACTAAGCTTTATGACAAAATTTAAAAGTATTCCTCAGTATATTCTGAAGCACCATGTTTCCTATTTCAAAGTTATATATATACATTCACAGTTGATTTAAATCTAATATATAAAAAGATTTGCATATCATAATTGAAAAACTGCTGAACAAAGAAGACTACCACAAACTAGAGATATCTGACCAGTACTGGATCCAATACGGACTAGGAAAAAGGAGGACATGATTTGCCTTCACACTTTTCCCATCCCGATGAGATAAAGTGAGCTCTGTACTCTTACTGGCGCAGAAGAAAAAAAGATGGAAATAGGCTATGGCAGGAGCTTCTACACTTTACCTAGCTCCATTCCAAAGGAAGATTTAATAAGACCAAATCACTGGAAGCAGACATCTATAACCAGATTTCATTAGCAAGGCAGATCCTCAGTACAAAGGATCTAAGCTCATGGCTACAAGACACATGTTGGTCACCAAACTACCATAACATGGTAAGCGTCCCTCTTTGAAGAGCTGACCTCCAGTCTCTTCTGCAGATTAAGAACGCTGGAATAAAACGGAACAAAACATTTTCTTTACTGCTGAAGATTCAGGTATCTGCTCTTAAGTTCATTAGTTACCAAGAAACAAATGCTGAGGACTTTTCAATTAAAGCAAAACCCAGCACTTAATCGTCTATGCAAAATTTTACATTTACAGTGGAACTAGTTTACCTGCCATTCGAACTCACTGTCTGACCAATCCCAGTACGTGCTGATAGAAGAGGAGACATCACTGCAGACACTACCCTCAGGGAACAAATCAAAAGAGGTGAACTCCTGGTCATCCAACAGAGAGTAACAGTCATCTTGATCACCAACTGAAACCGATGAGAACAGCTCCTCACTGCACTCTGAGCTGGCTACACTGGTTCCACAAGACGTCAAGTTCCACCTGCAAAACAGGACAAAACAAATAAAAAGCAGCAAACATATTGGCCCACGTGTCCTGAAAAATGCTTAGTTCTTTCAAGCCTCATAAAACTACCTCCACTTTGCCTGTCAGTAACATTATACATTGATTTTACTGAAAGAAGTTATAATTATGTAAACTGAAGTGTTCTATTTTAAAATATTTTTAAAGGTCCATAAACAACACCAAAGGGAATTCAAACTTAAAAATGGCAAAGCAAAAATCCATATGCAGTTAGTATAATTACACCTTTATTTTAATATATTAACACTTTCCACCCCAGAGCCATGGTTCCTATAGTGTGTAAATTATCTTTTTTTTTTTTTTGGTTGGTTAGTTAGTTGGTTTTTCAAATACACTGAACTAAAAATACAATTTCCCATATGTTGGAATACTTAAACTTCCATGTAAATTGAGATAAGCAAAATTAAGAAGTAAATCAATTGACTTCAGGACAAATAGGAGTCAAAAAAAAAATTCTAGGTTGATAATCCCACACCAGGTGGGGATAAGGCTTAATAAGGAAACACATTATGGATATACCCAAGGCTCCATTATTCACTACCTTCAACTCTGAATGCCAAAAATACTGGACATGCTGTTGGAATGAGACAGTGCAAAACAAGAAAATGACCTGTGTGAAAATGCTACCATTGCAAAACTAAACACTTTTGTCCCTCATCATTTAATTTAAAAAGCTACTTAATGCTGTTGCTAAAGGAAAGCAATTGAGGACTCAAACTTCACAGAACAGGTTTTTTACTCTAATGAGAGTAAGCCAGAATTTAACAAGCTCATGAAATCAGTCTCCATATCTGGATTTATTTTACATATTGGTGAAAAGTAGGTTGAGACAACTATGAGTCAGCACAGCACTGCAATATGGCCAAGACAATTTGAAAAGGGCTTCTAAAATTCACCACACAAACCCATGCTATCATCTCCTGTTCCATCAGCCTGTCCATCATCCACTTCAGCCTGGCTAACTACAAAAATGTTCCGCTATCCAACTGCAAAAGCTGAGCAATGCCATCGCCCAGAAAGGCGATCATCATTATTATTTAATCACCGTCATTATTTGATCACCATCATTATTTAAGCTGCATAGCAGGTTGGCTAAACATTTGTGATTAACTGACTCCCACATCTATTTGGCCAGCAGTGATTTTATCCAATGTCAAAGACATTTCAAAAACTTTTCTTTTAGCAGATCCAAGAGATCTTGCCCTCCCTCCCTTTCTGCATCCCTTATACACATGTGATGTTTTACTGGTACAGACTTTTGTGGGCAGGGCAATCAATCTGCATAGCATAGAATACGAGCATGGTGACACAGCACACTTTTGAACATTACTACAGTTTCAGTATTCAGAAAATATTGATGAAAGGAAAGATAGTGTGGACAAAGCTCCCAGACCCATCAAAACACAGGATGAGGTAGGGGGGCTCCACCACCACCAAACTACGCACAGGTACTCCAGGTATGCAGTATCATTGCAGGTACAGGCAGTCAGCCCTCACCTTCTCATACCTAGCGGGGCCTGCTGTACTTGCTGGGATGAACTGGATTAACAAGAAGTGGGAACTACATTAAAATTACTCATAACTTTAAAAAATAGAAAGCCTTATGTGAACACCATGGATTGAGCTGTGCATCTGCAATGGCTTAATCAGTGCAGGACAGGGCATGTCCTTGCCCAGAGAAGTGAAATACCCACTCAAGATGCCTGGGTTACAAACCTGGGTTTGTAAGATGAGCAAGCCTGAATAACACACTCGGGAAGTGAAAAGCAATACCAAGAGAAATGTACAAAATTAATTAAATGCAAATTTGGTGAATATCACACATTTATCTTCGAGATATGCTACGAATATGTCTTACTGTTCACGTCACAATTGGGTCATACGATATAAGAACTAGATCATTAAAGTGTATCGTATTTGATAAAGGCTCTTCATGCTGAATCATTTAAGAATCTATAATTAAGACCTTGCCCTTGTGAATGACACTTTCAAAGTGTAACTTTCACGATTTCAGGCAAATTCAATTGAAAGATTACCTGGTTATTCACTCTTCATTATAGTGTAGTAGAAACACTAATAACCACCAAAAGTATCTTGTGACTCTGGAATAGGAACTAAAGCTAACCCGCACATATGTTCAAGACTGAAATCTCACAAATTGTTCTCAAAACAAGCTATTGCTATAGTCAAGTTTAATACTATGTATAAATAGTAGCACAATTAGGTTCTTAGGTAAGCAGGACTGTTTGGTTTTGATTTTATAAGCACAACTGGAATTTCTTTGTAGAGCTGCATTTGCATTTTTAGAACAGACCTTTTCTACAAATTACAGGCGGAATAATTTGCCCTTAATTAGTAGCATGGGATGGAAAGGTTTCTGCAAGAATCGGTGCAGTCAGCAAGCCTCATGACTCATTCTGAACTTCTACAGGTTTGCTCGGTGTCCACGCCAGGCCTCCTTTTAATTATTATAAACACACCACTCTCCAGTTGCCCATCCTACAGCGCTCAAAACTGCACTTTAAGAAATTCGGAAAGGAATAAACACATCTTAAAAAACGGCCAAGCTCACGCTGATTAAGGACCGTAAGGTTATTAGCCAAAACCAGCCTAAGCTCCCACACGGCCCTGCCGAAGGGACGCACAGCCCAGGCGGGGGGGTGCGAGCGGAGCCGCCGCCGGAGCGCTGCCGGACCCCGGCTCGCCCCAGGCAGGCAGCGGGCTGGGAGGCCCGGCCCCCCCGCGCGGGGAGCTGCGACCCCGCCGCCCGCCGCCGCTCAGGGGCGGCCCCACGGCTCCCGGCCAGGGGCGGCAGCCGCCGCCCGCCCCGGCCCCCCCCGCATCCCCGAGCCGCCTCGGGCGGGCGCCGGGCAGCGGGCGGGGAAGCCCGCGGAGGCGCGGGCGGACCTGTTGGAGTGGAAGCGGTGCAGCGGGTCGGTGCGGTGGCAGGACGAGAGCTGGCAGCCGAAGTCGCTGACGTCCAGGCAGCCCTCCTCGCTCAGGCTCAAGCTGCCGCCCCGCGGCGGGTGCTGGTGCGAGAGCAGCGGGCACGGCTCCTCGGGGGCCAGGAACTTCTCGTACGGCTCCTCGGTCATGGCGATGGCGGCGGCGGGGCGGAGGGGAGCGCCTCAGGCACGCGGCGGCCGAGCCGCAGCCGCCGCCATCAGCGGCCGGTCCCGGGGTGCGCCCCGCTCTGGCGGCCGGCGCCGCGCGCTCCTTCCGGCGCCGGCCCTCCGCGCCCGGGCGGCACAGCGCCCCCTGCCGCGGCGGAGGGCGGCCCACACGTGCCCGCCGCCAGCACGCGGGGCGGCGCCTCAGCGGCACAGGCGGGGCCGCGCTGCCATGGCGGCGGCGGCGGCGGGGGGCAAGGCCGCGGCGGCGGCGGCCTACGGGCACGGCGAGAGCGGCGGCGGCCGCGGGTGCGGCTTCCTGGGGCCGCGGGTGCCGGCCGAGGTGGAGGCCATGGCCCGGGGCGTGCAGGAGGTGGGCAAGGAGACCTTCCGGCGGCTCCTCAGAGGTAGGGCCCGAGCGTGGCCTGCCCTGGGCCGGCGGCCGGGGCTCGCCCTGCCCCGGTGCTCCCCGGCGCCTGCCGTGGGCGCGGGAGGGGCCCTGGCTGCCCCGCCGCAGAGGGACGGGGGGGATTTCCCGGACAGAGCCGGCGGGCAGGCGCCGCGTCCCTGGAGGAAGCCGTGGATCCCGTTGGGAAGGGGAGGGCAGCTGGAGGGGCTGCGCCCCTCTGCCGTGCGTGGGCAGCGCTGCAGCTCTCCTGGGACGCTTCCCATTGCTTTTCCCTGCAGGAAGCCAAAGCTGGGGGTTAAGTACAGCGACGGATTTTCTTGGTTGCATTCTAAAATTCTGTAAAATCCGGGAGGGCGAGGCACGGAGTTCTGCAGCTGTGGGGGGCCCCCAAACTCATGCTGAGCACTGTTAAAATCATTCCTCTCTCACCTCTCGTCCCAGAGCCACTGGTCCGGTCGCTGTCAGATTGTGTAGGGCATGTGAAAGTCGGAGGCCCCATGGATATTTTCATAACGTGCGGGAGAAAATAAAGGAACCTCAAAGCGCAGGTGTCTTACTGCAGCTGGGGTTGTAAGACTGAAAATGCTCTGCCTGTTTGATTTTTGCCTGTGAGGCTTCTCCCTGTGGTAAGGCAAGACAGGTGAGATTTTCTCAAGGTACGTTTGACCACCAAAATCAGAGTTAGTTACTGGAGTAAATTGCTGTACGCAAAGTAATCACAGAATAATCGAAGAGTTGATTAGCACAGCAGAAGAACAGCTTGTTTGTGGCCAGCTGAGAGGAGACCGACTGCTGTGCAGCACAGTGTAGTGCTGTGACCCTTACATGCACGTTCTCTCAGCTGACTTCCTTTCAGGCTTGTTCTTCCTGATTTGAGTCAATAAGGACTCAAAGCAGCTGGTAGCTGTTTTGTCTTTAAAAGTGTTGCTGCACAGTGTCAGAAATGGAGCAATGTATCTAGGGTTTCCTTACAATAATTGAAAGCAATAAAACTACATATAGGCAGAGACAATGGGACAAAAGTAAATACAGATGTTGAGCTGTATTTGATGTCTAGTGCAAGAGCAAAGGAGACCAAAAGGTTATACCAGTGCCAGGAAGCCTGGCCGTCTCCTAAGCCCTATCTGGGTTTAATTTCGCCTACCTTAAGGTGTGCAATAAATGCTTCCTACTGTAGAGGGAGCAAACAGTCCTTCAAATCATCTGGAGGCAGGGCAGGGACCCCACTGCGCGGATTCACCCAAGGGCCTGTGTCCCCCAGAGCGGGTGGAGGCAGCCTCCAGATTGTGCAGAGCTGGAAGAAATCTCCAGTCGTCTTCTGCTGTTGCTGCTCTGCGATTAGCAGCTTGCAGGACAGCGGTTTTTCCTTTAAAGGTTTAGTAGTCTTTGAAGACATGATGGATTTCAAGAGAATATATCCAAGTTGCTCTGACACCGGCACCAAATTAGTTTTTTGAGGCTGTTGCTGTTACTCTACTGCTAAATAATAACTAGTATAAAAAATGAGATGCTGCTTTGTATGCCTGCTCAGTTCATGATGTAAAAGTGCATGTACCGATATCTCAATACACTGGCCAGTGTTATTGCAGGCTCTGCTAAACTGCAAGTGTAAGTTTGAGACCACAGGCATCTTCTACTAGGAGCAAATGACCCAGCAGTGAGATTTTCTTGGGATGTTTTTGGGTTATTCTTCTTTCCTCCCCCAGACTGACTGTTAGAATGTTGGTACAGATGATATTTCTGAGTTCCCTGAGCTATACTGAGTAAAAAGTCTTGTATTCTAGGGTAATGCAAGTAGGTTATAAAAGACATGGATTTTTAACCAGTTATTAGGGTTGCTCAACAGAAAGAAGACCAATCTTGTCATTAAACTTGTCTAGTTAAAAACTGTAAGCAACCTGTTGTTCTTCAAAGAGACAGGTCAAAGTTGTATTTAAGTAGGTAAGTAGACAGCAACCTGTTTCCTGCTCTGCGCATGATCCAGTAGACGGGCCTCAGCGCTCATCTGTATTTGGCCTTTCCAATAAATAGGCTGTTCTCCAAGTCAGTTTTGTTGTCATAGAGCAGAGCCTTTTTCAGACAGCGTGGAAAGCTTAGTACTAGCACCTTGCACATCCTGGCTACTCTGTGCAAAACCTGCTGTGCAGATAGTGCCAGACAAATTCAGTCAGCTACATGAATGATCCAGGACTCGCCACTGAATTTGGTGTGCATTTAAAAACATGAAAAGCAAAGAGAATTTAATCAGAATTAGGAGATAGTAACCAGTGGAACTCACCTAATACCAAAAGGAGGGCTGGCAGTTTGATTAAAACTCTTCTTCCCCGCTGCCCCCCCCCCCCCCCCCTCCCCAGTATTAAGCTAATCTCTTGGTGTTGGCTTTCAGTAACACTTGCTGGCCATTTTTAACTTTTCATGTTTTATTCACAGTACTAAATATGGCTCATTATAAATGACTAATCTAATGCCCCAATCCTGCAATGGGATTGTGTCAGTAATCTTTTTTTCATCCACAGTGGGACTTCCTGTGGCTCCAGCAGTCCATCCAGACTGATCAGAGTGCAGGACAGAGGCTGACATGACAACAGAAATTTATATAAGCCGGTGCATATAGGGAAAAAGGAAGAATAACTGAATGATAAGGGTTGAAATAAACCCACACCAGTTATTAGTATACAATACTGCTACCTGGGTTGACAGTGATTTCCTTTAAAGTCTGTATTATCAACAGTTGTGCAAACTACAAGACTTGAAGGTTTAGTTTTGTCTCCTTGCTCCTTTAATCCTTAGTTTTTGCTGACATTGCAAGATTAATTAATTATGTGAAACGTTGGAGAACAGTGTTGAATGCTCTCTGTCCTCTCTTATCCTCGGTATCAGAAGTGTAATTAAGCTGTAAGCAGACTTCTGATGTGAACAAGTTTGTTGATAGAAGCTCAAGGTGGATTTGAACTCGTGAGCAATGAATTTTTTTTTGTTTTTTGCATTATCCAACTGGAACAAATTTCAACAGTGAAAACATCTTCAATTTTACAATGCAAAAGCTTAATCCATCGAAGTTCTTTTGGTAAAGTGTTGTGAGACTGACCTGTGGTGGTGGATGATCAGATGTATATACAGAGACCTGAAGTGACAGTTTCACATCAGGAAAAATGTCAGTACTTGACAGTCAGTCAAGTAAAATCATAGACACATTTGTGTTAATGTTCACGGTCTCCAGGTCATCGTCTTTTTAAAGGGATCTTGTTTTTCTTATTCACAGTCACTGTTAATGCATTGGAAGGAAAAGACTGCAAGGAATCTGTCAAGCTGATTGCAGAAAGCACTAATCTCTCAGAAGAGCAGCTTGCTTTCCTCATTTCTGGCATGTATACCCTTCTCCGAGAAGCATTGAGACTGCCCTTATCAACTTTCAAACAAGAAGTAAGTTCTGGGAGTACTTGGAGTCCTGATAAGTTAAAGCTCAGTCAGATGCAAGTTACCATGTAAACCCTATTTGCCAGGGTGGGGAACTGCACATAAAAATTTTGCTCCATGTTAAAGTGGTTGGAAGAAACTGTTAAAAAGCTAGAGCTTATTGTTTTACTTGTTGAGTAGACTTACAGTGATATTTTTGGAAGAGCATTTAAGCTTTGGGAAAAAGATTTCCTGTATCTGTTTCTGCTTCAGCATCTTGTTTACTGTGCATGTTTGTTGTCATTCTTAAATTAAAACCCCAGAAGAAACCATTGCAAAGTGTTATTTAGTTGGCATCAACTCTCTTTGCTACCCTAACAGTGTGTTCACACATACCGCTTGTTTTGTGCATGCTTACAATTTCTCCTATTTGTTTGTCTGCCTTCCTTCTTACTTCTGCCGTAGAGGAAGGAAGGTCTTATGACCAGAACAATATAGTGGAAATTGGGAGAAAGTGCTATTTCTGCTTATGCTATGGATGTTCTGTGTGACTATGGAACATCTGCCATGTTCCCAACCCCTATTCCTTCTTCATGGCTATTTTCTTTCTTTTTGCATGTTACTTTACCTTACAGTTTTTCTTTTCTCATTTTATTTTTATGTGAGCAAACCACTTTTGGGCTTCCAGCACCTCTCTCTAGTTTAAGATACTGTTTTCATATTTACCCAGGCATACTGGGAAAGCTCATATATTGCAGGAAACATAGTGGAAGTATGCTTTTCATATTCAGAGTTTATCTTTTGCCACTTCCTTTCTGGTGTCATAGTTTAAACAAGTTGCTGCAAAACATATTTGAGAATAAGGACGCATGACTACTATAAAATAAGAATATGTTATGAATAACTACATAAAAGAAATGGCAGGGATGTTGTTTTAAAAAATAAAGGCTTCCAAGAGATTTAGGTCTTTCAAATTAATTTCTCACAACTTGATTAAACACTTCCAGAAATTCTTCCCAGTATGTAACTTGTCATTTTAAAACGACTGGCACTTGAGACTAAAACTTCTGGGCAGAGATGCCAAGCAAGTAATCACTATTAATTCACTAGGTAAGAAATGATCTTTCAAGACTACATCCTGTAAAATTTCACCTTCTTTGTCTTCCTAGGTTTTTAAGGAAGACCTAAAGGAGCTCAGGTATGCCTGTTTACGCCTGGTTTTTAATCCGTTTGCTTTTTCATAACTTTTATGTAACCACTTCCCCAAATCAACTTTTTTACACAACAAAGTTGGTATAAAAATCATCTGTAAATAACACATCATAGATCTGTTGCTAAATGTCATGTGAAGACAGAGGAAAAACCCCGGTGTTGTGTAAGACTTGATTTGGCACTGAGCATGAGCAGTAAATTTCACATGCTGGAGAGATTGGTCTAATTTAGTCCATAATGTAGGTTATGCAAATGTGAGTGACCTTCTCTCTGCCATCCCCACCTTGCCCTGTAGTATTTTTTAACATGTTTGGTAAGACAGTGGGTAACATTTCAGAAGCTAAGAAACTGCCCTACTTTTTTTCTTGTTTGAAAGGCCAGTGATAGAATGCTCATGAAATCCTACCACCTTGCTCAGCTACGATCTCTCCTGCCCATTACCCAAGAAAGCATAGCGTATGTTACAGACTTGGTCAAAATCTGTATCAGTCTGTTCAGAGTAGCTGAATACAAGTTCATATCCTAAAAGCTAGACATCAGATGCTTATAATCTGCATAGGTTTTCCCTTATTTCCGTATTCAGTAGCAATGAGAGAATAACAGCAGTTGATGTTTTCATCGATAGAGAAACCTCTGCGCCAAGACTCAATTATTTTAAAAACCTGATTTTCCATAATTCTTAGCATTCTGATTGCTACCTAGGAGAATAGATATGTTTCTAATTCTGTCTTTTTTCATCCTTATTTGTCCGTTAACCTGCAGATTGGCTTTCTCCTCACACTTTGTTCTGCAGCGTCATAAACATAAGACTTTATGAGCAACTTCAGTCAAATTAAAGCTGCAGAGTTAGACACGTAATCGGGGTGTAATTGGTGAAGGGTGTAATTGGGGCCATGATGAAAGGTGCCGTGCTAGTTGATACAATTTTGCCTGCAGCTCAGTGCTGGAGTTTGCCCTGCCTTTTGTCTTGTGAGCTAAAATGCAAGCTGCTTCCTCTACCATGACATGGAGTTCACACCCAGGTTAAAGTAGGTCAGTAAGAAACTGATGAATTGCTTTTGACCCAGTGGGAGTTGGTGGTGTTTGAGGTGCAAGCAGAATGTGTTCAGTGTGATTAAGGAATAATGAAGAGCACTAAAAGCTCCATGCCAAGTTCTCTGGGGGTGGGTGAATATTTCTCTGTTGAGCAGTGGAGAAGGTTGGTATACAGGAGTGCCAGAAGTCACTGGCTGGGCTGGCTGTGTGCACTGGCTGTATCCAGAAAGACAGACTCCCAGGTCCCTGTCCTTGTCATTTGACCATACTTTAATGCCTTACACTTTTGTAGTTGTTGGGGGTTTTTCTCACTTTATGGTTTATTCATGGAATTATGAAGACACTTTTCAGTCTGGATGATCTTTTTAATATCTTTTATATCTTGATAAATTTTTTCTATCTTGTTGTTCTGGTTAACATGACTGATATAGCAGCAGTAGTTCAGGTAACTGCATTTGTGTTGTTTGCAGACTTGTATGTTTTATGTGCTGCTCGTTGCTGCTATGCTCCCATGGTTCTCACATAATATTGGGACTCTTCCTAACTTCCATCTCTGACAGTCTTATTTCCTGTGAGTAGCTCTCTTCACCTTGTGGCTAAACTTTTAGAAGACTAAATAGCTTATTCTACTTAGCATCTTCAATTCCTATGGGAAATGTCATTTCCTATGTTTCCCAATGCACTTGGGTTTGGAGATGAAATACCTGCTCGTTTTTAAGGCACCTACTAATTACATTCAGGCACTTATCCTTCTGTAGTGACTCCTGTGGGTCATCCCGTGATCATGTGCATGAAGAACACGTGTAATTGGTTGAACAGCAGTGTCTTGGCATTATTGGCACCCAGTGTTTGGACAGGTATTTTGCATTTTAAGGCAGAAAAATGGCTTATTTCCTTTTTTTGTTGTTGGTGGTGTGCCTTCTTTTAAAAAGTTTGAGCTCTGAGCCAGGTTACCTTTTTTCACCTCTCCTGCATTCTATTTTGTTTCCTTCAGTGAAGCTGAAGATTGGACTAATTCTACCCATATAAGTCTTGTAATTCTCCATTTCCTGGTGATGCAGCTGGTCTTGGCTTCTAGTTTTGGTGGAGAGAGAGGCTGGGAGACATGCCCACTTCTGATTAACTAGATCAGTACTACTGGTTTCACAGGGTTGCCATTCTGTGTCCCCTATTTCTTGGCCTGACTGGCTGAGCCACTGAGAATAAATTCACACTAAATTGTGGGTGCTATTTTTTCCCTCCCCTCTCAGGTTATAGAATCATAGAATCGTTTAGGTTGGAAAAGACCTTTAAGATCATCCAGTCCAACCATTAACCTACACTACCAAGTCCACACTAAACCAATCAAGGGTAGACTAGACTAAACCATGTCCCGAAGTGCCACATCTACCTGTTTTTTGAACACCTCCAGGGATGGTGACTCCACCACCTCTCTGGGCAGCCTGTTCCAATGCTTGACTACCCTTTCCGTGAAGAAAAGGTTGTTTATGGCTCAGGCCAGTAACATGGGATTGAGACATCCTCACACCTTCTTCCTTACCCTTTGAGTCCCTTCCTCAGAATGTTCCTTTGAAAACTGGTTGCCATCTGTAGCTCAGGCCTGAGCTGTGCCATGTCCTGTGTCTGATCTGCTTAGTGTGTGACTGGCCTTGTGTAAGCTTCTTGAGCCAGGAACAGAATTTTCAGCAAAATCATTAACTGCACAGCAAAAATAATGCAAACTCAAAGGGAGCGTTAATGCTTCTGGTTTAGTAACACTTGCTCTTACAGTTGAGCAAGTATTGTGATAGGTATCATAATAACCGTATTACAACCCCCTGTCTCCAGCTATTCTACTACATATGCAGGATATTCAGCCATCATCAGGATGGATTAAGTGATACACTTGCACCGAAAGTGTAAGTAATGTTTGCAGAAATAGTCTTGTCTCTTCTGACAGACAGACACATGCAGCCAAAAAAGCACTGTCTAGTCCCTCCTCCTCACTTCCCAGTTTGCCTCAGATAACCACCTTGCTAATATGAATTCAGTTTTATCCAAGCACCATTTAAAAATGTGTTTTAAACCCACTTCTTCCATTAAGGACTCAAGCTCTAATAACTGCTGTTTCATCTTCCCACTGTGTGAGTTGATGAGTTGTTTTTTCTCCCATCATTAGACACTGTAAGCCCTTTAGGACAGGTAACTTCCTTGTTTGCTTTGATTTTTCTTTGATATACCGCTGTGTATCTCAAGCCGCTGGTGAGTAATGTCCCTGGGCACTGATTGATGTTGAGTGCTGGATTTAACTGTGGCAGCAGAAGCAGTTACTTCTCCCACTTGTCCAGCTTGCCTCTCTGTTGGAGGTTACTGTCCCTGTGGCAAAGGCAGCTGAATGGATAGTGTTTGCTCTGCAGTCTTTGCAATTCACCGCCTGATACATTGAACTGAAAATCAACAGCAGCTTGTTTGTACAGCAACAACAGTGTCGGAGGAATGGTAAAGTAGTGGAGAGGCATAGGGTGGAGGGAGCGTGGGTTAGTCTATTTGACCAGTTCTTATGGTCTCCGTGAAATTTATGCTTGTTCTCTCCATCTTAGATATGCTTCTTTTTTAAGTAATCTTAGCTACAAGGGCCTCTGTTTTTACTTTTGAGGGAGCAATCCGTTCTGTCTTCTTTTCATTACACTTCAGGTGAAAGTGAAATGAAATGTGTAGGTTTGGGATTTTTGAAAGCATGCATTGCTGGCCTGCCTTCTGCACTTCTCAGAGACATCAATAAAACTTTTCTTGACTTTACTGAGAGAAGTTAAGCAAATACTGGATTCTTTTGAAACTCACTCTTGCCATACTAGGTAGGACAGGAAGATGTAATACAGTTTTTAGGCTTCTTGATATAAAAACATAGGCTGTCCTTTTGAGAGCCTAGACAGAATCAATACTGAAGTGCTTATGTAAGAGCTGATGGGAGTTTTAGGCAATGGAAGATGGAAAATGTTGACAGATTTTTTTGTGTTCCATAATAGATTTTTTTTTTTCTTTTGTAGCTAAAGCCATATATTTGTGGTTACAAAATACTTAACTATTTTGTATTGCTTTTCTCTTTAAGGATACCAGAAGATTTCATCGCGGACTTTTCCAGTATAGTCTTTGGTAACAGGTTAGTATCTTTGTGTATCATGCGTTGTGCAGCCAGCAGGGTTGCACAGAGCTCTGCTGACAAAAATCCCAGGCCTGTTGAAGGAACAGCAAAATTCTCTAAATTAATGAGAATAAGATTTGTCCCATTATTTTGATTCAACATAACATGATGTCCATCATGCATGGGTATATATGCAGTAAGTAGCTTTCATGCCAATTTTTAATTTTTCTGTGATCATCACCCATCAGTTTTTACAATGTTCTACAGACTCTGTAAGATGCATCAATACCTACAGATGAAAAATGCATTGCAGAGTTGAGCATTTTTATCCTCATTATTGCAAGTTAGAGCAAAAGTGAAAGACAGGCTTTGCTGAGAGAGAATGCCTTCTACATGCTGTGGTTTGTGGGAGCTTTCTCAGATAGCATTTAATCAAGTCTTAATGTACAGCTGAATTGGGAATTCACACTGGGTGACTTGATGCACAGCACTTGATATCTCACACATGTCTAGCGGTAAGTCATTTTCTAAGCAGTATACCTCAGCAGCTCCAGAGGAAGTATGAAATCAAGAACTTTTTGAACAGCCTGTCTCTTTTGTCCATTCTAGGGATTTGTTTTTTCTATATGGTTCTCTGCTCAACCATATTTAGCTTATTTTACATCTAGAAATTGCTTGAACTTTTTGCATATGCAAAACTTTCCTCCCTGAAACTTGAGGTCACTCAGCACATAGCATCACTAACCCAACACTGCTCCAGATATTCTGTGTGGAATCCTGATAATCATAGTTGTGGTATTTCAGTTACCCTCACAAGGATCTGAATGCTGGTATCAAAGTTAAAAATATTTTTCATTTCCTTGGTTAAGATCTTGGTTTCAAGCTAGAGGTTCTTGGAGTAAAAATAAATTCAGCTTTCTCATCTTTTCTTTGCTCTTCTGTTTGAATTATAGGTGTTAAGAATGCAAAATTCATGGTTGCAAAGTGGAAATATTGTTTGCAGTGGAGAAAGAAGATAAATTTAGATGTCATTTGAAGCATGCATGATTGTCTGTTTTCTACTGTGAAATCACGATGCTGGAAAATTTAGCTTTTTCTCATTTCGAAAGCTGTGATTATCCAGTGTAATCTTGCTCTGTGTTTTGAGACCAGAGAAGAGCACCTCAGATTTGATTTCTAGACAGATCTGCTTTTATAATCTTAAATGTAACACTGAATCATACATATGCTTATTGAGTTGTAAATATATATGATTGTGATGGTAAGAAAAGTATTAGCATCTGATCAGAAATTCAGTATGAGCTAGATAAACCAGAAAAATCCATTTTTAATACTTTTCCTGGCATCTTATCCTATTTTTGCAATTTTGTTCACTAAACAACAGCTCTGAAGTACTGGAAACTTAACGTTTGTATTTCTGTATCCTCACAGTTCCGTCAAGCTATATAGACTGAAAGGAAAGAAAAACTTGCCACATTGACACCATCAAATAACTGCATGAAATTAAAACTTGGGTTTTTTTAAGGGAAAGGATAACCCTAACTTCC